>NC_134489.1:34763232-35093232 GCF_040206685.1 Ascaphus truei
AGATTGCAATATATAGATATATACAGCTGTCTGTGGGTAGGTTTACTGGCTATGCCTCTTAACCCAGGCTGTGCTGAAAAGCTGTGCAATGCGGCAAGCATAAGCTTATAGGGGTACCATGTCACATGGTTTTGAAGCAAAAGGTGCACTGTGTGCTCATTTGCATGTCATTTCCCAGAATACCTTGCTGCAGTGGAAGCACTGTATGCTGGGTGATAATGGTGAAAGGCAGGGTTGCAGACCTGTCTAAAACATGCAAATGAGCATACAGTAATGTTTTCATTTGAGATATAGATATATATATATATATATATATATTACACATACACACACCCACTATATAGTTTTGCTTGCTACTTTAAAGCCACTGTGCCTTCCATATGGGTCATAAACTATTTATTGGAAGAGATTGGAGGCAATAAGAGTTTAACTATTTTGAAGAACTCTTTTTATGAAGACGAGAATAACTGAATTGGCTTATAAGTGCGTAGGTATACTCAGTGTCACTCTATATGAAAGCACTTTCATCCTCAAGGAGCGAAAGACCATACATTCTGTGTAATGTAGATCGCCGCCTCATATTTCTCTCTCGTACCCCCCTCGACAATGCGTTTGGTCCGGGAAGGGGTTAAATGCGAAATTACTGTTAGTGTTATTTTCGGAACAAGTAACATCTTGCCTAATTGGAGACAGTCTGGAGCATTCGTGATGTAAGCGCGTCTCGCCGATCCACAGAAAAGCAGCGGCAACAAAACCAAATGATCAGGCAGAAGTTCAAAAACATAACGTCTGAATCAGACTATAAAACGAGATGAGATGTGCACAGTATCGTGTACACTCCAAGCATGCAAATAAAACTGGCACAGGCCCATCCGGAATGGGCCTTAGCTTGTAATATGGACAGCGTGATGTTAAATGGTAGTAATGGCATCTCCCATAATCTAAAACAAATCTAACAGGTACTGGGCGTGTACTCACTTGGCAGGCACTGAAAGTAACAGGTACTGGGAGTGTACTCACTTGGCAGGCACTGAAAGTAACAGGTACTGGGAGTGTACTCACTTGGCAGGTACTGAAAGTAACAGGTACTGGGTGTGTACTCACTTGGCAGGTACTGAAAGTAACAGGTACTGGGCGTGTACTCCATTGGTGGGTACTGAAAGTAACAGGTACTGGGAGTGTACTCCATTGGCGGGTACTGAAAGTAACAGGTACTGGGTGTGTACTCACTTGGAAGGTACTGAAAGTAACAGGTACTGGGTGTGTACTCACTTGGCAGGTACTGAAAGTAACAGGTACTGGGTGTGTACTCACTTGGACGGTACTGAAAGTAACAGGTACTGGGTGTGTACTCACTTGGAAGGTACTGAAAGTAACAGGTACTGGGTGTGTACTCCATTGGTGGGTACTGAAAGTAACAGGTACTGGGAGTGTACTCCATTGGCGGGTACTGAAAGTAACAGGTACTGGGTGTGTACTCACTTGGAAGGTACTGAAAGTAACAGGTACTGGGTGTGTACTCACTTGGCAGGTACTGAAAGTAACAGGTACTGGGTGTGTACTCACTTGGACGGTACTGAAAGTAACAGGTACTGGGTGTGTACTCACTTGGAAGGTACTGAAAGTAACAGGTACTGGGTGTGTACTCACTTGGCAGGTACTGAAAGTAACAGGTACTGGCCGTGTACTCACTTGGCAGGTACTGAAAGTAACAGGTACTGGGCGTGTACTTAGTGCAGTGCTGCTGGGACCACACAGTGCACGCAGAATAGGGGTGGCGGATGCAGTTTGGGAGCATTCAGGCCCAGATTCACAATAGGGTGCTAAGTGCTAGCTGGAAGTTACTGCTATTCATATGAATGGGTGCTGAGGATGTTAAAGCATAGCACCGTTTATGGATCTGGGCCTTCCGTGTTGGGGCTGTTATAACCGGAAGATTTAACTGTTAAGTATGTGATCACACACACACACACACAATTCCTTCCCATCTCAATATAAATAGCAGCATCGCAGAAGCAGTTCTGCATTCCCTGCTTATTGGCCTTAATCACAGGATGTCATATACATTAAAGAGATTTCTCGTGCGACACGCTGTATAAATGTGAGAACCTGTAAAGGTCTCACTTCCAAAAGGGGTTTTTCTCATATCTTTGCAGCATTGAAACGCCGTCTGTTACTTTTACATCTATCTGACGTCGTAATGCAACCTGGAATATTGGTCTTCCTTTACCCTTTACATGGCTGGCCCATCCAGCAGCACAAGGGTTAAGCTGCCCCTCCCAGCTCTGAGCACATTCCCTGGAAGAGGGGCTTCCAACACATTGTGAAACGGTGACCCATATTCCCTTACAGATATTACGCTAAAGTATGGGTGGGCAGCTCCAGTCCTCAAGGGCCACCAACAGGTCAGGTTTTAAGGATATGCCTGCTTCAGCGCAGGTGGATCAATCATTGGCTTAGTTGAAGCTGGGGCTGATTGAGCCACCTGTGCGGAATCAGGGACTGATTGAGCCACCTGCGCTGAAGCTGGGACTGATTGAGCCACCTGCGCTGAAGCTGGGACTGATTCATCCATCTGGGCTGAAGCAGGGATATCCTGAAAACCTGACCTGTTGGCGGCCCTTGAGGACTAGAGTTGGCCACCCCTGCTCTATAGGATTACAGTAGGGAATCCCATGCACGCATTATTAGAGCAAACCCCTTCCTTCTGCGTCTACAGAAAGGGGATTTCTACAGCAAACCTACAGATCTTCGGAATAATCAACAGACCTACAAAAGCATGTCACTGTATTTGTACGCGGGGTGAGACAGTGTGTCATCCTTCAAAGCCTGGGCTATGCACAGAGGGGCATTGTGTATAGGGGCAGGGCTGTCACATGACCCCACATTAAAAGGACAGCATGATATTTCACCATCATAGCCCCACTCAGTGCCAGAGTCAACAGCAACACTACATGAGGATCCTATAGCCCTGCCTTATAATATCACACAGTCAGGCTGGTCACAACCACACACATTGTCACTGGCACCCCTTCCTCTTGTCACTAGGACCCTCTCCTCTTGTCACTGGGACCCCTTTTGGGGGTCTGTTCATGCAGGAGTAAACAGGGCACTCTGCAGAGAAGTTGAAAACGCCATCTATTTTGCATTAAAACGTAATATACACAGCAGCCACAATACACTATAACCCGACACACACCCCATCCAATTAAAACATGATATACACAGCAGCCACAACACAAAACTGACACACACCCCATCCCATTAAAACCTCAACACAAGAAATGTTGTTTTCCAAACAAATACCATTAATGTATCCCCTCCAGCACTGCAGGCGTTAAATATATGTGCAAAACAAACCCTAAAAGCTGCAGATTACTGTATAAAAAACCATAATAGAAACTAAAATCTCTTCTACTATCAAAGCAGAACAGCAGCCCCTGCCCCCCACATGTTGTTTGTAAGGCACAGACTTTCTTACCATGTTTTCTTTGGGGTCCTGTCTGAGAGTGAAGGAATTCGTGGCTCTGGGTAACATTGTAAAGGACCTGAGCTGGGAAACCAGAGAAGAAAGGAGAGGGGGAGAGACAGAAAGGAGAGGGGGAGAGAGGGAGAAGAGAGAGTATAAAGGAGAGAAAAGTAAACATGCAGAGTCAGATCCTCTGAGCTGCTTCCATGGTGAGGGGGAGAGTATAATAAAGGAGACTTTGTCCCGCTGCTGAGTGCAGCGCACCAGTCTGCAGGGGGGGAAGCTGCAGTCTCAGGATACACAGCAGTTAGTGAGACTGCCTGCTGTAGTGAGCTGGGATCTCCCTATAGTGTGGGGGTGCAGCCGGGGGAGCCCCAACTGTACCTGCTCTCCGTAGTGAAACTGACACACAGCTGAAACTGACACACACACACACACACACACACACACACACACACACTGCACAGAACTGAAACTGACACACACACATTGCACAGAGCTGCAACTGATACACATTGCACAGAGCTGATACACACACACACACACACACACACTAAACAGAGCTGAAACTAAAGTGACTGACACTGACACACACACACACACACACTGCAAAGAGCTGAAACTAACTAACCAACTGACTGACCCTGACACACACTGCACAGAGCTGAAACTGACACACACACACACACACACACACTGCACATAGCTGAAACTGACACACAAGCCCCATGCATCCAACACTTAAAAGATCAGCCCCTGCACATTGCACTTGTAACAAAGTTGTGTAGCAGCCTCCTTACCGATAGTAACATTGAGTCACCATGCTGTAACTGACAGCTCCTGCCTGCAAGGGCCATTAACCGTTCAGCTGCCAAAGGGACAGCAATGCATAACTGGGCTGCTCGCTCGGGCAGCATAGGGTTAAATAGTAGGTCTGTGTTTTGATGCAAGGAAGTGCAATGCTTTAAAAAAAACGCAGCGTACATGTTTAGACACCAATATATATATATTTTCAATGGTAACTTCGATATGGTACGTTCACGTAACAGCAAAAGCAACGACAAAGCTGTGGAGATATATAAATATATAATATATATGTATAATTTATTTATCGCTGTCCCGAGGAAAAGATGGAAGCGAATGGATCCAGTGTGTTGGGGGAAGGGTCAGCGATGTGAAGCAAATATACATTATCAGAAGGTTTGAAAGGTTTTCAATCAATATTTTTCCAAATGGTCCCGCATTTTATTGCATTCGGGGTTGGTCTCCTCGAGGAATCTATTGGGATAGGATATTAAAAGCAAAATAAACCAAGACCATACTCCAACTGTGCCTGCGCCATATCGCAAGTTCCTAATGCAGTTTAGCTACCAGTGTGAGATAGAGGAGGTTTGCACTGTCTGCCTCCCTTTCCCGTTAGCTGAAGCTTGAAACCTACAGCTAATTACTGTACAGTGGTGGTGTTCAACCTTTGCTTGGTTGAGGAACATTATAATTATATTGTGAAATTCTGCGGAACCCCAACCCTCTCTAATAGCGCGTCTGTGATCAGATGCATTGTAAGGAACCCCAACCCTCTCTAATAGCGCGTCTGAGATCAGATGCATTGTAAGGAACCCCAACCCTCTCTAATAGCGCGTCTGAGATCAGATGCATTGTAAATTCTTCTGTATTTGGTATAACCACACATTTAAAAAAATTGTGGTGCGGAAAAAGTGACAAAAATCCTCCACCGTACAGTGCACGGTAAATAAAAATACCACTCGTGGTACATTCACGTCTCAGACAGGTCTGCAACCCTGCCTTTCCCCATTATCGCTTAGCAAACAGTGCTTCCACTGCAGCCAGGGATTCTGGGTAATGTATTTATTTATTTATAACCGGTTTTACCAGGAAGTAATACAGTGAGAGTTGCCGCTCGGTTTCACATATGTCCTGGGCACAGAGTTATGATGACAGATACATGGTTACAAATACATAGTTACATTAAGTGAGCAGGGTTATACATTATATACAAGACATCGCATGCACAGTAGGAGATAATATATATTATAGGTGTATGTAACATTTAGTGACCAGATTAAAATGTGAAACGGTGTTCTGAAAGAATTTAGACTGGTGGCGGCTGTGACATGCAAATGAGCACACAGTGTGCCCCCCCCCCCCCCTTTTTACTTCTCATCCATTCTGCACTTGGTAACATATTCAAATGACCTCAAAATTGCAGGGAACCCCTGTGAAAAACACTGAGAGGGAATTGGCAATTTGTAAAGCCACCCCTCCCTCCCCCTCCCCAAAACAAAAGTTGGAAATTGCTGTGGGTCAGAATCAAGTCATTACTGCCTAATTCAGCGGTTCTCAAGACCCCACCAACAGGTCAGGGTTTCAGGATATACCTGCTTCAGCACAGGTGGCTCAATCAGTGCCCAGTCGAAGACTGAGCCACCTGTGCTGAAGCTGGGACTGATTGAGCTACCTGTGCTGAAGCAGTGATAGCCCGAAACCCTAACCTGTTGAGGACTGGTCTATAAGTATTGATAACACTAAGTGACACCCACTTAAACTTGAGAATAGACTTGGCAGAATTCTAAGGGCTGTTCTATACTGCGTGTGCACGCAACGCCATGTGCGCGCGCACCAGTTTTAGTTGGCTGAGGTTAGTCAGCCTTTCTATAATGGCGCCGCCCGCGTGCACGGTAGTGAGCGTGGAACCGGCCGACCGGGGAGAGGATGAAGAAAAGAAAGAATTTGCGCCGCTGAAGTGTGTGTGTGTGTGTGTGTGTGTGTGTGTATGTACAATGTTAATAAACAATTTATTAAATAATTTATTTCAAAACTTATTTAAACACACACACACACACACACACACACACACACACACACACACACACACACACACACACACACACACACACATCTACATACACATACACACAGTACCTCACTCGCGCACAGCATACACACAAAAAGCACGCGGCACGTGTTCGCACAGGCACGCGCGCACTCACGGCCGGACACAGTATAGAACGGCCCTAAGTCCTTTTATGCCCTCTAAACACGAAGGAGCCCAAGTACCAAGATAATATTTGAATCTTAGAAGAGGGGGCCCTCAAAATCAGTGCTAAAAATAATAATACAAACCTTCATAAAACGTGTGTACTGTGTAGGAAGACTTTTCTAACCTTTCAAATGATTTGACACATTGAGCCACTGATTGAGCCACCTGTGCTGAAGCAGGGATATCCTGAAAACCTGACCTGTTGGTGGGGTCTTGAGGACCGGAGTTGAGAACCACCTGGCCTAATTGTTAAGACTTGGGACCTGCCTCATTGAAGCAATATTGTTTCCCAGGTAAAACCGAAAACCCAGAAAATAGTTTTATAAAAAAAAATATATATGTTTTTACATTATTGGAACCAGGAGTTTTTTGGGTGCTAACCTGTGCTAATTTTCATTGCCGGGAACACGTTGTAACAGAGATATTTACTTGTGCTGTTTCTGGTGAATCCAACATGGATTCATTTCGTCCCGCGGTTCCCGCACGCTTTGACCCAACATATTATTTCACCAGAATGGACAGACATCGGCTGCTGCCACGGTAACAATCACGGGAACCAGGGGGGGGGGGGGTGAGGGGCTCCGGCGCTGAAAAATAGCCCAGTTCAGCACCGGAAGACTCCCGGGGCGGCATAATGATGTGTCGCTGAGGCAGCAGGAGGTTCTGAGTATCTCTCCTGTTCCGCAGCTGAGGGGTTAATATGCCAGCGCAATGGAAATATGCAAATGCTTTAAACCTCGGAAACTTGTGTACAGAGCCGAGAACTATTTCTTATTCTTGTATTCCAAGGTGACACTGCGTGCTCATTTATATATCATTACCCAGAATCCCTAGCTGCAGTGGAAGCACTGTATGCTAAGAGATAATGGGGAAGGGCAGGGTTGCGGACCTGTCTGAGACGTGTGACTGTGCTCACAACCGTGATATTTTTATTTGTTAAATTATTTTTGTATGTAAGGATATCTCTATATAGCGTCACCCAGGTACATAGCTCTTTGCAATACACGGGACATAATAATATAATAACATGGTGGGAATAAGCACTGCAGACATAAAACAATAGGAAAAGGAGTCCCTGCCCCGAAGAGCTTACACTCTAAGTTTTCTAAAACAAAAATAATGGGAGGTTTTAACCTTGAGGAGAAAGGGAAGGTAACAGCTTATTCCCCCCCCCCCCCCCAAAAAAAAGAGACTACAGTTGCCAATGTAGTGCCAAGCGGGTAACTGGAGGGTGACACCCCGGGGGAGGCAGGCGTCTGGAAACACACACTCACAGGCAGGTGTGACCTTTCACTGCACATTGTGGATTGCAAAGTTACAGTAAACCTGCATCTATTATTAAAGGTCAGTGACAATATTATAGTGTCATCATATACGGTGGGCTTGTACCCTTCACAAGTGGATGTTACCCCCTTCCTTTTAAACACTAGTAGGGTCATGGAGAGGAAGATAAAGTGGGGGGGCAGGGGGGGACTTGGTATCTCCATCTGCTTCAGTTATTCCTCCGTGATCTTCGCAACATATGGTATCTGCAAAGAAGTACTTTCGTATTATCTGTATGTGTTTGATATATATATATATATATATATATATATATATATATATATATATATATATATATATATTATATATATATATATACAGTGTTCGACAAACCTATACTTTTGCTCGCCCCGGGCGAGTGGATTTAACCCCCGGGCGAGTAAATATTGGCCCAAGCAGCACACGTTTGGTACTAGGTGGCGAGTAGATTTTTTTGTGTGGCGAGTAGATTTTTTGGTGATTTGTCAACCACTGTATATATATATATAGCAACTGTAAATATTCCTGTATATTCATCTGCATGTCTTAGACAGGTCTGCAACCCTGTCTTTCACCATTATCACCCAGCAAACAGCACTTATATATATATATATATATATATATATATATATATATATATATATACACACACATACATTGTATGCTCATTTGCATGTCATTTCCCAGAATCCCTTGCTGCAGTGGAAGCGCTGTATGCTGGGGAGAATGGTGAAAGGCAGGGTTGCAGACCTGCCTAGGACATGTGAATGTGCTCACAAGGGATCTTTTTATTTGCTATATGCAATACGGTGGAGGTTTCTTGTTGCCTTTTTCACCAACCATAACTTAAAACGTGATGGTAAACCCTACAGTCTTGAAAATGCAAAGCCAGCAGTACAACCAACCTCACACTGATGAGACCCATTAAGGATGAGACCCATTAAGGTTGAATCATGTCTGTAAATGGTTTCTCTGGCTTTGCATTTGATTCTCATGCTGTGCTTTAAAGCTGTGTTAACAGTGAGCATTAGCTTATATGGGCTCCATGTAACAATGGTTTTTCAGACAAAAGGTGACACATTGTGTGCTGATTTGCATGTTGTTTCCTAGAATCCAAAATACTATAGACCAGTGGAGAGGGTGCTGCTATCAGAGAACCTATAAGTTACTGTATACAAATAACAAAGGGAAACGCACACCATAAATATGCAAAAATGTAGTTTAATGGCCCAACGTTTCGGCGCCCCCTCTGGAGCCTTTATCCACTAAAAATAAATAAATCGGACTTGGAACTGCACCTTATTCCAAGCAGAAGCAGCTTTGTGGGTAGTTATATTTAAGTAATAATCCCCTCAGGACAGGGCATTACTGGCCATTAATGCCCCGACTGGGTTAAAATACCCTGAAAACTCGAGGTGAAGTCGGGGTAACCCAGTCGGGGTATTATTGGCCAGTAATGCCCTGTTCTGAGGGGATTATTATGTAAATGTTGTGACGGTTGGGGTAGATGTGACTGCTTTTAATAAAGGTTAAGCCTACTATTACCCGTACCTGTCACTAATACATGTGTGTATGTATGTATGTATATATATGTGTATGTGTGCCGTGACAACGGGATGCTACGTGATGTCATGCGGCGGCGCCAGCAGGTAAAATGAGGGGTATTAGAGAGGAAAGGTGGGGGAGTGGAGTCACTTTTTTGGGGGGCGAGTGGCTCTTTTTATAATTTGTTGAGCCCTGATATATATATATATATATATATATTGTAAAGCCTGGTTCCAGCACTTTATGGACCAGGGGTTAATTCTGTGTTCAGCTGGAAATGTTGCAAGTGGCCTGTGACCTTTCAATGTACAATAATACTTTTGATGTAACTTTTAATGTTGCATGTTAACCCACCAATCAGGGGCCGGGTCATATTGAAGGCACCCTGGCCTTAACCCTCCCTCAAATGTATCTATGTTGTGCCATGAGGTATAAAGGTGAGGAGGGAGGCCCTGTCAGTTAGTTCTAGTGGAGATTCCAGAGCCAGTTTCAGCCAGAGCCAGTGGCATTTAAAGGTCTCCTGTGCGTGCCTGTTGGTGTCCCTGAAGAAGGCCTGCTAGACACGGAGTGGGAACATTATGGGGAAAGTCCTTGTACCAAGGCATGCAGGGTATTCCCCAGTTGGTACAAACTTGACACACAGCCAGAAAAAACGCTGCACTGTTACTTATCAACACTCATCTCTTTGTGAGTACTGTTATGTTCATAGAACAGTATTGAATACATTTGGAGGTATCACATTTGTACTAAAATATACAGGACTCATACCTTTGTATAAAAAGTGGGAGTCCAATCTGGTACTGACCTCCACAAGATACAAAGTCATCATTCTGCACACTTGCTAAAGGGTTAGGTCCTTGAAGACAATCATTGAAGGAATTCTATTATTGGATACAGTTTCTTTCTTCATACTTTGAGTGTATCCACTTCCCTTGAGCCCCTGTTCATTCCTTAGGCCGAGGCCATGGTACTGCAGACCGTGCGGAGGCGTCCGCACGCTGAGCGAACAGGCCGCCTTAAGGCAGTGCTCGTGTCCATGCGGCGGGCGGGCGCGTGTGTGCGGAAGCCCGAGGGGGCGCGCGTTGGGGGAGTTAATCTGATTTCTCAGCGCGACAGACAGGTCGTGTGAGCGGTTTTCCCAATGAGGGCGAACCAGCTCCGTGACGTCACTGGCCCGCCCCCAGACAGCGCACATACCATGGCCGAAAAATGCACCGCTTCAAGCGGGTGACGTCACGGCCGCGCACGGGCGAAGGCGCTATGGACCTGGCCTTATAGGGAAACCCCCCTATTCCACAGTTGGGAGTGCGTATTTATGTATGTGGCAGTTGTGGATCTTATTTTCCAATAAATTCACTTTTATTAACTCTTTTGTTCTGTCTGGCGAGTTGATCCCTGGTGTGTCAGTCACGGTCTCCCGTGACACACATTATCCAGTGAGCCACGATCATTTTAAGGTGGTGCGGAAGGTGTATAAACGTCGGCTTTAACATGAATAACTTATACAAAAATGCGGACACCATATGTCTATTGGTAACACAACCCCTAAATGGCTTGTTGACCTGCTAGTGACACTGAAACGCTTCACTTTGCAATGCTTTTGCTCTGCCAGACAAGGGGTCTGTAGGTTTTGAGACATTCACGTCACCCAAAGTATGATTTTGCAGAACAAGTAACTGCAGACCCCTTGGGAATGATGGAGTTAAAGGATTGCTCTCTCCTGCGTTCCAGAACCGTCCCCATGCTTTCTAACGGCACATCCATCGTTGTTCTGCATCTCCCACATTTGACCAGCGAGAGCTGTAACTGGGATCATTGACACAAGCTGCGGCTCCGTTCTGGCTCCACTCAGTATGTTCCAGGAGGAATAAGAACTGCCCGTCCATACAGACGACCATCTGGAACAGATCAGCACACATGCCTCTCTCGTCTGAAACCATTCATTTCTTCCACATCATGTAATCCCCAAGTAAAAATTTAGCTTGGAAACATGCACATGGGCTTTTGATGTTCAACTTGCAGCCTCGTGTGGTAACTATCACGTGCATCTTATGTGACTATACCCACCCAGGCACGGCCCTGCGTCTTGAACCATACCAGTCCAATAAAATGTGCCTAGTTGTCTTGGTTCTAGGTGTGTTCTACTGTACTGGGCCAACATGAGTTTATCATGATTGCAGCTGCACGAGCTTTGAAGAGCTCACAAATCTGTTGCCAGGTGTCCAGTATTGAACCGGACTGTCCTGTATTTGGAGCCTCTGTCCAGTAAAAAATGAGAGGTAATACTGGACATGTATGTGTATACCGGTATTACCTCTCTGGACATAGTGACTTGACCAGCTTGGGGGGGGGGTTGGCACAGGATTTCCCTGAGCAGGGAGAGAGCAGGGCTGCTGATAGGAGGCTGGGCAGCTTCATCCATCCAGACTGGCTGCTGGGTAACGGTGTCAGGAGCCTGAGGGTGGGGCCAAGGAGGCGGAAACAGTATGGAGTGGAGAGAGATGTGTGTATCGAGCACGTCGCACCTTTCACCATTGTGTCCAGTATTTTTGGAGAAGCCGCCTGGCAATCCTACTTTTGAGGTCTAGAAAGCTCACGTACAAACTACATCTATGCAGTACCTTCAGAAGTGGGGGCGCTGCGCCAATTTCATATACCGGTCACATTGGTTTTAGAAAGGTTTATGCAATACTTATGCTTTAAAAAATGTGAGAAGGAGCATTTTTAAAACACTTTCCATTTCTTTGAAAGGGAAGTGTAACCTTATATGAAAAACGACCTTTTTTATTTTTAACACCAACTACCCTCTTCGTAAAAATACAGGAAATTAGGGTTCTGTCCATCTTTAACGTGGTACCTGGCCGGCCTTTCTAAGTGCCACGTCTATCATGGTTTGTAACATTAGTGACCTTTTATAGGCTTCCATTGAGTCCCGTGACAATGTATACTACAAGACTTCTAAATTCAAACTTCTAGCTGCACCTGTGCCCGGTTATTAGAAACAGTCCTATATTTGAAGTAGAGAAATCAGCCTATTCTAATAGATCTCTCTGGCAGTAAACAGGTTTATGGCATTGCTGAAATGGGAATCCCTTGCTGTTTATTGCAGTAAGATTATGCAATCTCACATCTGGCAGCGTTTAGCATGCTGTTGTGCAGTACATCGATTTCTCAAGAAAATAGCCACAGTTAATTACTTTATAGCAGTAAAAATGGACATGTACAACCAGGTCCCAAAGTGCTTACGATGTAAGTGATGCATACCCTTTAGTACCGATGTTCACGAAGCAATGTTTTGTTCTAGGTACCATCAAGCTGCAAACGCTGCTCGTTTATCCCAGAGAGACCAAGGGGATGTTCAACAAATGTGTGAACTCCACGAAGATCGAAATGAATGGAAAAGATCTAGAAGTCAAAGACTAGATGAGAATCTTTTTCAAAGGGAAATCAGTAAGAGAATGACGATGGCGCGGAGCGTGGGTCGGTCTTAGGGTAAGGCGGTTGCCTTGGGCCTTTTGCCTTCGTGGGAGCTGGGGAGTTCCCGAACCGGTGCAGGACCGCACCGCTGCTCACCCCAAGGCGGGGGAGGATGTGTGTGTGTGCAGCTGGGGGAGGTCTTCCTTATTGCAGAGCGGCCTTCCGTCTGCAGCGTTGCGTGGTCAGGTTCCGCCATGACGCTGCAGGAGGAGGGGCCACGCTGCCGGCATACCGCCTCGGGCCTCGCTAAAGGTTAGACCAGCCTAACAAGACAAGACAATCTTGCGATGGAACATCCCACTGTGCCTTAAGAATAAAGCATTTAACCAGTGTATCCTGCCCGCGCTCACGTACGGATGTGAAACTTGGACCCTAAATGCGAAGATAATTCACAAGTGTCAGACAACGCAAAGAAAAAAAACTGCAATAACAAAGAATATATATTATCAAAATCAGAAAAATGAAGTTTAACAGAACACTAATAAAATGTATGTATGTATGTATGTAAACAGCGCCCACAGTGTTTTCAGCACTTTACAAAGAAAATGCAGAACAGGCAATAATAATACAATAAGCGCAACAAAGTCAGACAATAGGAAAGGAAACCCCTGCCCCGGAGAGCTTACAATCTATGTGTGACATTGGTTCTTGGAATGGGGTCTCCCGCTTTATAGAAGAGTGTAAGACTCTCTGCACTCTTTAGATTAATACTTATAGAACTCTGCCAAACTTACCCCAATAGTAAAATGTGGAATTTGGGACATGCATAGTGCAAACCTTTTAATAACCTGTGAAATTACCAGGATAGATACTCACCACCTGTATTTTCTAACGTTATAACACAGACATATTAAAAAGGTACAGGGCGATTTCCAAAGTAAGGATTGTGAACAGCAAGCTCTTCAGGATAAGGCAGGTGTTCTCAACTCCAAGACCTACACCCACCCCCCCAACAGGTCAGGTTTTCAGGATTGAGCCACTGATAGAGCCACCTGTGTTGAAGTAGGGATATCCTGAAAACCTGACCTGTTGGGGGAGGGGGGTCTTGAGGACTGGAGAAGCCCTGGGATGGCGATAAGATTGCAAGCTCCTCGGGACAGGGATTTGCCGTCACTGTGCGTTAAAGAAAACACATGATATTCAATATATTCGGCAGCAGGAACAGAAAAACATCGCTGGGAGCCACGTGAAAATCTGGCCCGGGACACGGGCAGTTGTTATTCACATCAGACGTTTCCAAAGTAAAAGCAGCTGGGAAGTAGCAGAATGAGGTCACTGTCATTCCAGCAAACGATTCCTTCCACTCATTAAAATCTCAAAGAAGCTGAGCCAGTTTCATGCACTTGGCCAGCAGGACCGCAGAGAGAATCACGTCTGGAGCAACAGACAGTTAGGAATTCTGGGTCTTAGGCCTTCTTAAATGCTTCAGTGCCGGAGGGGTCAGTGACGCAGGACTTAGGCCAGGAGTGAGCCACTCTAGTCCTCAAGGGCCACCGACAGGTCAGGTTACAGGATATCCCGCTTCAGCACAGGTGGCTCAAACACCAAAAAAACGGAACTTTGGATTTCATTTTCACTATGCAATAACGCAGGGGAGGCCAACTCCAGTCCTCAAGAGCCAGCAATAGGTAGAGTTTGCAGGATATCCCTGCTTCAGCACAGGTGGCTCAATCAGTGGCTCAATCAAAGACTGAGCCACTGATTGAACCACCTGTGCTGAAGCAGGGCTATCCTGAAAACCTGACCAGTTGGTGGCCCTTGAGGACTGGAGTTGCCCTCCCCAGACTTAGGTGGTAGATGCAAATTCTGAATGTACCATTAGGACAGTTTTATCGCCGGGTCCAGCAACAGACTGCAGGCAGTGCGCCTCAAACCATGTATACATTCATATGTACACTACGACAGCCGTGCATGATTTTACAGCACAATTATCGTGGTATACCCAGAAGGAAGTGGCCTTTGATGTGATATGTGACACTGGAAAGTGTGAAAGGCATTGAGATTCATTACTACAGTAGTCTGAGATCAGATGCATTGTAAGGAACCCCAACCCACTCTAATAGCGCATCTGAGATCAGATATATTGTAAGGAACCCCAACCCTCTCTAATAGCGCGTCTGAGATCAGATGCATTGTAAATTCTTCTTTATTTGGTACCGTTTTCAAGTCACCTGAAAATTGCAGGGAACCCTTTAGGGACGCCCGGGGAACCCTGTTGTTCCTAGGAACCCCGGTTAAAAAACACAGAGTTAGACAAACTCAATGACATCCACTGTCAAAGAGTGAGCAAAACGGTGCCCTTGTGACATACAGTGGATGCTTTTAGTGAACGATACACAAGCAATTACATGGTCGCGATGCAGGGAGTCCCACAGTACTGTCAGGGTTAATGCAGGCACAAATCGCAGAGCCGCGACTGTGTACAAGAGATGAAAATGTGGAATTAAATTATTGTATTTTTTTTATAGCGCCCCCCTGTGTGCACAATATAACATATAATGTAAAAAAAAAGTGAGGTTGATCTAATTTGTTAGTTACTGAAATTGACTACAATATGACAAATTATAGGATGTGCTGTGTCACAATACTGCTATGATATCCATAGATCTATTCCCCATCGATAATGCTTAGCATCTGAAACTCAGCAGATCCCTTCTTAGGGGAGAAACGCGAAAATGTAGAGCAGAGGTCCAGCTACTGGAGTGGTCACCGGTCCAGATCCCTGTGGTACCTGTAAGTCAAAATACCCAAACATTAACAATCCAAAGGTTCCAGTGGGACATGCCAACACTTGTATCATGTATGGTGTTTAAGAGATTGTCACAGGCATGTGGAGAGACTTGAGTGTTCCTTGTGATAGAATGTCACCCATCCCACTGTGTTATCACAGAGGAATGTCATATACTCCCTCTCCCCTCTCCCCTCCAAAAACCTGTTGAAGGCAAATGGAATTTCCTCTCCAGTTATATGCCGGAGCCCTGCTCTGCAACAGAATCCAGCTCTGGAGATGGTTATATAGGCATCTGGATTAACCACCCATTAGGACAGCTCCACACTTTGGAATTTGAACAAGGCGGGTCCTGTCAGCTGCAGAGTTCAGATGTTGTATGTCATTAACCCACAAGCAGGGATTGGATTAGAGGTGAAGAATATTCATTACTAGTTAAAGCATTGCTTGGTCATGAGAAACTGAAAGCTTTGGGATACATGCCACACACAATACAAATGATGCCCCATCAGGAAAATAAGGTGTGCGATACTCGAGCAAAGATCAAGTATAGATTCCCTGTGACCTGGACTCAGGAAATCTCAGGATGGGGCAAACACACTATTTTAAGCAGGGGTGCTCAACTCCAACCCCCCTAATGCTCGGGTTTTGAGGATATCCCAGCATCAGCACAGGTGGCTCAATCATTGGCCCAGTCTTAGACTGAGACACTGATTGAGCCACCTGTGCTTACGCTGGGATATCCTCAAAACCTGACCTGTTGGAGGTCTTGGGGACTGGAGTTGAGAACACCTGATTTAAAATCCTGGTCTTTGTGACAATATGCAAACAGACCGACACCAGCATAGTGATCAAGGATGATTCATTATACTCCAAGTAAATATAATCTCGGTAACATTTACGGTGGTCCTCCGAGGTAAACAAATTGAATATACTAAAGAAGAAAACGGTCACCTAAAGAAGGGGATGAAACCTTACAAATAATGGCACTAAAAGATAAAGGTCACCTAAAGATGGTCCCCGTGAGTGGCTTCATCTGTGAGGTTTTGTTCCCTTCTTTACGGGAATATTTTCTTCATTAGTATATCCTTCTGTTTTTTGCTGATCCACTGAAAAAAAGAGCTCTGTCAAACAATGGAGCTTCTCCGGAGGTCCCAAGGTGTTCATTATACAAGGAGACATTCTGCAAACCCCTCTCTAGTGCAGAGACATCAGGGGACACCCACCTCTAATTCCCACCAGTACCGGTCATCTCATCTTCACCTGTTCTCCTCCCGCAGGTATCAGACACACACCTCATTTCTTTCTCCATTCAGAAACCCTCCTCATTCGCCATCCTCCAACACACCAGGGGAACATCTCGCCCTCTTCCCCCAAAGATGCCAAGACCACACACCATGCAGGAGCCCATTCACAGACTGATCAGTGACACACCTAAGGCCGCATCCATGGTTACCGCGGTCCGCGACCAAGCGCGCGATCAAAATCCAGTGCCTCTATGAGGCGGTCCTTAGAACGTGCTACCACGCGCGCAACGAGAAGCGCCGGCGCTCGCGATATGCGGGGAAACAAATACATTTGTTTTTGTCGCGTGACGGCCGGGCCATGTGAGTGGTTCCCCAATGAGGGGCTAACCAGCTCCGTGACGTCACGGCCACAACACTCCCTCATCGCGTCCACATAGAGGGCACAAGTCGCTCCAGCTAGAGTTGTGCCTGAAGCCACCCACCATGCGTGCAGCCTATCACCCATTGGCGAGTATAAGGGGGTAGCAGCAATCCCTGCCAACACACAACTGCCCCCCATTGGGATGTCTGCCATAGAGACGGGCGAATCTGCCCACATCCTTTTCCTCGGATTTCTTCGCATTTTCGACCCAAAATTCGTTTCGCAGTGTGTAAAATCTGCAAACGGATTTGGTCGATTTTAATCCACGCGGATTCATCAAAAAAACCACCATTGGATACAACCCGCGGACAGATTTGTAGGATCCAATCCGCGGATTCAGCCCTAATGCTCTAGAATTGCGGAATCCGGAGAGCAAAGGTAATAATAAATAAAAAAATCCGTAAAACGCGAAATCGCCCTTTTTGAGATTGATCCGCTAAAATCCGCGGCCCAAAGTAACCGGCCGATCCGCTACGGATTCAAACTGGGCCAACAAAAATGTGCTGTCTCTAATCAGACTGGCTCTTGCTTATTAAAAATCATAATTAGTGGGATTTAAATTGGCCCTTTTCATTTGACGGGGAGACAATGAGAAATGCTGAATAGAAACTATAACAATTGGGCCACTTTGTCAGGTTGGCTCAGTGGTAATGAAGCGGGTAACGCAGCTCTTACACTCCTTGGGCAAGTCACTTTATCTTCCTGTGCCTCAGGCACCAAGATTAGAGATTATAAAGTCTACCGGGCAGGGACTCATTGTGCCGGCAAAATTCTATGTACAGAGCCACGTACACTGCCCACGTTATACTACAAAAATGATAAGTTTGCAAAGAGCCATGTTGTCAACGTAAATAAGAAAACACTAGAAATGCTATAATTATATATATATATATATATATATATATATATATATATATATATATATATATAAAATTACATATATATATATATATAATTATATTATATTATCCCTGTCTAAGTTGTAGAAACATTTGTATATCAGTATTGCTGACCCGGGGAAGAGAGGAACACTCTCGAAAGCTTGTCCTATGACATAAAATTGTTAGTCCAAATAAAAAAAGGTATCACCTAATACTGAAGAACTCATTTAATTCTGCTCTCTATCTATCTATCTTAGACTCCTTGCTATAAAATCCATAACGTGTGCACTAGATGGCGTCAGCCAGTCGTACACACACACACACACACACACACACACACACACACACACACACACACACACACACACACACACACACACACACACACACACACACACACACACACACACACACACACACACACACACACACACACACACACACACACGACTGGCACTGCCACCTAGTGCACAAGTTATGGATTTTTATAGCAAGGAGACTGCATCTAAGCCTTTTATTGTGCATACTGTATAATGATGTGTAGTCCTTTGCTATACAAAATAAGTTTTTTTTTTTTTTTTTTTTTGCGTTGGTCAGAAATTGGTCGACTTTTGAGCCTGAATTTGGAACGCTATTAAGCAGACACTGGCCTAAGAGTCTACATTTGTAAAATGGAGATATAGTTTTCTTTTTGTATGGGAAAAGTTTTTCTACTTCCTAATCATTTCGGGACAAAATGGAGTCTCTTGTTGAACCCTAAAAATAGGGGACCCTGAAGCCCTACAAAAATAACGAGAGAGAGGAGAGAGGGAACAGATATGTCCAGGGCACACAGAATAGGTAGATGTAAAAAATAAATAAAAAAATACTTGGCTTCCAGCTGGGTGCATGCAGTAAGGCGAGGATCACCATCCAGCCCGAATAATATACAGCAAAGGAGTATCCCCCCTAGGTGGGGGAGCGGTTAGTACCTTACGTAGTGCATTGTCTGAAATCAACCAAGGGCCCCTATTTTCTTATCCTACCAATAGTAGGACTGGCAGTGCTACATGTACTGACAAATGGGATACGTGCAAGTTTAGGCTTGGACATTTTAGGTCATGATAAAGCTTCCCTATCCAGACCCTGAATTCTACCCAGTTCCTCATTCAGTCCAAACGTTAGGTACCCCCTAGCTTTAAACTTCTCTTATCTGCTTAAGGCCTGGGACATAGTGTGTTGGAGCGCGCTCCTGCTCTGCCTCGCCTGCTGAAAATGGGGCTTTTCTCTGTCCTTGCAGGCGAGGCAGTGAGCCTGCTCTGTGGGCGGGGTAATGCGGAGGCGGGGGCGGAACGGAGGCGTGCCAGGAGGCGGAGCAGGAGGCGGGGCTAGTCCCCCGCTCCCATTGGATTGGAGCAGTCACGTGACCGCTCCTTCACTTCCCCGAGCGGCAAATTTCAAAACTGCCTGTCTCTGGGAAGTTTCTCAGCCTCCGCACGCGTCAGCACGTATGCGGAGGGAGAAACTATAGCCGCGCTGATTACAGATGCAAGGGCTTTGTGCATCTGTTCAGCGCGGCTCAGCCCGCCTCAGCGACGCTGATTGCACTATGTCCTAGGCCTAAGTCTGTCATCAACCACATCTGGCTTGCCAACTATCCTCTTCACCCTGTAAAGTTGACTCCTGGGTAATGAGCGCCTCTTCACCCTGTAAAGTTGACTCCTGGGTAATGAGCGCCTCTTCACCCTGTAAAGTTGACTCCTGGGTAATGAGCGTATGGTGCCGGAGGGGTGAAAGCGACTATTTTGTAGCAGTGTGTTCTGATCAGTTTGCTTAGAGACTAGATCCGTCTGTACCAAGTCACCCTGGTTGTATACTCTACTGTCTAAAAAACACACCTCCTTTGTATCATGATGCAATGCGAAGGAGATTGTTCTGACTGATGTATTCTGTATTCTGGCAAGAACTGTATGAGGAAATCAACGCGGCCCGTCCACATCATGAAATCATCATCGATGTATCTGAACCAAGGTATGGCAACTCTTATAGAGGATTGCTGTATACGTTCATCTTCTCCAAGTTGTTCATGAAAATGTTTGCATAGGACAGGGCTGCGTTAGATCCTATGGCCGTACCTCTCACTTGATTGTAAAAATTGTCTTCAAAGAGGAAATCATGTTCATGTAATACCAACTTCATGAACAACATTTTATGTTGGCTCTATTGGAGTGTTAATGGTGACAGTCTCCTCAAATAAAATTCAACCGTCCTCCACACCCTCCAGATGAGTAATTGAAGTGTAGAGGCTGTTGACATCAAGTGTGACCAGAATCGTGTCCTGTGTCAACGGTTGTAGATGTCTTCATTTTAAGAGAAACGGTGGAGTGTCCTGGATATATGAGGGGCCCATCTCCACTAAAGGTCGAAACATTTCAGCTACTATGGGCCGTCCCGGGGGCTTCTCCGACCTCTTGTGAATCTTTGGAAGAGTTTAAAACACAGGAATAATAGGTTCCTCCACTGGAAGAAACAAATCTCCGTTGTTTAGAAATAATACCCGTTTTTTCAGCTCTCCCCAAGATATCCTGAATGTTATTCTTAGTCCTGGGTGTCGGGTTAACTATCAGTAGTTTATAGTTGTGCATCTCAGATAGTTGGCCTAAGATTTTTCACCTATCAATGACCACTATGGCCCCACCTTTATCGACCGGTTTTAATAATGGATTTATTCCTGCCCACGTTTCCACGGGCTACATGTTCTTCCCTTGTAAAGTTGGGTTGTTGATTATCGGCAAATTTAGGGAGGCCCCTAGTTTAATAGTTTCTCCAGATCGCGCAAAGTCAGCTGTATGCATTTCATCTAGCAAATACATCATAGTAGTTGCCAGCACACCCCCCCCTTCATATGAGCGCTTGTGTTACAATAAGTGTATGCAGTTCCTGTGGCCTCTTTTCCCTTCTTCCCCCCTCTCTCCCGCAAACTGCTATTACCCAGTATCCAGCGACTGACGTCTAAGGCTGCACTTATAGTGCCGCCGTCGTTGAGTACGTTTATAGTGAGCACGGCGGCTTGGTCGCGATCGCGCTCTCATCTCAATTTGATTTTTCCAGCAACCGCAGCCTGACGTTGCCGGCACTATAAGCGTGGCCTTAGGACGCTGATGGTTGCACGCGGGGGGTGAGGCTTCCCCTGCAACACAGGAATGCGGGTTGCTGAGCTCATTGCTTTAGACGCGGTCAGCCTGAGGGGGCGTGATCTCCATACTCCGCTCCTTCAGAGCTTACAGTATCTTCCCACAACGATTGTGGTAACGCTCAGGAACTGCAGGACGCAGAGTGAGATTGCAGAGCCAGTGTGAACCTTGGCTCTGAGGACATTATTGGAGAAAAGACGCAGGATCTGCTATCTTATGCCGTCTGGAGGTGCAGCTCTCGGATGTTACCGGTGAAACCACTTGACACATTGAGACCGGACAATGATTGAACTGATAATCTTTGAGCCACCATAGGCTCATGTGGGGGATGTTTTGGTGCCAAAATCTTTGTAACACACACTATTGTCAGTGTGTACTACACTGGGAGAGGGGCTTGAGAAAGGACCGATAGGTCTGAAACATCGCCTATATTTTAATTTTTGTATTTGCTAGATTAAATAAATGTATACATCACCTTCATGAGTGCAGCGGACTTTCCTTTGATATACAGTATAATATATATATATATATATATATATGTTACCTACCCAAACGCATGTGCGCATGCCTACACAAATATACTCACATGGTGGTAATATCTGACTATTTCCTCTCATTGCCCTTTAACCTGAGTGAATGTTAAATGCACCAACACCATTATGAACTTCCTAAGAAATGCCCTTTAACCCTTTGGAATCACTGCTGCCTCCACCTAACCTCCTTATGGTTATGTTCCCTCAACCCAACCCTAACAAAATGGTCAAGTATTACCCACAGAGGCAGCCGAATGTGTTTGGCGCCCCGGAATGGGTTCCGCTAGCTGCGCAGCCCTACCCCCAAATTGTGATGCCAGAGCAATACAATTCCTGCTACTTGTAACTGTGGGGCGCGGGGATCCTTTAGGGTAAGCACCGGACATGCTGGATTGTAGCGCTGTCCTTTGCTGTGCCAGCGTTTTTGGGCAGTGCTGCTTTGGCCGGTCCACGCGGGGTTGAGAGACCGTCTTTTACAAACCCTATAAACCCCTTTTGCGCAATAGCGAAATGCATTGCCGTCCAGTGAAATGGTTTAAAGACAATAAATCAAGGACTCAATGGCTTGAGAAAAATAAAACAGTTTTATTTGCCTTTTCCTGCAAAAACATCTACGTCTCTTTTGCCCAAACGGCTCCCCGGCGGGTGAGGAACGGCGTGGGAGATTTGCCAGTCTGGATTCAGGCGCGTGGCCAGCGCTTCCCATTATCTCCCGTTAGAAATGGATTAGAGATTCACACATGGAGTTTTCAGATATTTGGAGATCAGTACTCCGCAGTCAGGAACACAAATACAAATCAAAATATATATATATATATATATTTTTTAATAAGAATTAGATGGTCAAAGAGCAAATCAAACGAACAAAAAAACGGCCCATGTCTCAAACTCCCGGATCTATGCGGCTATGCTACATCCTTCCATTTACTTTTCTTTCACAATTTAACAATGTAGTGAGATTTTAGTACAACAAACATTCCAGGCACAATTCGACACATTTGCCCAATTGACTCAGATGCATCGCTTGTTTGGATGTATAAGGTGTGCGCTGAAATGTCACGATAATAAAAGCAGTCCAGGTCACAGGATTGAAATGAATGAGATCTAGGGGTCCAGAGCTGGACTGCTTAAGTCAATAACAGGGTGGCCAACTCCAGTCCTCAAGGGCGGTCCACAAGTCAGGTTTTCAGGAGATCCCTGCTTCAGCACAGGTGGCTCAATCAAAGACTGCACCACCGATTGAGCCACCTGTGCTGAAGCTGGGATAGTCTAAAACCCTAACCTGTTGATGGCCCTTGAGGACTGGAGTTGGCCACCCCTTGTCTATAACTATTGATAACATTAAGTGACACCCACTTAAACTTGAGAATAGACTTGGCAGAAGCAGAATTCTATGTCCTTGTATCCCCTCTAAACACGAAGAAGCCCAAGTACCAAGATAATATTTGAATCTTTGGGGTGGTGGAGGGGAGGGGGCCATCACAATCAGTGCTAAAAATAATAATAATAATAATACAAACCTTCATAAAAACGTGTGTAATATGTAGGAAGACTTTTCTGATCTTTCAAATGAGATGACACATTGGATTATGTTGAATACCAGATTGATGCAATTAAAATTAAGACAGAATGTGTATTTTTTTTCTCACCAGTATTAGCAAATATAAATTATTAGTGTAATATTATTAACAATAGCCGTACTGTGAAAATATATTCTGTTAACTTACATAATAAAAAGATCCCTGCTGCGTCAAATACATTTTCTGTGTCGATACATAGCAACTGCATTCTGCGCCAACACCATTACCGGGTTGTTTAGGGCTCATGCCAATTTGAACGATTTTGATGCACTATTTTTGGGCGCACAGAAACATTATTTAAAAAAAATAATATATAACATTCACATCTGTACGTCAGAGTCCATTTCTGTGCCCACCAAAAAAGAGAAACTATTTGCATCGGTGTGGTCACAGATTGAGAAATGTCAGGTTATTACATAGGCGTAATGGAGCTTTCAATACGTCTCTTAATATATAGGCCCCATATGCTGCAAATGTGCCCTATGATGAAGCTTTTAGGCCAGAGATCCCCCCCCACGAACCTCTGATCTGGTTTATTGCAGGGCGATCCCATGTTAACGGTCATCAATTTGACTCCCACTTAACGTAAGATCGCGGAGCGCCTCCAGGTATCGGAGTTGAGGGAATCTCCCGCTTCGTCTCAATCATTTGAACGGAGTTGAACTATTCTCCAGTAAGAGGAAACTGGCTTTGTAGCACATTAATAATACTCCTTATAGCTGGTCTATCTCTAACTGGTTAACTGCAAGAGGGCACCATATACAAACCAATATTTCAGGCATGGGTTCCATTAACTCAAACTTGTAAGCCCTTTAACCCTAACTTAACACCCTAGCAGTGAAGGGGCAGAATTGCTTTTTTCTCTAGGAAGGAGGCGACGGCGGACTGGAAATGTATAGACATACATATTATACAGTGGAGCAGGTTTTTTTGTGCTTCCACCCCAAAAACAATGCACTTTTGGAACTTAAGCAAAATCAATAGGTTTTATTTCTGATCTGTAACTGTTCCTTGACTTACCAACCAAAACAGAAAAACAGTGCTGTGAAAATGAAATGCGAGTGTATGATTCTGAAAGCCGATGTCTTCAAGCAATGAAGTTGGATCTTGAGTCAGTGAGGATCCAAAATGTCAGATTGTGTCAACACAGGTAAAACAAACCCACGTGGAACTTTGGCTTCCATTTAAACTATGCAAGAACACAGGGCTGGCCAACTCCAGTCCTCAAGGGCCACCAACAGGTCAGCTTTGTAGGATATCCTTGCTTCAGCACAGGTGGCTCACCTGTGCTGAAGCAGGGATATCCTGCAAACCTGACCTGTTGGTGGCCCTTGAGGACCGGAGTTGGCCAGCCCTGCAATAACGGAACGTGAAAGAACATTTTGCCAGATACAAAAATGTCAGAGCGTGAACACAAAGGCAAACCCAGTGTTATTTTTGAAAAACAGCAGGAAAAACACATTTAACCTGTGTGTCCAAGAGGAAAAACACAGCCTGCAAAACCCTGCGGTCTAAACTTTGTGATACGTGTTTCAGTTTAGATCACACTCGGGGAGTATTCACTGAAGTACGGTAACAATCTTAGTGGGGTGTCATGGCTATTGCACTCTGGGGAATATACCCCTGGAGTTTTTCTAGTGGCCGACATGGCTTCTATACCATATGGTCACAGAGCCATGAGTCTGTGCTGAAATACAATGCAAACCGGTAATGATGTCCAGTGTCAAATACTGCCCAGCGTGCAGCTGGTCACAGAAAGAGGCCAAGATGCATTGCAAAGCTCCCCCCAGATCCCTCCTGCAGTGTGGAGGGGATAATGGTTTGCAGAATAGCTCTCTGAGAAACAAGTTGTTCTCATGCAAAATCTTAGAGCACAGTTTGTCACGTGTTTCTCTAGGGCAATAGTCACCATGGACACCCTACGGGTGCGTGTGGGTGCTACTCACAAGCCTTTTATCGCAAAATACAGCAGGGCTGAAGAAACTATTCTGAATCCTACAAACCACAATGCCAAAGAGGGGATTGGCAGCATCCCATAAAGCAGGGGTGAGCAACTCCAGTCCTTCAGGATATCCCTGCTCCAGCACAGGTGGCCCAGTCATTGACTGCATCACTTGTGCTGAAGCAGGGATATCCTGAAAACCTGGCCTGTTGGTGGTCGTGAGAACTGGAGTTCCCCACCCCTGCTATAAAGTGTAGTACTTGTTTTTCTACAGGCCCGGGGTACAATGGGGATGTATAAGCACACTGTACATTTTCAGCTCTATTTTGCAGCCAAGGAGACTGTGGTTTTATACCTAGGTTCAAAGTTTATTTCTTCTTATGAATGTCAAAGGTTTGTGCGTCTCCCTTATTTTACACTTGTAAACTAGCACTGCAAAAGAAAGAAAACAATTCTGCATATTTCTGAGAGTACTTTGACTTTCTACGTATCACCCCTATTCTATATTTTTGGGGACAGGCTGTACCTAATAATGACTAACATCTATTACATGGTTAAAAACCCGACCTCCTGCGCTTCTCGCTGCCTCAATGCGGGAGAAAGTCTCCTGCTAATGCGCTGAGCAGCTCTGCCCTACCCTAGCACTCCATGATGCAGAGATCTCAGGCCTTCATCCGCAAACACACTTCCGCTTTTTGTAGGGGGCTTATCCCCGTGTAGATCGGCCACATTATTTGTCATACGTGGCAGAAAATGTGCAAGCACTATTATTCATTCAAGCAGTTATGGGAGATGATCCGAGACAGGTATATAGATTGTGTTAGACCCGTCAGAGGTGTCTGAAGATCTCGCCGCCCGACCAGTTACTGCGACACTAAGGGGCAGGGGGGGAGGTCTTATAGTAAGTACACTTGTCTATACCCAGAATGTGTTCAGCAAGAGAGCTTAACATCCAACTTAATTGCATAGTTATGCACTTAAAAGGTGCAGTGCCACTTGAACAAGTTTCTTTTAACCATCGTATTTTAGTTGATCAATCATTTCACGACCTAATCCGCCAGTCGTTTATTTTATTGTGCGGCAAAGCAGATTACCGTTTCTCGGAGCTTTAAATCTTGCATCATATAAATCTCCGGTCCTGGAGAAATGATTATATCCGTGGCATTTACCCTTGTGCCATTTGGAATAAGGCTTTTTTGTTGATGCTCAAAGTGGGTCACTATTAAACACAACCTTCCCTCTGCTGGTCGGCTTCTTTCACTGTATTCCAAATTGTGGGGGGTAGAGGAGGGATCTTGCTAGGCCGACTGCACTGATTATTTTGCCAAGAGACACTCCCCCCTCCCCCCCCCCCCCAGTCCCAGAGATAAATACCCCTCAGCGCTAATAATTGGCTCGTTAGCAAGAAAACTTACAACAGCAATTTCAATATTCCAAAGCCAAAATGTAATGGTAAAAAGAGGGGGGTGGGGGGAGTGTTCAGCTTGATGCAGCTCCAACATCCATCTCTAAGTGGCACTGCTGCTTTGAAACAAAGGGTTTGTTATTTAAAGCTTTAATTGATAAAAAAAAAAAAAATGTAAAAAAATAATGATAAGATTATAATACATGGTTACAATGAGAGAGGCACAAGTTTGAATTTTTGGAATCAAGACACCCCCCCTCCACCCCCTTCCTCGGCAATTAGAGCCAACTCTAGAAGGCTCGGGGGGTGTCCGATTCCAAAGATGCGAACGCGCGTACATCTCTAGTTACATGAACCCTTGTAACTACGACAGCACTTCCTCACTGTGCCCTACAGTTAGAAAGGTTTGTGCAAATACTGCAGTGCTAAACGCTCACCTCCACACAAGGGGTTCTTCCTGATCGTGGGATCAGAGTTCAGAGGGGAAAAAAAGGAGTCTATATTCTCATATTTACATCATTTTTACAACAAAACTATCTTTACCGTCCATATTTTTTAGATGTCACCACTTGTCCTAACATGGGGGCGGGGGGGGCGGGGGAGAGAACGCGTTGCGTATAAAATCACTTTACGAGCGGCTATTAGACACCTGGCAAACAGTATGTTCTTTATCCTTTACTAAAAAATAAAAAAATGCTAGAGCAAGATATTGCATTGTTATTAAAAACAAACCAAAAAAACCCCCCCACAACTTGCGGTTGGTTAAAAGCCGTAAAAAACAAAAAAACTAAATGTACATACTTGCGTGAGAAAAGTGCCTAAGAGTATGAACCTTCATTTTACAGGTCAATCAGGGGAACAAAAAAGAATTCAAAATGAGTTGCATAAAAAGGTTTTATGCTTCGGCTAGTTAATATTTACATTTTGCTCTCTATGGCTAAATCAAGAACAGAACGGAAAACAATCGCAGTGAAGCACAACCTAGAAAAACGGTCAACTGTGGCAGTTCAACATATTTATGGACCCCTTGCGTGATTGGGTGTCCAGACCAAGAGGGGTCCACGTAAGCCCCGAAATCTAAGGTCTCCGGTCACCCGAGAGATGAAAAAATGTCAACGCAAAAGGCATTTAACAGAACAGAAATGACCAAAAATTTCAGATTTCGATTATTTCCTTTCCTCCCCCCCCCCCCTAATCTAAAGCCTGACAATATCAAAAATATCTATTTATCTTCACTCGTTGAGATCAGCTATAGTATACGGCTCTTCAAAACGGAGCCAAAGTTATACTTCTAAAAAAATGTATATCTGCCAGAACAGAGGTAGAGTGGGAAGCGAGGGTCCCGTAGAAAACGGTTTTAACAACTTAACAGGGAAAAATTACCTAAAATGACTTAATTTGCAGCAGAGTAAGGCAGGGGTGGCCAACTCCAGCCCTCAAGGGCCACCAACAAGTCAGGTTTTACAGGCATCCCTGCTTCAGCACAGGTGCTGAAGCAGGGATATCCTTAAAACCTGACCTGTTGGTGGCCCTTGAGGGCTGGAGTTGGCCACTACTGGTGTAAGGCAAGTCCTATCCCTCTCGGTTCTGCCGGTGTGTGCATCAGCAGGTCTACCTGCCAATGGTAATTAACCCATTCTGCTCCCCCTCTGGCAGGGAAAGGGGTTAAGAACATTATTCCTGTGTGGGGACTGGCTGCTCTAAAAGCAAAATCGGACTATTGAAACCAGCTCGGTATGAAAAGCTCATCTTGCGCTAATCCCATGAAAATAAAAAACATACAGGGAGAATTAAAATGCAACAGATTCAATTCAACGAAGAGCGCTGGCTAAGAGGAGCGTCTGAGACCCTTCTAACGAGGTACGGGTTACATAATGCGGCCAATCGCAATCAAGTTAGCCGATATCCTTGACCGACCCGACCCTCCCCCCACCTTCCGAAAGGGTTAACCCTCTCACTGCCGGAAGGGCCATCACCTCCGGGGAAGGGAAGATGTCGACAAGCAGCTTAGATTTCAGGACAAACCCTAGGTTGTGGGCTTGCTCGATTTACAATACTCAATTGTAGGTCGTATACAACGTAACCAACCGTTCCATAGCAGCTTTCAGGACTTGTTGTTAGGTCTGCACTAGACAGATGCTGCATTAAAGCTGCAATATCTGACACGATTATATATGTTAAACACCCCGCACATGTGCACACTGCGCCGTGTCCGCTAGCTTTGTGTTCTTTTTCTCTGGCAGTGTATGAAACGCTTGCCCTTTTCGCTAAAAATCGGAATTAACGGATTTTATTGCCTAATAATATTTAAAAGTGCTGAAAACAGCACTATAAATTACCGGTGTTTATTGCAAAAGAGGGATTACAGGTTTAATAGCACCTACGTTCAGAGCTGTAAATTATGGTTTCGATGGTGGCTTGATTTGGAAAGTGAAATTAATATAGAATAGTGGTAGAGTCTTGGGATACACTAGCAAGTCCTCAAACCCCCCCACCTCGTTACAAAAAATCAGAACGTTGCTTCCAGAATTTCATTCCATACAATTGTTGCCCTGGAAGATCAAATGAAACACCCCCAGCCTGCAACTCCTCACTGATAATAAACAGGCGAGGGGCGTGGGGAAATCAGCTTCCGGGCCACAATTACATGGAAATACTGGGGGAGAGGAGTTGCGCGGTGTACAGCAAATAAAAATACCACTCGTGAGCACATTCACAGGCATCAGACAGCTCCACTGCAGTCAGGGATTCTGGGTAATGACAGGCAAATGAGCGCACACGGGGTAAAGGCAACTACAGAACACAGCATGGTCTCTACATTTTCCAAGAAGGAAAGAAAAAGGTGGTGAAAGAAGAGCGACAGAGCAGAAACCCCTCCATCATATTTACTGCTGCTATGAGCCTTTTGCTGCCTTGCTAAGCAATTTGCGGTGGGCTCCTCAAGCCCGGCACAGGCTTAAAGATGTATGGATTTATTTGGACGTGTGCTAGGTTTGCAGAAAGCTTACAAACCCGGCTTAGTGCTGATGCAGGACAGGAAGAAATTGCCAGCACTTTAGGGACAAGCAACAGCAGATTTCTGTCTTTGTAGTAAAGTGCTATGGAACGATTCATGCAATTTAGAAATGTGGTCGACGCCTACACAGTACCCAGCTGCACATCTCTCCCCCCCAGACCCCCAACGCTAACCATCTCATGTGATCTTTCTTCTCCAGCTCCAAATACCATCCCAGGTGGTTTTTCTCCAAACTGCCACTGTAAAATCGCTCCACGGGGGAGATCAAACCACCCCTTGAACATGGAATGGAGAAGACTGAAAAACACTAATGCATTTCCCCTCTCCCCCCTCCGTGATTTTTTTTTTAAAGCCAGTCAAAACCAGGTAGCCTTGAGTCTTCAGAACCTGTGTATTAGTGCCTCTTTTTCCCTTTCTTTCCGCCTCAGTTCCTCTTTATAACAGCAGGAGCACAAGTTCCCCGTTTCGGGACGCCCGTAAAAAGTGCAGTTGGGCTGCTTGCACTTGGTCTGCTGAATGTTATACAGTATTCTGCTTTTGCCGTGGTCCGTAGTTACGGCTCTCGGCAAGGTGCCGTGCTCTGCGTACTCTCTGCAGCCGTTGCTGTGCGTTACGCAGGGCGCCTGCTCGCAGTCCCCGGGATACACCGGTGGCAGGTCCGTCTCTAAGGGAGACGGCCTGCCCAGGTGCGGTGGGCTGGATTGGTACGGGTGAGGCCGGGCCTGCATGCAGTGCCGCGGGAGTGTGGCGTAGGAAGGCAGGTTGTTGCAGGAGCCGCCGGCCACTTGCCTTCTGCTTTCCTGGTAGCTATGAGAATGAGAACAGTCGGATGTGTTCACTATAGAGGGTCGGGGGATAGTGAAGCCCCCTGAGTAACTGGAAGGTAGCGGCACTTTCGTACCCAGGCCGTGCTCCGTGCCCTGCATGTTATAGGTGTTCGTCACCTGGGAATACGATGGGAGTGGGAGCAGGTCGTCAGCTTTGGGTTGTACCATGTCCTGCTCCAACCGCTTTGCCGCGCCACAGTTCATTAGTGTCTTTTTTTCCGTCTCTCTCTGCTTCTGCTCGACCACAAAACGTTCCTCCGCGTCAGCCAGGTACCTCTGGATCATCTGCTTCTGGTAGGGATGGCGGTCGCTGGTTTTCAAGAGGCAGGCGAAGATGAACTTGCGCTCGCCCTGCATGGCCGCCCGTAGGATGCTCAGGCTTAGCTTCACGTCATTGCTGTACTTGTAAGGATCGCCCTGCGCTTTGTCCGTCACCGCTTTGCTGGTGCCGGACTTCTCCGACGAGGCAGACACGTCACCCGCGGACGAGTCTTCCTTGCTGCCTTTCCTCCCCTTCAGGGATCCCTTCTTCTTCTTCTCCAATGTGTCGCTCTGCCCGTTGCTTACACCTGCCTTCCCGCTCTTGCTGTGCATCAAGCCACCCATGTTTTTCTTCAGCTTACTCCCCAGGCTCTTCCCGAAGCTACCCAACTTATTCGCCACTGAGTCGGCCCTCTTCTTCTCTTTCTCCTTGTCCTTCTCTTTCTTCGCCCTCTCTTTCTCCTTGTCCTTCTCCTTCCCGCTTTTGCTGCCCCCGTTGCTGGTGGAGCTGCTGCAGACGGACTCTTTGTCGGACTCGCCAGATTCCGCCGCAGACCGGGCGTCGTCCCCGGCAGAAGCAGTCGGAGACTCGGGCTGGGCAAGAGGAGCCTGCGTAACAAGGCAAAAAAAAGAAGGTATTAAAGAACGACGCATGGCTCGAGCCAGACATGTTCCAGTGGAGTACACCAATCCATTTGTGAAACAATACAAATGTCATTTCCTGGAAAGGGGAGATTTACTAACGTCTGTACAGGTTACTGCATTACCATCCCCTATTAACAAATACTCAAGTCAATGGCAGTTAACATGGCAGTGCGGTACGATAACTTATATCGAAGGTTAGTGACTCCCAGTGAAAGTGTTGCAAACCCACGTGTAAGATAGTAATATGGTAAACTAGACATATACCCATCGAGCTCAACGGTAATTACATTCTACATCGTTACTGCCCCAACTGTAAAGGACCCTTCCCTTCGCTGCTGGCGATCTCCTTTCTTCCAATCGCAAGGGATGACCCGGTGTAATTTGTACTGACCTTGTATTAACCTTCAATAGGTTTGTAATGAGTAACATACCCCCTCTTAGATGCCTCTTTTTTTAATGTAAATTTTTTGCTGTACTTCTCCCAGTTAAAAATGGGCGTGATTTATTGGATTTGTTTATTAAAATTAGGGACCAGATTTACTTAGCAGTGCAAACATTAACTGCAAGTGCCCGTCACGCGTCGGATAGATCAGCATGGTGGCCTTAAAATGTCTTCCCTCCCCTCCAGCCCTCGTCTGTTTGAAGTCTTCTCTCCTGCTCAAATATATTACCATACGAAACATTATACTATAATGTAACAGGGGTGCGCAATCTTTTCCCACCTGCGTCCCTCATCCTGCGCTCCTCCCCCTGCTCGTAAACCCAACCCCCCTTGCTCGGTGGCAAATGACGCAGCAGGGTCATGTGACGGCACGTTGCCATGGCAATGCGACGTCACGTGACGCCACAGCGGCATTTGACGCCGGTTACCATGACGATACGTTGCTGGGAGCCAAGGTAAGTTAGATAGAGGCCTCGCGCGGTCCCCCGGCATTTAATTTAAAATGCTGCGCGGGACCTCTAACCGCTGCCCCCCCCCCCCAAACCTCACGCCCCCCAGTTAGCGCACCCCTGATCTAATTCATCTCTACCTCTACATTACATGGGAAGAATACGGCTTTCTTGTTGTCTATTATTTTATTTTTTTTCATTTTTACATTGTTACAGGTCAGGTTTTAAGGATATCCAGCTACAGCACAGGTAGCTCAATCAATCTTCTACTGAGCCACCTGTGCTGAAGCAGGGATATCCTGACCTGATGGGGGGGGGGGGAGGGGTCTTGAAGACTGGAATTGGGAACCCCTGTGTCAGAGAGATTGCTTTTGCATCATGATCCCACACGTCCTTGTTTCGTTACGCTCACAATGTATACAGTGAAGATGTCCTCGCGCACTAAGTCATACATACCTGTGTTTCACATGGCAGAGAGAGCCAGGTAACCGCCATGTACGTGTGCAGCAGGTTTAATTTAGCTTCCAATGATAATGTTACACTAGAAATAAAAAAACAAAACAAAAAGTCACATCAATGCAATATCGCATATATATATATATATATATATATATATATATATATATATATATATATATATATATATATATATATATATATAATCAAATGGTTGCACAGGGCAGGTTTTAAACGTTGTATTTTTTTTTTATTATTATTATTACTAGACAAGTTATTGAACCGGTTTATAAGGAGTAGATCAGATCTCCAAATATAATCAGATCCAGACTGCAAAACAAATAATAGAAAGCCCTTCCATATAAGCCCACATTCAGCTTCTGGGACAGGGGCGGGCAACTCCAGTCCCCATGGGCCACGGACAGGTTAGATTTTCAGGATATCCCTGCTTCAGCACAGGTGGCTCAATCAGTGACCGAGCCACCTGTGCTGATACAGGGACTTATTGAGCCACCTATGCTGAAGCTGGGGCTGACAGCCACCTGTGCTGAAGCAGGGATATCCTGAAAACGTGACCTGTTGGTGGCCCTTGAGGACTGGAGTTGCCCACCCCTGTTCTAGAACTTGCTACCAATGGATGTGGTGACTGCAAATAGCATTAAAACATTTAAAAGGAGAAAGGTACCCAACAGGACTACTGACGATACCATAAGACTAGTGAAATAAATACTTCAAGATATCAGACAGAGGGGTATGGGTTGCACAGGAGAGGCGGAGTATAAACATAGGATTGAAGAGTCTGTATATGAACGACGTAGTTAGTCTGGCCGAGGTCCAAAACAGACGAAGCAAAGGCCGGGGTATACTATCAAGAGGGAAGACGTTGAAGATAAAGTGAAACTACGAATTGACAGTACAGCTAAGTATTTACAAGTCGAGTTAAAGGTTCAAGTGTTACTATATTAAAAATGAAAAAGGAAATAATGCAAAACGAATATTGTATAGAACAGAGATACCTGTATAAGAATCTGCTACACTATGCACGTTAAAAATGTATTGTATGTACAAGTCTGTAGAATCTCCAATAAAAAGATTTTACAAAAAAACATTTAAAAAAGGTATTACTGACTTTCTCCTCTCTTAAGGCTAGCCACACCTCTGCCCCTCACATCTCAGCCCTAATTTCTTGTCATATACCTGCTTGTCTCTTGCGTTCTGCTCAAGGATGTCTTCTGGCTACCCTCTTTGTATCTAAAGCACTCTCTCACTTATAACCGCTCTCCCTCACTGCCCCTCACCCCTATGCCCTTCCCCTAAATATCTGCTAAGCACCCCCTCTCTCCATCCTAAAAACACTCTCCAAGTTCTCCCTACATATCACTTAAGATTGCAAGCTCTTCCAGGCAGGGACTTCTCCCTCCCCCCCGAACCCCCATTACTTTTATGTTTAATGCATCCCATTATGTCTCCTATTATTTCGTTGCGTTTCCCACTTCTGTGAAGCTCTAGGTTCAGGGATGGTGCTATACAGATCGAGATATACATACAAGGCCAGACATTCAGGGAAAGTAAATCCATACATGTCTTTTTTTTTTAGTAAGATGGACCCAACTGGAAATTGCACAATGAGAATGCACGTACATTTCCTGCTGCTAGAAGCAAAGAGTGGATATCAGGGGGTATGTTTCCCAATGGGAATGTTACAAGAAGCAGCAAATCTTTAATAAAAAAAAAGGGTCAGGGAGCAGGTCCTGACTTCGGCCGGGTTTATAGTTGCGTGCGCGGCGGAGCGTGACTTCACGCGCGCCTGTCGCTCGCGCAATTTGTGTGCCGCGTTTATGCGGCAGGGAGGCGTGGCCGTGACATCGCCCTCATTGGCTGAACCGCGCATGTGAACCGGCCGTCGTGCGACAAACTCAAAATGGTTTGTCTGGCCGAGAATCGCGCTTCATCTTGCGCTGTATGGCCTGCCCCATAGGACGAGGTACGGCCTTTTGTTTGCGGCGCACGCCATCGCGGTCACTATAAACACGGCCTTACATATCCATACACCGTGGGTTCTGCATGGATGTCTCCGAGGTGTCTGTCAGAAGATATGTTCAACAAAAAGACATAAAAGCACCAAAGCTACATCCAATGAGACATTATTTATACATCATCTTAGTACTTTTTTGTCTTCTGTTGTGTAGGTCACAAACCCAGTACCACTGCAAATGACACAAATATATACACACACGGAAGTGGGTTTGCGTTCTTACACACACACACACACACACACACACACACACACACACACACACACACACACACACACACACACACACACACACACACACACACACACACACACACACACACACACACACACACACACACGTTTTTGTATTCCCCCTCCCTCCACCACCCTCGATTTCAGAAAGAAATTCAGAGAAAACAGATCCAAATGACATACTTCCACTCATTCGATAACTATTAGAGATTGATCACTGATCACCGCTAATTGCCAAATGTAAAAGGCCAGCGCAGACAGGTACTTCCCTTCATTTCACTACAAAATTAGACCATTTATTTAGAGCTGCATGTGTGTTTTTTTTAAATAAATCAGTTCTGTACTATGAGAAAATACTTGTAGCATTCTTTTTTCAAAGAACAACTCTGAATGACATTTGTAATGTAACAAGCCTTGTTTTGTTTCTATAGCAACCATATACAAAGTCACACTGACTGTAGAATACTCCTCTGCATTCATTTAGTGAACACCTGAGCCAAATCGTCACAGATCGAACGGCAACTTAGCTAATTACTTATTGTGTGAATTGTATTGGTGCACATATTTTTTTTTTTTCCAAACATTTTTATTGGGTAGATACACAGTTACATATATACAAGTGTCAATATTTACATCCCAATACATAACACCATTTTCAAATTTTGTGGAAGGGGGGCAAGGTAATTTGCCCACAAAGATCACTTCCCAAGAGGGGGAAGCTTAGTATAGTTCCAAAGTAGGAGAAAGATAAAAGAGAACACAGAGGGGGGGAGGGAGGGAAGGGGTGGGAAAAAAAAAAAAAAAAAAAAAAAAAAAAAAGGGGGGGGGGGGGGGAGAGAGTGTCTTCTTCTGGGCGGCCTGCGTCCCAGTTATTAGGGCTGATCGTCCTCCCCGAGGGGATTCCTGTTTTGCTTGGGGGGGGGTGGGGGTAGGGGAGGGGAGTCCTTTCCTATAGTGTCAACCACGGTTCCCACACTATTGGTGCACATATTAAAGGGAAAAAAATAAAATATAAAAAAAATAAATACAACGGCAGCTTGGAGTGTTGCTTTAATATATACCCGATATAGATATATATATATATATATTTTTTTTTTATTAAAAGAAGGTTGGCTGTAAGAACCCCAAATACACATATTTAGCAGCAATAATGGGCATTAAAAAATAAATAAGTAGAATCTTTGTTTTGTATCTGCAGCTCCCGTTCTGATAATTATTTAATATAAAGAAACGGTTCAAAGAGAATGACCGCTTCAGTTACCACCATCGTCAAACACCGCAAGCTGAAAGGAAGGGGACGGTGCAGACCGTTTATTATTTATAAACCTTCGCTTCACATAAGACAGCGACAGAGAGAGAACATCTTGTTGGGCAATATGCAGCTGTTCAGCCTTCAGGGCAGAGGTGGGCAGCGCGACATGGTCATGCAATGTTTTGCAGGACACTTTAAACAGGAATTAAAGCAGAACCGCCCCCCTCATTCTCCTGTTTGGTTCTTAGAGAGTCTCTGCAAAGTGTGACTCGCTCCTCCGGTAGCACAAGCATTGAATGTTAGGAAGTACCTGGCCAGCCTGACGTTGTCTGAATCATCCTTGCCCCAGTCCCAGTCCTTCCCAGGATCCACAGCAAAGTGCAGAGGGAGTAATTTGTGTTCGGAGTCTGTTAGCGGGATAAAAGGTGCTAAAAACAAAAACAAAAAACATATATATAATACAAGCATAAAAAACAAAATACCTAGGGTACTAAAAACCCATAAACAACGTCGAACAAAAAAAATATAGGACGTGTGAAAATGTGGACAGTACAATCCAATCAGGGTTTTCATAACTTTAAGTAACAAAAGTGAGAATTTCAATTGTCCACACAAAAGGCCACCGACAGCACAGTATGGGGGAAAAGTGACAATCTTGATAATGCTGATTAGGTATCAAATAATGAGATATATTGCACACACAAGTAGCCTTCCGCGCTGGACCCCCTCGATTCTTCCCCAAACACCCGCGGAACTGATCATAGTGTAATGTTCTTGTATTACAAAAATCCACTTCTAGAGATCATCTCGCTCACAATATTAAAATCTGTGTGTTTCAGAGTGTGTGGCTGGTGTCATCTCGCCACGGAGTGCTCGCCCACGATGTTCTGTTCACCTCATGTGACGTCACCATGTGCCCGGACTGCACTCCCGGCCTGCGTCGCCAGTCTCTGCTATTCCCGTTCCCACGCGTTTTACAGCCAGGGGTCGCCGCTTCTTCAGGGTCAAAGGTTTGTGAGTGAGATGATCTCTGCAAGTGGATTTTTGTAATGCAAGCATATTACACCATGGTCCGTTTCGTGTGTGTGTGTTCCTTTGAGGCTTTTCTGCAGATCATAACCCGATGGAAGGAAAAGGTGGTCAAGAGATGCAACTAAGAGCTGAAAGCTATTGAACAGCAATTTACTTGAGTGCAAAATGTCATTATTTGATACCTAAATCAGCATTATTAAAATACTACACTATATACATTTTTCCACCCCATGCGAACCCATCTGCGCCCTTCTGTTTGGACAATAATCATAGGATAGGAGAAGAAGCGGCTCAGTGAGTAAAGACACCGACTCTGGCACTGAGTTTGAAGCAGGGGAACCTGGTTCAATTCCCGGTGTCGGCTCCTTGTGACCTTCGGTAAGTCACTATCTCCCTGTGCCTCAGGCACCAAAAAACATTGATTGTAAGCTCTATGGGGCAGGGGCTGTGTCTGCAAAAATCTGTAAAGAGCCATGTAAGACTAGCAGCGCTATACAAGAACAAACAATTAAGATAAGCAATATCCTTTTATTAAAATAATATCCTGCTTTGCAAATTACACATTACTTGGTTCCAAAATTCCCGTTTGCAGCTTCATTTGTAAAATTAACTACCCACAACAGCTTTTGAAAGAACAATTTAGGAAAACAAAAAGGATGATGCACTACTTTTGGGCTCGCTCACCAAAATCGGTTAGAGAGCACAAAGTTTAAAAAAGGTGAACAACTCGCCAAGCCGGAAAAACAACCTATTTCAGACAGTTCCCACACCTCTGTTTATTGTGAGATATCCAACCTGGCATAATCTCTGGTTAGCGTTCTGTAACAGATTAGAGGATGTCTGTGGGGGTCCCATGCTTTTACTCCTGCCCACTGCACCGACAGGAAGCCGTGCTTGGCGGTGATGTGGCGTTCTTTATACCCCGTGGTATATCCACCAAGAGTCATACTAACCCATCAAAAAGCTCTCAAATGAACAGAAGCCTTTCCTGTCCTCACATGCTTAACTCTGGCTTGGATTTGCTTCATACTGACATTTCCTATGATGGACAGAAGAACCATACTGCACCTTGCTCCTTGCTTTGCTCCTTCTGTTCCATGGATACCAGGGCAGAGAAGTGAGCTTGATCATATGACAACACCAGCGGGGAACTGTGACATTTGTTGGCAGGGACTTCCAGAGGAAGGTAGATGCCCCCAAAGGGTATAGGAGCAAATGCTACAAGGAAACAACATTGTGAGTACTTTGCGCTCCCGTCACCTATCACCAAACTATTTAGACTACATCAGGGGCGGCCAACTCCAGTCTTCAAAGCCCAACATGTCAGGTTCTCAGGATATCCCTGCTTCAGCACAGGTGGCTCAGTCAAAGACTGAGCCACCTGTGTTGAAGCAGGGATATCCTGAAAACCCGGCCTGTTGGTGGCCCGTGAGGATTCTAGTTGCCCACCCCTGGTCTACAGGTTCACATTAACACAGAGGTAACCAGTAAAAGCACATTGCCCTGAGACTCGCAGAGTATACTGTATGCACGTTTTGTCACATATCTGAGACTCGCAGAGTATACTGTATGTACGTTTTGTCACATATACGAGACTCGCAGAGTATACTGTATGCACGTTTTGTCACATATCTGAGACTCGCAGAGTATACTGTATGCACGCTTTGTCACATATCTGAGACTCGCAGAGTATACTGTATGCACGCTTTGTCACATATCTGAGACTCGCAGAGTATACTGTATGCACGCTTTGTCACATATCTGAGACTCGCAGAGTATACTGTATGCACGCTTTGTCACATATCTGAGACTCGCAGAGTATACTGTATGCACGCTTTGTCACATATCTGAGACTCGCAGAGTATACTGTATGCACGCTTTGTCACATATCCGAGACTCGCAGAGTATACTGTATGCACGTTTTGTCACATATCCGAGACTCGCAGAATATACTGTATGCACGCTTTGTCACATATCTGAGACTCGCAGAGTATACTGTATGCACGCTTTGTCACATATCTAAGACTCGCAGAGTATACTGTATGCACGCTTTGTCACATATCTGAGACTCGCAGAGTATACTGTATGCACGTTTTGTCACATATACGAGACTCGCAGAGTATACTGTATGCACGTTTTGTCACATATCTGAGACTCGCAGAGTATACTGTATGCACGCTTTGTCACATATCTGAGACTCGCAGAGTATACTGTATGCACGCTTTGTCACATATCTGAGACTCGCAGAGTATACTGTATGCACGTTTTGTCACATATCCGAGACTCGCAGAGTATACTGTATGCACGCTTTGTCACATATCTGAGACTCGCAGAGTATACTGTATGCACGCTTTGTCACATATCTGAGACTCGCAGAGTATACTGTATGCACGCTTTGTCACATATCTGAGACTCGCTGAGTATACTGTATGCACGCTTTGTCACATATCTGAGACTCGCTGAGTATACTGTATGCACGCTTTGTCACATATCTGAGACTCGCTGAGTATACTGTATGCACGCTTTGTCACATATCTGAGACTCGCAGAGTATACTGTATGCACGTTTTGTCACATATCCGAGACTCGCAGAGTATACTGTATGCACGCTTTGTCACATATCTGAGACTCGCAGAGTATACTGTATGCACGCTTTGTCACATATCTAAGACTCGCAGAGTATACTGTATGCACGTTTTGTCACATATCTGAGACTCGCAGAGTATACTGTATGCACGTTTTGTCACATATACGAGACTCGCAGAGTATACTGTATGCACGTTTTGTCACATATCTGAGACTCGCAGAGTATACTGTATGCACGCTTTGTCACATATCTGAGACTCGCAGAGTATACTGTATGCACGCTTTGTCACATATCTGAGACTCGCAGAGTATACTGTATGCACGTTTTGTCACATATCCGAGACTCGCAGAGTATACTGTATGCACGCTTTGTCACATATCTGAGACTCGCAGAGTATACTGTATGCACGCTTTGTCACATATCTGAGACTCGCAGAGTATACTGTATGCACGCTTTGTCACATATCTGAGACTCGCTGAGTATACTGTATGCACGCTTTGTCACATATCTGAGACTCGCTGAGTATACTGTATGCACGTTTTGTCACATATCCGAGACTCGCAGAGTATACTGTATGCACGCTTTGTCACATATCTGAGACTCGCTGAGTATACTGTATGCACGCTTTGTCACATATCTGAGACTCGCTGAGTATACTGTATGCACGTTTTGTCACATATCCGAGACTCGCTGAGTATACTGTATGCACGCTTTGTTTCTCAGAACTTTTTATTGACCGAAACCAGCTATAAAATCTAAAAGTTTCAAGACAACAGATGAGGCTTAAAGACTGATCACAGAGTGAGAAAGAAGGGTAAGAAAATGTTACCACAAAGTACAAAGCCACTTATTCTGTAAGAAATCAAACCAAAAGGGCCCCCGCAAAGATGATACCACGTACAAGATAACTGGGTGTGAAGTAGGAATCCAGTTATTGAATGACTATATTCAGGAATGTACTACACATCACAGAGAACCTCATTGTATACAGGCGGGATACATACAATGGATGTTTCTCCGACACAGAATAAATCCATAATTAGACTTTATGTAGCAAACAGGACATGAACTCATCTACAATAACCACACACTACAGGTGCAATAAATAGAGAGTGCATTTCAGAACAGGCATCTACCTTTCTATGAATAGATATGGCCATGCTAAGCACGTCAGCAAAACGTTTGTGTGTGTGTGTGTGTGTGTATAGTATGTATGTGGGATGGGCTCTATACACATTCCAAGATGCACTGTTTTTGAGTAAACCCCTTGCCTGCTTTATCCAATGTAACACCGCCAGAAGAGATCAGTGTATCTCGAAAGCTCGCACAAATAAAAGCATTTCGTTAGCCACAGAACAGTATCATCTATTAATTTTTGATTATTAAAGCTCGGCTAACACGGTACGGATACCTATACATATACACACACACACAAACACACGTATGTGTGTGTATGTGCATATAAACGTATGTCAGGGAGGCCAAGGGCACGTGTAGTTCATAGCACAGGCGTAGGACAATATGTTCCCTGAAACCACCACACAGTGGCTTTTAGCTCTGTTTATATAGTTTTCTGGGCCCAGATACTCGCAAAGCAGAGTTTTCTTTTTTGACCTCAGGAGAAAGTACACGGTTTCTAGGAGACGACAGGGAGCACTGAGCAGCCTACACGTACAGTAAGTGTAGTACTCCAGGGGGAGGTAACACAGCGATGAACCCAAACGTGTGCCAGGCAATGTGCAAACTGTGCTACGTAGTGCTGCAGTGTTATTACACCGGAGAGCAGAGGATCTCTCAGTAGTAATTGGTGTGTTGTACGGCTGCTCATCATTCGAATGATTACATTGTAACGAATGGCTGCATGATTTGGCAGCTACATTCGCCTCCATCCATCAATCTGCATGTTCCTTTATTTGTACGGTCAGGGTGGAGATGAAATGGAGAGAGCGCTACAGACTGCAGATTTCATGGCATGAAAGGTATCTTGTTGCAAAAGAAATGACAATGAATAGCTGTGCTCACAAACGCTGCTCAATCAGTACTTCTAAAATGTGATTTATTTGCACAAAGGACGTTTATGCTGACGGGCTAAAGTGGCCAAGAGACTTCCGCCCAGCAAATTGCCAGTCCTAATCCATTACGTTTTAAAGCTCCAATATGTGTTTTTACCTGCAACTCTTTCTAGCACGTTCTTCTGAAACCAGTAACTAAAAAAAAAAAATATGTCACGCCCTCTCACACACCCCACCCGCCCTCTCACACACCCCACCCGCCCTCACACACACCCCCCCCACCCACCACTTTTTAGTTGCTGGTTTCAGAAGAACGTGCAATAAAAATATATCTCTCAGGAGAAACATGTCTCTATAAACAGGGCTGGGCCAACGCCTGTCCTCAAGGGCCGCCAACAGGTTCAGTTTTCACGATATCCCTGTTTCAGCACAGGTGGCTCGGTCAAAATGACTGCACCACCTGTGCTGAAGCAGGGATATCCTAAAACCTGACCTGTTGGCAGCCCTTGAGGACTGGAGTTGGCCCAGCCCCTGCTCCAATATGTCAATAAAATGAGGAAAACAAGCTTTAAAAAAACAAACAAACAAACAAAAAAAAGCCACAACTTTACCTTCACCGCCAGAGTCTCTCAGCATAGTGTCCGCTACCACCACAATGGGCCTCTTCAGCACGTGGGCAAGAACAAACACGTGGAACTCTTCCAGGCTCTCGTACACCGGCTCCTCTGAGCTTTCAACACTTGCAAAAGAAATTGGAGAGATCCGATCAGCCCTTCTGCTGAATATTTAATCGCAAGCCCAGCAAACTACCACCACAGACTGAGGGAACCACCGTTACTATCCGGGGCCCAGCGCTGCTCCTAGGTATAAAACAGTTGGTTGCTTAGGGTAGGGGGGCTCACCGCCAGACCTCCAGGCCCCCCCACCAACAGGTCAGCTTATAAGGATATCCCAGCTTCAGCACAGGTGGCTCAAATCGAAGACTGAGCCACTGATTGGGCCACCTGTGCTGAAGCTGGGATATCCTTAAAACCTGACCTGTTGGGAGGTGGGTGCCTTGAGCACCCCTTCTTTTGAATTTCTCGTCTATTAATTTCTTTAAAAATAATTGTAATGGCACAAGGATCCTGCTTGGCTTTACATTATCACCATAAACGCAGGAAGATCGCGCCACGCATTGCGAGTCTGTCACGTGCGTGTCGTTATTGAGCCGTGCCGGCTGTGGCCCACATACAGTTATAGACAATAGAAGACAGGAGAGCAGGAGCAGAACACTAGTCAAGAAGCCTTTCGTGTTTCAACTGGCTGCCTGGGATTACCATGTACCAGTTCTGCGACTTCAATATGCAAGCCAGGCACTGCCAGCAAGGAGAATCTGAGAATTACTCTTCACGCTCATAACCAAACAGTGCGGTTACATCTTAATTGGAAAAGCATTTTCTTGCATTGCTGCTGACTCAACAACTACTGGAAACTATATACTGACCAAGTGAGCAGCAATGGCAAACTCACAGCTTCTCAAAAGCCTTTACCCCCCCCCCATACATTCCCAGGCAAAGACTGTTAGGTCACCAAAACAGTTTATATTCCACCTTCTCAGTGTGTCAGATACTACTGAGTGAAGGTCCCATGTTGGGGGTGATGTAAAGGTCCTACACGTCTGTTTCCACCTGAGCTCACCTGACAGCAGCCAGCAGGAGGGTATAAGGGCATTTCCACTTATCCCAGGAACACGGATGAGGTAGGGACTTGCTCTCCGCGCAGCTTAAATATCTACGGATTTAGTTTTAAAAGACCAGTGACAATAGACGTTCTATGCATGGATAACGCGGTCACCCCGGCTTTCTTTAGCAGAGAGAGTACTACTATAAAAACTAACTTTCTGCCCGTGTCACTAAACTGCAGCGGGGTGGGGTACCGCATGCACACCCGGAATTAACGGCCATTCAAGTCAATAGCACGTCACACCAGATAGGGGATACCTGGCATCCGGGCCATAGTACCTTACAGACCTAAATCTCATACGCACAGGTTTCCACTTACCCTGCACAATTACCGCCATTTGTTCCATAATGCATCCGGGGCTCACTCGACGCAAGTTTAATTAACTCGTTCCACTCTTTCTGCCATTCCTCCTCGGTGTACACAAGGCCAGACTAAAAGCAGAGAAAGAAGAATTGTTGGTTGTTACATCTGCTCATTTACAGCAACTAGATCAATAACAGCTGCGAAGGAGTGAAGAAAACATAACAGTTCAATACATTTCCCATACAAATATCGGCAATAAAATAACTTGGCTTTTTAAGGATATAGATATATAGATATATATATAGAGATATATAGATATATATATATTTATTTTTTATCGGTGGCTGTATACTGATGGAGCGGCCGTTATTCGAACACATCACGGCACCGATTTTTAGTTCTCTGCTGTTCCCTACGCAGCATGAACGCGGCCAATCGCCCCAGGTACCCGCGCTTATCCCAGGTACCCGCGCTTATCCCAGGCACCCGCGCTTATCCCAGGCACCCGCGCTTATCCCAGGCACCCGCGCTTATCGCGGATGTTTTGTTTGAATTTTATGGCTTCTGTTTCTTCATTTGCAATAAAATGGATGAATTGTAATGTGTACAGTACTGTGCTGCTGTGTCAATTTCATGTTTTTAAAAGCCAGAACACTAAAATTCGTTTTCCTGCAGTCGCCGCGCTCGCATCTTAGTGCGGGAAGGCTGGAATTCATCCCGCGGCTTCTAATCGGGATTCCGATGTAAATGACGCGTGAAGTGTTCGTATAACGGCCGCTGCATCAGTATCAAAGTTTAATTTCACTATAACCTGCAGCATGGGAAATGCCAGGATAGAGTGGTAGGGAAGAAAGGTTCTCACTTGAACGTGGGCAGCTGTTCTAACAATGGTGTTTAAACGTCTAATACCTCTTTATTTTGCATGGTTTGTTGAAACCTCCACCTTCGCTTCAGGGCTTCTTTCTCCACCCCTTTCTCCATCAAAGTGTAGAGGGATTTGCGAAGCATCAGGTCTCGGTCGTGAAACCCCCACATTCCTAGGGAAGGAGTTACAGAATAAAAGCTCTGGGAGACCTTTCAACAAGCCAGTCCCTTCAGTCTCCAATGCATCCTTTTGATCTTCCCCTGCACTTACCAAGAGATGCCGCATGCAGCAAACAGTTCCCATCCCCTGTGGTTGCCAAGGGAAGAAGCCTTTGGCAGGTCGGGTCAACGTGCATCCACCAGTTCAGCCGACCTAACATGAGAAGTGCCAGAGATGATGATTGACATACATTGACACAATGGTGGTGGCGGTCCCCTACTTCTGATAACTATGTATCTATGTGAACACACAGGATTTTTGCGCACAGTACGCAGGTTATCAGTTGGATAGACAACCCCCCTCAAACTATGCCAAATCTGAACGGATACAGCTGAGAAAAATCATGCAACCTGCAACAACGCCTTAAGCTTAAATGGACATACATGGGTGAGACACCCATGGACCTCTACTCTGAGTAGCCACTTACGGTTGCAATGGCTCATACATCTATATTATGAAGAGCAGTATTAATCAATTCCAATGTCATCATCCCCTTCCTTAAGGGAAGACTGAAAAGGATGTTACGCCCAAGATATGTAAAGTAGTAGCTTTTGTCTTGAAATAGCTCATTATAAAATCATCTCTGGAGGTGATGGATCATAACAAAATAGAAATACAACTGGTTGGATAGAGATGACACCTTTCTGGCCAATCAATGTATATTAATAGACGCATGAAGGAAGTAACGGGGAGGGACAGAAAATGTACATTCCAGGTTTCCTATCCAACCGTCCATCACCTGCTATTTATCCAGATATTTACTAAGCAGAGTCAAAGAACAAATTCAAACTAACAATCAAAAGGTCACACTGCTTCCGAAACGGCAGATGTGTTCCTCGCATTCCCGGGTATGGTGGCGTGGTCTAAAGGCTTTAAATAACAAAAATCTACAACAGAAGGCCCGAGTGAAGGGAAGCTCAGTGCCAGCAGTGATAAACTGCAGATATCAGGGAAAGGAATCCACTTTAGCTGCGAGTGCTTGGTACACAACTCTCCAGGACAATAGCTCCACACAGAAACACAGGCTATTTCCAGTCAATACATCTTGAGCCAAATGGGTGCGTTCCAAGAGCAAAACAGGGGGGGGGGGGAAAAAACCAGTGCGGGTGATGTTAAGATCGCTGTGCGGCAGCAGTGCGGAGCATCTCACAAGCTGGACGTTTTCATTAACCCTTTCACTGGCAGCAAGGCCTACAAAAGTGCACAGCATCCAAAGCCCTAAGCATCTCAATATTTCCTGTGCTTCCTTACACTAACTCAGAGGCAACTAACTCCAGTCCTCAAGGGCTGCGAACAGGTCGGGTTTTCACGATATCCCAACTTCAGCACAGGTGGCTCAATTAGTGGCTCAGTCAAAGACTGAGCCACTGAGTGGGTCACCTGCACTGAAGCAGGGGCTGATGGCACCACCTGTGCTGAAGCAGGGATATACTGAAAACCTGACCTGTTGGGGAGGCTTGAGGACTGGAGTTGAGCACCCCAGCGCCATGTAACATTTCCCAGAAACCGTGTGCCATGCTGTACTCCCGATTACAACGGGCATGCACTTTACTAACCAAATCCGCAGCATCGCGTTGCCAGAAGTCGCTGAACCAATGTAAGCGAGGCATACAGAGGCCTCGCGCTCTCCACCGGCATTTCATTTAAATGCTTTGGGGCAGAGCGCGGGGCCTCTGTTAGCGCTGCTCCCCCCCAAATGTTGTGCCCCCAGTTTGCGCACCCCCGCACCAAGGCTTAGCACTGTTTAGTTTTGTTGGGCCTCTGAAATTTCACAGGGTGGCCTTCGGTCTGGGTAAATCACAAAAGCGGTGACATCACTCTTGAGGAATTTCCCAATAGTGCTTTCCGCAGCAGGTTCATCAAGAGGCATGTCATCGCCAGACCAACTCCCAGCTCCCATCTGGGGGATAGAAGAGGCATTTTCTAATAAGTGAAACGTCAAGGATTTAATTAAATAGCAGTCAGTGTGTTCCAACACATGGAAAACATTTCCAAAGGCCCATTCAGAGTCTCTGCTTCCAAGCTGTGGTTGAAGTGTGAAGATCCGCCACTTATTTACCAAGCTAACCTTCCACTTCTTATTGAAAGTATATTTCGGTAAGATAGAAGTGTTTTCTCTCTCGAATCCAGGGGTTTCCAAACTTTTTTTTGTTAAGGAACCCCATAATTATATTGTGAAATTCTAGGGAACCCCAACCCTCTCTAATAGCGCGTCTTGAGATCAGATGCTTTGTAAGGATCCCCAACCCTCTCTAATAGCGCGTCTGAGATCCAATGCATTGTAAGGAACCCCAGCCCTCTCTAATAGCGTGTCTGATATCAGATGCATTGTAAGGAACCCCAACCCTCTCTAATAGCGCGTCTGAGATCAGATGCATTGTAAATTCTTCTGTATTTGGTACTACTTTCAAATGGCCTGAAAATTAAAGGAAACCCTTTAGGGGATGCCCAGGGATGTCAATGGTTCCTTTTTTGATAAACACTGCTCTAACCTTCTAGGCAAAAATATAAAGAGTAATAACATCCTGAAAACACGTACATGCACAAATTGGACATACCGTCATCGCCAACACCTGCTGGGCGATTCATAGCACACGGCAGACTGGTGCTAATGGACAGATTTTGACACTGCCAGCTATCCACACTGCCAGCTATCCACACTGCCAGCTATCCACACTGCCAGCTATCCACACTGCCAGCTCTTGCCGTGACCATATTGGGATTAACAAAAAGGAGCCATTGCAAAGATATCCAATACCAAATCCCAGACAGACGTCAACTCACCCGCGTGCTCCAAAGCCGCCAGCATCGACTGTTCAATCAGATCTCGTTCAATGAAGTTGCGAAACTCGTCCGTGTAGACGGTGAGGTCGGGTAACTGGAAGGTGCATACGGGCGTTTCCAGCGTGTGCTCGCTGCTGCCGTTGCTGGAGACGTGCGAACGGGCCAGGGACACGATGGTAGAGCTAGCGTGAGAGATCCCTCTGGACAGACGTTTTTCTGGAAGGATAAGGTTGTTAGAATCGGCATTCACAAGAAAGGGAATCTAATGCCGTTTGGTTGATCAGTCCCCAAAGTAAGAGGCACATTACTCTGTGCTGTTTGAAAAGTAATAATTACTTAAAGCTGCAGTTCAAGCTGCCGTAGTAATTTTTTTTTCTCCCATTCAATATGCGCATCAATACAATCTGCACACTGACAAGTGATTAGCTAAACTGCAGATCGATCCGTTGTCCTGTAATCGACGAATACATTGCTTGCTCAGGGTTATTTAATTCAGTTCTTGCACAGCATTGTAGGCAATGTAGTCCTGGAATATGGATTGACTGGGCAGTTACTAGATACAATTGGTTCCCTGTTAGAGAGAGGGCGGGGCTCAACAGCCAGAGCCTATCAGAAGGGGAAGGGGCTGTCACTTTGGAAATGCTTCCTACATTAGAAACATTAAAAATGTCTTTAAAAATTATTTTTATTTTTTTAAATGCTACATGTATTTTCTCATAGTACAGAACTGATTCATTAAAACAAAGTACATGTAGGATATTGCTTGAACTGCTGCTTTAAAACAGATAAACATAAGTGGCTGATATACTTGTAAAGCAACACTTTGTAATGCGCACTTTGTGTTAAAACAGCAATATGGGTTAACTTAAAAATAATAAATATATTATATATATATATTTTCTCTCTTTATTAGAGGTTTTAAGTAGGGGGTCTCTGGAGGTGAACCCTGTTAATTCCAGCTGCGAGGACCTGCTTCCAGAGATACGTACCTCCGTAGGGGATGCTAGTATCTCTGCAGGCAGGGAACTTGTCTGCCTAATAATGGCGGCGTTTAAAATGTCCCGTGGGCCAATAGGAACCCTTGACGTCATCCCTTGTGGCTTCCTATTGGCTTCTGTGACCAGGACCTTTAAACTAGCCAGAGAATCCGACACCCACTACAGAGGTAAGTAACTTGGGAAGCAGGGGTTTGCTGGAGCTGAAATTAACACAGTTCAGCTCTGGAGACCCCCTGCTTCAAACCTGTAATAAAAAATTAAATATATATACTGGGATAGACTGGAAACTTGGGCAGGTAAAGGGCAGATTGTTTAACACAGATAAATGTAGGGCTATGCATCTGGGAAACAAGAATAAACCGGCGACTTAGAAATCACTATACCACTGAATAAAGCATTAGTACGACCACACCTTGAATATGGAGGACAGTTTTGGGCATCATTCCATAAAAAAATAATTATGGAACTAGAAAAGCCACTCTAGGAGAGGCTAGCTAAACTAGATTAGTTTACATTGGAAGAGAGGCATCTAAGAGGGGATATGACAACTATATACTAATATATTGAGGGTAAATATAAGGAGCTTTCAAAAGAACTGTTCATCCCACGGGCAGTACAAAGGACTCGGGCCATCCCTTTAGGTTGGAGGAAAGGAGATTTCACCAGCAACAACAGAAAGGGTTTTTTACAGTAAGGGCAGTTACAATGTGGGATTCATTACCCATGGAGACAGTGATGGCAGATACAATAGATTTGTAAAATAAAAAATAAAAAAGTCGGACATCAGAAAGGAAAGGTATACAGGGATATACCACATAAGTAACATGGAAAGGATGCTGATCCAGGGAGTAATCTGCCATTATTTGGAGTCGGGAAGGAATTTATTGTCCCCTAATGAGACAGCATTAGATATGTCACTGGGTTTTTTTGTTTGCCTTCCTCTGGATCAATATACTGTAAGTACGGGTATAGGATAAAGTATCTGCCGTCTACATTTAGCATAGGTTGAACTTGGACGTATGTGTCTTTTTTCAACCTCATCTATTGAGTAACTGATACTCCTTGTTCACAAGAGACAAATAAAGTAAGCCAGTTACTTTTAAGAGTGACTGAATCGGTTTAAGGAAACCAATTACACGGGTGAGAGGTTTCAGCGAGTATTTATTTTCTGACCCGCTAGGTTGGAAACCACAATGCTTCAGTCACTTGCACATGAAAAGCACAGGTTTACACGGCAAATACTACAAGTGCTCTTTGATGATGCATATCACCCTTAAACATACTTGCTGACGGCTCCAGGTCACTCGCTCTGTTACTTTACATTTAAACAAATCAATTAAAAGAGCATGACTGATGCGCACGAGGCTCTTTTCAACTGAAATAGTGGCTCCAATGGTGCTTTTTACATGTGCATGATACTTTCTACTGATCTGAAGCATTATATGGGAGGAAGTAGAGTTATAGTACCTGCATTTGTCCTGGATATACGTGTATTCTTCTGCAGTGTGTAATACATTTGAAGAGACATTTGCATGAGCTATAGCAGGGTGGCCAGCTCCAGACATCAAAGGCTACCAACAGGTCAGGTTATTGATATCCCGGCTTCAGCACAGGCGGTTCAATCATGGGCTTAGTCTTTGAGTCCCCTGGGCTGAAGCAGGGATATCCTTAACCTGACCTGTTGGTAACGCCCTTGAGGACTGGTGTTGGCCTCCCCTGGGCTCGAGGCCTCAGATTTCTCGCTTTGTGTGCCGGTGTTTGACTTTAAAAAAGTGACAAAGAAGTCTGCGGGGTCACGATCAGAGAGCACCTCGACGTCACCTTCAGATGACACCGCAGCTTTCCATTGGCCGCAGCAGCGAGCCTGACAAATATTCTTGCCTGGTGCTGCTAAAGCGAGAACAAAACCCAACTCGTTTTAAAAACGTGCACGTACGCGGCAGCAAATGACACCCACGCAATTAAAAATGGGTGCTTCAGTAGAACGGGTCACGTAGCAGAAATATACACTTACCCTGTACAATATCATCCTGCCGCTGCAGTGCCGGCCGCACAGGGCGAGCTGCGTCCTGCGGTTTGAAGTTGCGTCCTTCATTGAAGGAATGTGACAGGCTTGCAGTGTTCACTTGTCGCATCTGCTCAAAGTCGTTTAGTGCGGCACTCGCATCCCATTTTTTCCCTAGTTTTGAAATAGGGAACAAATTAGCACCAGGGGGGAAGGAGGGGTGTGTGGAGGAACAGAGAGGAGGGGTGTGTGGAGGAACAGGGAGGAGGGGTGTGTGGAGGAACAGAGAGGAGGGGTGTGTGGAGGAACAGGGAGGAGGGGTGTGTGGAGGAACAGGGAGGAGGGGTGTGTGGAGGAACAGGGAGGAGGGGTGTGTGGAGGAACAGGGAGGAGGGGTGTGTGGAGGAACAGAGAGGAGGGGTGTGTGGAGGAACAGGGAGGAGGGGTGTGTGGAGGAACAGGGAGGAGGGGTGTGTGGAGGAACAGGGAGGAGGGGTGTGTGGAGGAACAGGGAGGAGGGGTGTGTGGAGGAACAGAGAGGAGGGGTGTGTGGAGGAACAGGGAGGAGGGGTGTGTGGAGGAACAGAGAGGAGGGGTGTGTGGAGGAACAGGGAGGAGGGGTGTGTGGAGGAACAGGGAGGAGGGGTGTGTGGAGGAACAGGGAGGAGGGGTGTGTGGAGGAACAGGGAGGAGGGGTGTGTGGAGGAACAGAGAGGAGGGGTGTGTGGAGGAACAGGGAGGAGGGGTGTGTGGAGGAACAGAGAGGAGGGGTGTGTGGAGGAACAGGGAGGAGGGGTGTGTGGAGGAACAGGGAGGAGGGGTGTGTGGAGGAACAGGGAGGAGGGGTGTGTGGAGGAACAGGGAGGAGGGGTGTGTGGAGGAACAGGGAGGAGGGGTGTGTGGAGGAACAGAGAGGAGGGGTGTGTGGAGGAACAGGGAGGAGGGGGTGGGCAAGTGGCTTCTTCAGGAGAGCAGTCTCAGTGGGCAGGACTGCCGCGCACTGCGTGTTATACTAGAGATGGGTGAATTTGGATCGCCCGGTTCCTTTGGTCCGCGGATCAATCTCAAAAAAGGCGAGTCGCATTTTGCGGATTTAAAAAAATAAAATAAAAAAAAATGGTTATTACCAATACACTCCGCAACCCGTGGACGAATTTGCACAACCCAATTCGTGGATTCAGAAGTCCGTTGGCAGACTCTTGATGGAGTGCTGAATCCGCGGATTGGATCCTGCAAATCCATCCGCGGGTTGCATCCAATGGCGTACACGTTAATGAATCCGCGCGGGGAGGAAAAAAAAAAAAAACGGACCAAATCCGTCTGCGAATTCTACACAGCGTAACGGATTCTGGGCAGGAAGGGGGGGATGCGAGAAAATCCGGATTCGCCTATCTCTGTGTAATACGCGCTACAAACGGGAACCGCGACATTAAAGGACTCTAGAGAACGTACACATTACCGTGGAGGGATTTAAAACACTAAACGGTTAGGTTTCATGTCCATCCGCACAGAAAATCGTTCTAAATCCCAATAGCATTTAATGTTCCGCGCACTATAAGCGGCAGCAAATAGAATACAGTGGGGGCAACAAAAACAAAACAGTTCATGGAGAATAAAACCCAAATATGCGGCCAACACAACATATACACAAATAGGAAAAAAATAGGTAATGCCCCAGGAATAGAAGTAACATCCGCTTCAATTTATTTTAGCAACAAGAGCGAGAAAAACAACGTTTCAGGTCCACACACGACTCTTCATCAGGTTCACGCCAGTATGGCACCATTGGATCAAGTCATCGAAATGACGGAAGATGGCCCAAATCTAAAAACTATACTCGAGACACGAAGCCAGAAAAGTTTATTTAATGAGAACTATTAAAAAGGTACCTATGCATCATCGGGCGCTGCAGAGATCTGCTCGGGATTATTCCCTTTAACATGAGTATCTGTCCAACGCCCGGAGAATTACTTCTTGTACTTCAAACTTTTAAAGCAGCAGCAGTCCAAGCTGCCATATTTTATTTATGTGCATCAATACAATCCACACAATGAAAAAGTAATGAAGTCACTAGTCAAGTTGCTGATCGATCAGCGAAGATTGGGCTCGGGGGGTTCACTAAATGGCTGTCAGTGCTGCAGAAGAAGACCAAAGATGCAAAGTTCTGTGGGGCGAATCATATGCCCAGGCAGTCACTAGATACAATTGGTGCACTGCTAGAGAGTGGGCAGGACTCAAAAAGGGGTGTGCCAAAGCCTGTTTCAGAAGAGGAAGGGGATGTGACTTTGTAAATGGTTGCAATAGAAACAAAAAATGCTTGATAGATAATACATAAATGTCATTGAGTTGTTTAAAAAAAAATGCTACAAGTATTTTCTCATAGTACAGAACCGATTTATTTAAAAAAATAAAATAAAATTCATGTAGGATATTGCTTTCTCTGCAGCTTTAAGTGATAGATCAAGTGGTAACAAATGAATCTAATAAATCCAGGAATGGGGAAAAAGGGGAGGGGAAGGGTAAGGGGTGCTCCCGCATCAGCAGAAATAATGCTTGAACCGTGCCTCAGGGCATTAGAATAGCACACTTTGTGCTTGCCCTTCGTAGAGCTCAACACCATCTAGCTACGCATTTTATCATTATTTGTATATTTATACATTATTTAATGTGTGGTTAAGTATTCACTTCATGTAGTATATTTACTTCTTTTTCTTTTTTGTTGACTTCACCTTGTTCTGGAGTTATTTCATACCCACACTTAATGTGGTTTAGTGACATCACACAGATCTTTACTATCTGACCAGTCGGCTTTTAGTTAATCACCCCTTCAGATTTAGCATCAATAGCCTGTATCTGCCCAGGTCTATTGATTTATTGATAATAGGATTTCCATAGGCGGAATGGGTCTCCCAGTCTGGAGTTATACATAGGGGATTTTCTAAGCGAGTAAGCCCACATTAAGGTGGAGTTTTGTTACTATCTTCCTGTAATTGAGGAAGACTTTTTTGGTTTGCCAACAGGGGCTGGTCCTGGACTGTTTACACCATGCCCCTCTATACAAACATGTTTTAACTTTTCATATGTGATTAAAAGGTTTTTAATTATATCAACCATATCACCCTACCAGCCAATCTGAGTGCATTCAAGGAGGAATCTTTTGTTTGTTTTTTAACAAATGAATCCCAAGGATGTATAGCACAATACTGGATAAGAATAAAATGCAGACCCCAGGCAATATCCAAACCGTATATTTCCACAGCGAACATCTGAAATGTGAAGCAATAACACCTAACATATAAGGCTACCTGTGAAACCACATGGACCCCAATTGTCCATCTACTGCTACAACTTGTTTTTGCGAGTTTACCAATAAGTAATCTGAAATATTTTTCAGAAACTGCAGAGTGGCGTAAAATAACGACTTTTGATTAGAAATAAATTGGTAACAGCAGTAAATCCCAACAGACAAGGTAACAGCAGGTCTGACTTATAGCAATGATATTTAGCATTTCTTCCAACACTCTTTGCTGTGGTTGAAGTGTGATGGTATTTTGGCCTCGTCCAAGGTGGGAGCGCACTCAATGGCGCTTGAGCGCCGTGACCTCAGGCGCTGGGCGGTTCTTGGCCAGCTAGCTGCGCGCGTTGGGGGGTGTGTGCCCGTGACGTCACATGAGCAGTTCGCCCTCATTGGCTGAACCGCGCACGTGTCCAGGGCAAGCGCAACAAATACAAAAATATTGGTGACGCTAAGCATCGCGCCTCTGCACGCTCACGCGCAGCGTGGACACAGCAATTTGCTTTTGGACTCAGCCTGCACGAGGCCTTACGTGTTCAATCCCCACCCAGAGGACCAGCACATTTCTATTTATTCCCTTACAAATTCCTTTTTTCTTGAAAAATAAAGTAGATTTTTTAAAGCCTCTTTCCTTTCTATTTTTGTAGCATAATTTTTTTTTTTACATCTTTCTAAAATGCAGTCCAAACAACTTTGCTATTGAAGAAATGCAGATAGATTTTAAATCACACAGTACCAGTGCTTTTGTGTGTGTCTGTTTTAACAGTCTTAAATCATTGACCATCCGTACATGGATAACTTGGTACATAACGGGTTGAGATCCCTGAATTACACAAATATATGGTTAATACAGAATTCCAGCTTATACGAATGTCAGTGATCTCCGATTATGTCTTCTGAAAACAAACCTCTCTCACCGACTGCCCCACACCTCTGAAATGGCCTTACCCTCAATACCCGACTAGCACCCTCTCTATCCACCCTGCAGACCCATCTTAAAACACACCTCCTTAACGAAGCATATGGGCTGATGCTATACATCTCGACCCCTTGCAGACGCACTTAACAGAACCCCCACCTGCTGTCTGTACGTTCCTCCTACTTATCAATTAGATTGTGAGCTCTTCGGGGCAGTGACTCCTTTTTCCCCAAATGTCACTTTTATGTCAAAAGCACTTCTTCTCATTATGTGTTATTTGTAATTGTTATTTATATGGTTATGCCACGTGTATTACTGCTGTGAAGCGCTATGCACATTAATGGCGCTATATAAACAAACACATACATACATACAAGATACAATTCAACATAGTCGACCAGTTGAATTTCTCAGGGGCCTCTAAATGAGGAAGTGTTTTCATTATCCTTATTCCCCCCTGTCCTTGTCAGAGAACCAAGGATAGGGGGAGGTGGGGCTCCTTCTGTACAAACACTTGCTGATCACGGAGCTACATCACAATGGAGCAGCCACAGGAAAGCAAAACTCCTCCAAAGTCTCAGTTTAAAATAAATGAAATAAATAATGAAAAATACTTGTGTGTCAGAGTTGGGTTGGGTAAAAAGGGTATCAATTACCCATATGAGACCCCACAAACATGTCACTGTAATTAGTTTCCTTTGGTTCAGTGAGGGATTACCCCAAATACAAATATCTCCATGTCTCCGACTGGTCCACAAACCTGTCTTTCCCCATTATCTCTTGGCATACAATGCTTCCAGAGCAGCCAGGGATTCTGGGTAATGACATGAGAATCAATTCATAAACACGCAATCCCAGCAAACTCAGAAGCCCCAAAAAAACACTTGCATAGGTAGTGTTAGGACCTGCTTACTGGTCATGCCTTGATGTGGCTTGCAGGCTTATAACACTTTGGCCAAAGGGTTTAACTAAATGACCCTTATTCAAGGAATATATAGGTATTTCACTGTGTATTTTTGTCACATTGGATGTAGCATTGGGCTTTTCTGTCTTTTGTTTAATGACATGATGAGAATGTCATTAAAATGTAGAAAATTTAGAATGTCATGTAAAATTTTAGAAAAAGCTGTCTGTGAGTAGGTTTACTGGCTCTGCACTTTCACCCAGGCTGTGCTGCAAAGCTGTGTAACACAGCAGGTATATGCTTATAGGGGTCCATGTTACAAGGGATAAGAAGCAAAAAAGGTGACACACGGAGTGCTCATTTGCATGTCCTTACCCAGAATCCCTGGCTGCAGTGGAAGCACTGTATGCCAAGAGAATGGGGAAGGGCAGGGTTGCAGACCTGTGAGACATCTGAATGTGCTCACAAGCAGTATTTTTATTTGCTGTACACTGTATGGTGGAGGTTTGTTTTACGTTTACTCCCCATAACTTGTTGTGTCTGGTTATACCCTTTAACATAAACACGGTGCACTACAATTACCAAAAAACGGATCCAAAACACACAACGTACGCTTGCCAGAACCGCTCAGAAACACATGTCTAATTCAGTCAATTAAAAAGAAAATAGATGGAGACTGAATAGTCTCTGGACAAACCCTCTGCGTCGCCACCACCCCTCAAAAAAAGTCATTCTGATCTATTGCCTCATTCTCCAAATAACATGATCTGGCTGGAGAGAAGCAGCAGGGGGGCTCTCGAGGACTGGACCCAGCCATCCCTGGTATATAGTGTCTTAAATGAGCACTCCACCCTATCTAACCACCATTTATCTTGTTATTTTTATGGGATAGGAACCAGTTTCAGAGTTGTTGATGCTATTAATAGCTACAGAACCTCTAAAGCAGGGGGGCGCAAACATGGGGGCGTGGGCACAGGCGGTTGCAGAGGCCCCACGGTCTTCCCCAAGGCATTGAAATTAGATGATGGGGGGTGGGGGGGAGGAATCGAGTGAGGCCTCTGCAACTGAACTTGATACGTCACTATGGCAAAGCAGCGTCAAATGACGCCGCTGGCTCATATCACGTCAAATGACGCCAACCTAAGAGGTAAGGGGGGCACGAGGAGTGAAGGGAGCTGGCAGGGGGGCGCAGCTTCAAAAGTTTGCACACCCCTGCTCTAAAGCTTCAGATTAGAATAAAATAAGGGGAAGGGAAAAGGGGAAAGCTCCCGCATCAGCTGAAGTACCTAGAATAATAGGTAAGTAGATAGTCAGAGATCGTTTCTGGTGCAAAAGGGGACAAAGGGATAAGCAAACAAACAAACGAAAGGTTCCCCCCTCAATGCACTCAGATCGATCTAATTGATATGATGTAGCAAATTAAAATAATTGAATGTATCAATAATAAACGTAAAATAGTAGTTGTACAGAGGGGTGTGGTAAACAAGTCCAGGGCCACCCCCCAATTACATACCAAATATGTTACCGTATTTACCGTATTACGTACATATACGGAAAGAAGGTAAAGAGAAAAACACTACACCTAAACACACTGGTATATAGACTCAGTCTATATAGTTCAACTCCTGCAGAGCTAAGTGCAAACCTATAATAAGGCAGCGCTTATATCTAATAAACCGGCGGTCTCAAGTGGTGTAAAACTGTCGATACTAAATCTAGAGGAGATGATTCCTTAAAAGGTAAATCTTAAAATACCGATAGGTACTGGCAGCAATAAATAGCCAGACCAGTGAAGTGTGATGGTGTAGGTGCAGAAATCAGCGTGAAACCCGTTTCGCAATACGTAATCCGTACGTAATACGGTAACATATTTGGTATGTAATTGGGGGGTGGCCCTGGACTTGTTTACCACACCCCTCTGTACAACTACTATTTTACGTTTATTATTGATACATTAAATTATTTTAATTTGCTACATCATATCAATTAGATCGATCTGAGTGCATTCAGGGGGCAACCTTTCGTTTGTTTGTTTGCTTCAGATTAGAGTCAGAATATAATTTAAATACAAAATATATATACACAAATAAAGAAATGGACGGGGATATAGAAGATGGCACATCCATATGCTTACTCTATGCAATGTGACTTAAAACTGCTGGGCAAACACCAAGCTTTCCACCAGTTCTTCACAATGCTAAACATGTAGGGGTGCCAGGCGGCTTCTCCAAAAATATTGGACACAATGGTGAAAGGTGCAACGAGCTCGAGACACACACCCCTCTCTCCGCTCCATGCCATTTCCTCCTCTCCTTGGCCCCACCCTCAGGCTCCTGACTGGCTGCTGCTGGGTAATGCAGCCAATCAGGATGGAGGAAGACCTCTTGCAACAGACCTGCTCTGGGAAATCCTGTGGCCCCCCAAGCCGGTCAGGTGACTATGTCAGAGAGGTAATACCGGTATACACACACACGTCCTGTATTACCTCTCATTTTTTATTGGACAGAGTGTCCAAATACAGGACAGTCCTGTTTAATGTTGGACACCTGGAAATGCATGCATTTATTCCCCGGTATTCGCGTCTTGTGGTTTTGTAAACGTGACTTCGTCTCATGCACCAAACAAGACTGCAGGGTCTGCAGGGACGGGATTGCTTGTGTCTGTATATTCTACCATTCCCAGAGTGCAAACCCACACACGTCCCACAGTCACAACCAAGTGGGACTTCCCATCCGACTCGACGGAGACTTTGTGTTTAGGAGAACAAAAAAAATACATGGGGAATATTGTAGTTTTACTTATCAATACACGCACAAGAACATGTGTCCCTTGTAAATCTAATAAAAAAAGGTCAATAAGAAGAATATTTGTTTTTTTTAGATAGCACTGAATGTACGCAGCAATATACTAAGAATTCTGCAGGCACAATGAGCCACTGCCCTGAAGAGCTTACAATCTAATTTTGCTGCCTGAGGTACAGCTTGCCCAAGGTCACAAGAAGATCGATGGCTGGGATTTGAACACAGTGCACCCACAACCAATGCAGTTGTATTACCACTGAGCTGCTCTGCTCCTTCACGCCCCTGCAAGCAGAGTATAGTCTTTTCATGTTGCATAAAGAGGACTTTTTAGCCAAACCACAATTAAAATGTGGATAGTTTCATGGCGGAGGCGACATGGTCACCCTCTCTATGCGAAACAATTTCCCTTCTGGGGCTTGCTGTACAGACAAACGATGCTGTATTAAAGATCACAAGCGCTTGGCGTTCCATAACATGCACTTGTATCTCGTGGACTGGACATTGAGTGACTCCACAACCTATCCGGAGAGCAGCAGTTCACAGAATAGCACATTTTGTTGGCTCCTTTGAAATGAACACAATGTACAATTTAATACTACAAAGGGTCGTTATGTACTTGCAACCCTCAAGTATGTCTGAATTTTAAAAAAAAGAGCCCTTGTAAACGAGAGCTTAGGCAAACTAAGACGACTACGGCTATTTTGCTTGACCATTCTGCTTACTAAACCCACATAAAGAAGGCACATCGGAGTGTGTGCTCCAGCGAGAGCACTGAGCCTAGTTATTGGGGGTACTAAGACCAAGTACTGTTAAATGCACAAGAGGTTTTGAAGGGTGCATGGAAATACTTAATAGTACTCTATTTTGCATCACAACGCTACACAGATCAGGCACTTTGCAGGACGTTCCTGTTGATGGATGGTCACCCGAAAGTGAATGGACTGCTGCTCTAAACGGCATTGAAAATAAACAGGGACTACAAGAACTGGGAAGATGAATTCCAGACAGAGGATATAGCAACACATTACTACACTTCTATACCGCCATAGGAGATCCAATCCTGATCCAATACATCCAGAGTGCTGTGAAACCGCAGTCCCTGTAACTTAGTGCAGGAGTGCTCAACTCCAAACCTCAACACCCCACCCCTTCCTGGTTGGGTTTTAAGGATATCTCAGCTTCAGCACAGGTGGCTCAGAGGCTCAGTCTTCAACTGAGCCACCTGTGCTAAAGCTGGGATATCCTGGGAGGGGGGGGGGAAAGAAGTGGGGGGTCCTGAGGTCTCCAAAGGGGGAGTGCTCAACTCCAGAAGTCCCGCTTCTATCAAATAAATTGGAATAAGATCTTGTCGGGCACTAGGAACACAGATTATTGAATTGGGGCATTAGTAAGGGTTGGAAACAAAAAGTCCAGAATTCTGAAATACACTCCAAAAAAAGTCTGCGCTTCTGCAGTGAGTCTCCATTACCAGAGGGCAGTTTAACTCAATGCCAGGATCAGCACTCACAGAACCCCAGGCTGAAGTCAGGAAGAGTCTGTTCAAATGTCATTCTCCTTTGTTTGAGAGCATAATTATCAAATCAAAGCACACAAAGATTACATACATAGATACAGGTGGTCCTCGGTATCCCACGGACCGCTTTCCATTGCCGCATAACATAATGCGCTGCGCTGGACACATTATCCAACGCAGCTCAATATGGACCCGCAATCCGACGGTAGTTTGCGGGACGCATTATGTTTGATAAGTGAGGATCGGACAGACATACATACACCCCTGAAGAAGGTCCCCCATGGGACCGAAACGTCGGGCATGTGTGCATTTTGGACCCAATAAACCACTTTTTGTGATTATCTCTGGTGCCGGTATATTGGATCTCTAGGGATCCTTACAGATCAACTATTTACCCTTTACCGTGCACCACACCAGCCACTGCTGCGGCTTTTTTTTTTCAGTATGTGCTGCCATTCTCTCTATATACATTACATACATAAAGTGTCAAAAAGAGTGCTACTAAGATTGTGACCTCATGTATAGAACAAAAAGGCCCAGTGCTACATCTAACTTGACATATTATATAGTTCCATACTGATCTGTTTATAAGAAAGGGTTATTTAGTTCCATTATTTTGTCAAAGTACTTTGAGCCTGCAGCCATGTCACAGTATAGCCCGTCTGTAGGTCCCAACACTGCTGCACCTGCAAAAACCTCTCATACCCTCACTAAGGTCTCGTCCTCAGTGTTAGCTGCAACGAGCGCTACGGCGTGCACAAGAACCGCACCTCTATGGTGCCGGGCCCAGTAGCTGCTTGCGCACGAATGGAGAGACCGCGATGCGCGCCCACATTTTGTAAAGACAAGATTTTTGTCTTTTCTAGTGGCGAGGGAGCGATGGCCACGTCACGGAGGCAGTTCAGCCAACGATGGCGAACCAGCGGCGTCATGGCCACGCCTCCACCACGATCTCCTGCAGCTCAACCACAGACCGCGGCTTTCACACGTGCACCAGCTGACACTGGGGCCGTAGCCTAATAGAATGAGAGCGGTCATTTATAGACTGGTCATTAAAAGGTGCTTGGCAAGAACTGCAATTAAAAAGATCAAATGTGTGAGCTTGGAAACAGGGAGGAAGAATCACTAACCTCCAAGTTGCTGTACCAACTGGAATACACACACACACGAACCCAATACACACACACATTAGAATCCAACACACACACACACACACACAAAAACGTGAGAATAAGTTCAACACAGCAACCAAACTTTAAAAAATAAAAAGCTTTCACAGTTTTACTATACGTGTCTCTGCCGCACATCCACACGGATATCCTATCAAGTCATGGGCCTGTTTAAGGTTCTACCATTTAATGTGGCAAGATCAAAGACTTGAAAAACTTTGGGGGTTTCAAAAGATCGTGTACAAACACGTGAAGAGTTTCCAAGTTGGTTCAATAATAGGCATCTTTCTATGCAGAAGATCTGAAATCAGATGCTTATCTCCCACAGTGGTTTTCGGTAATGCGTCACACTTTAAGGCTGAAGTGCACATTTCTAGACGCGATATTTGTCCTGGAGAAGTGTAGATTTACTGTAGGCTTGTGATAACTTTTACAGAACCAAGAGTATAGGTCTCCGCGAATGTAAAGCGCGTACACAGCCACAGGGTTCCTCTTCATTCACACAATTCAGGCTGGAAAGGTCTTCCTTTGCTAACGTACACACGCCTGGTGATTGCTGGCTTTTTATTCTGCTGCAAAGCCCTATTGTTTCAACTGTGCCATTCATCTGGTTAGTGATCACGTCTGACGCAAAACGCCTGGTCTTTTATCGCTGCTTACCTTCCAGAAGGTCTCGGGCCAGTCCTGGCTCCGCCCCAGTTGAGCGAACAAAATCTGACAGGACGATGTCCATGTCCAAGGTCATGTGATCACGAATTCCTTTCCGGCAGTCTTTAACAGGTTGGACATAGATCAAAGCTTAGTCTTCAGTCTAAGATTGAAACAATGTACACAGCTCATGTTACACCCTATAAAATAATCAGACAAAGCAGGCTTTCTGAAGACAGAATGCCAGCTATGTCATACTTGTTGCTGCCGACTCCGTTTCAGACTGGTTTCCATTGGAGAAAAAAAAAATAATATAAACTATGATCGCCACATGCAGATAAGATATAAATAAACCTCACGTCTATATTGCTCACGTGTTCAGTGAAGAACGCCTCGTTTTCCTTTTGTTCTTTTCTCACAAAAACATTTTCCAACTCCTCCTCCCATTTCAGAAGCAGAGTACGACATTGTTCAAACACCTACAGGTACGGGGCGCCAGCAGCTCTCACTGAACGCTTACTGAACACACCCACAACATGTACAACACAAGTAGCAGTTGGCCTAATGTTTGCTATACAAAATAGTTATTATTGAGACAGCAGACTGGATTTATTCATTTTTGTAAAAGGCTTTCTGTGTGTTACAAAAAAGCTTACTTTCATGTTTTGCTATCGTTTAGAGACGATACTCAAGGAGAGCATGTACTTTGTTGACGCTCGAATGAAACGTTAAACTTTTTCCTCTGGAATGCCAATTTCAAACTACCCTCAACAGACGCGGCTGTAATAAAGTCGTAATCTTAACGCACATCTCCCCCCCAACCTCACGGCCATCTATCCAGTCGTCTCTGCACCGCTTCTGGGCTTCCTTGTCCCTTACGTCCTTTCCCAGAAGACACAGCAAACGGGGCAAGTTCTACCGAAGAAGACTTCCCAACACTGTTCTATCGTAATCAACTGCTAGCACCCTGCACGTCCGCGGGAAGCCGGCATTATTCTGCTCATAACTGAAGGTGCTTTCAATCCAGAGTTGATTTTTTTTTTTCTATGGACCAAAAATAAATGTTCTCAAAAACAGATACAAGTTGAAACAGCAGGCTCCTTACTTCTGGGGTTTTAATTGGGAATTTTAAACAGCCGACCCAAAGGAAGGCGCAACCGATCATGCTTTGTCCCCATGTTGGCCAGATATTTGGCAGCCATTTTGTTTCACCTGGATGGAGATGTAAACCCGGTAACATCATCAGTTTAAAGAGGGGTGGGGGGGGGGAGGAATGAGAAGGGGGAGCAGATTGCCGCATTAAAAGGGAGCAATCCAAGACACTGATCTGTTTTTGCAAAGTTACATTTTTGTTCATAGTATTGAAGCAGGGGTTCTCTGTAGCTGAACCCCGTTAATATCAGCTCCGGGGACCCCCTGCTTCCGAAAACACTTGGCTCCATAGGGCGTGCTGGTTTCCGCTCTGGCTGAGCTTTAAAGTTTAAATCTCCTGCGTCACACGGGCCAATAAGAAGCCACGCCAATGATGTCATGGCTGCCTATTGGCCCGCCCGCCAGGGGAGTTTTGAACAGCCACCATTACATCCCCTTGTAGTGGAGTGGCTACTGGCACCTACTACGGAGATATCTCCGGAAGCAAGGGGTCTCCGGAGCTGAAATGAACGGGGTCTCACATTTGCCGATTCCACTAAAGTCTAAGTCGCAGGAGAGTCATTTAGCAGGAGATGGTAAAAGGACAGCAGGGTCAGGCAGGACATAAAATCAACGTTTCAATAAAGTCGACAGATTGGGCATACTACGAGCTATACACGTTACAGCCACCATTATACAGTACAGTATCTACATAACCAGTGCCCGCTGGCCTGTATTAACCAGTGTTCGCCGATATAAAAGATTCAAACCAAAAAGGGATTGCTACCTGTCTAACCATTCATATAGGAAGCTTACCATGAAATAAAGAATACTTGGATGAGGCCCATTGCTTTTACGCTGTCAAATTGCATCGCTGCGCCTATATTTTATATATGGGAGAGGGGGAGGAGAAATGGGGGAGGAGAGAGGGGAGAAGTTATGTCCCCTTATTACCTCGATAGAGGTCCTTCATATTATTATCCCTTGAGCACTAGACTATTTTAGTGTTCATTTTGGGACATCAACATCTAGACAGACAAGGCTGTTGAGTATTTCTCCATTTGCACTTATCCTTCTGCGTTTTCATGCTTCGCATTATGGGATTTAGCGCTGGGTATTTTAAATGTATAGAAAAAAAGATATGTAGTAATTAATTTATTTTTGACTAATTGGACTGAATATTGTTGGTTAACGTCAATGGACGCTTTTCAGGTTTGCAAGCCTTGTAGTCGTTAGGAATATCATTATATATTGATCACCTGTTGCACCTTGCAATGTATATGTGCCTTTATCTTATACTCCTGGGAAGTAAATTAAAATGCATGTGTGATGAAGTGCTGATTCTGTGTGGTTATATCCACCGCACAATATTTTTAAACATTCATTGAGATTTATATTTGTAATAAGGAAAAACGAAGAGTCTCAATCTGTGGGGAATTTATCCATTGTGCCAATTGGGTTCCTTGATTGACCACCCTTCAAGTTTCTCTAGCAGGGTTGTTACAAATACCCAAGACACTGTATTAGAGCAGGGGCTGCCAACACTTGTTCTCAAGGGACACCAACTAGTCAGGTTTTCAGGATATCCCTGTTTCAGCACAGGTGGCTCAATCAGTAGCTCAAAGACAACCACCTGTGCTGAAGCAGGGACTGCTTGAGCCACCTGTGCTGGAGCTCGGATATCCTGAAAACCTGACCTATTGGTAGGTCTTGAGGACTGGAGTTGGCTACCCCTGTATTAAACTTGAGCTTGTTAGGACAAAGTTCTTTTTGGGTGTAGTTTATATATAGGAACCTATATATTAAAGCAGCAGTTCAAGCAATATCCTACATGTGCATTTTTAAAAAAAAATCAGTTCTGTACTATGAAAAAATACTTTAAAAAAAACCAACCTATTTTAAACACTTTTTAAATATATTCTAATGTAACAGCCATTTTTGTTCCTATAGCAACCAAATACAAAGTCACATCCCCTTCCCCTTCTGAAACAGCATCACCCTTTTGAGCCCTGCCCTCTCTAGCAGTGAACCAATTGAATCTAGTGCCTGCCTGGTCACATGATCTTCCTCACAGAACTTTGGCTGTCAGTGCAGCAGAAGATTACCCAAGATGCATTTAGTGAACCCCAAGCCGTGTTTCAGCAATCAATCACAGGAGAACGGATCGATCAGCAACTTAGCTAATCACTTGTCAGTGTGCAGATTGTATTAATGCACATATTGAATGAAACTATGATTTTTTTTTTTTTAAAACGACAGCTTGAACTGCAGCTTTAAAATGACTATGGGTAACTGCAGGACTTGTCATTGGTGTAAGGGAAAATGGACTAGTTCCACGTCTGGAGGCTTGGCTGTCATTTATCGTTTGTTACGTACATCTGATTAAAAGACCTATTTGGCCTTGAAAGCGGTTTGACAAAGCTATTTTTTGCACAATTTTTGTCTCGTCAAAAGACAAAAAAAATGGTCTGCTATAACCTGCAAAAAAAATGGTGTTCACAGAAGGAAATTTATCTCTTTCGGTTTTCTAATCAGTTCTCTCTTTTACAAAGAGCATCAACCCTCTGGCCTTTAGGAATGAGACAAAAAAAAAAAAATCAAAACAGCCTACACCCAATAATGTTGGCAAGTGCAGCGGCTTAGAAAACTCCCTCATACAGAAGAATGTCAATGTGTTGAAAACGGAGAATGAACTTTGAAAGACAACACAGGGAAACTGTGAACCAAACAGACTCGGAGGAGGCAAGATTCTGCAAGACTTCATACAGACATCGTACAACTCTCCTCTACAGTGAGCTGCACCGTGCCCACCAAGGAAACAAACACAGTCTGTCCTAGACAGCGAATTATAAAACACATGACAGCTATTGTACTAGAAGTAAACCACGTGCCTTAACTAAACAAGCTGTTGACGATTAAGGCAGCTCCTCAAGTCAACACTACTCCCCTTTCCCCCTCTACCGGCTGTCAGATGGGCTGGCACTGCGGTGGAGGGAGGGAGGTAATGCTTAGCGATGTATTTTTTAGTTAATTTTTAAACCATATACACTATGTAAATACACACCTCTCCCACGCTGTGTACAGTGCATAAACTGCAGATCATTTTATTACAGTCATTCAGGATAACAAAAAAAAGCTGCATCACATTTAAAAAGGCGGCCCGGCCCATGAATTTCCAGGTTTCCTAGAACCAGCGCCATCGTCCACCAGCTCGCTTATTGGGCGCATGATAGATGTGGCAGAGAAGCAGCTTTTGCGATCTCCGAAAGCATAAACCCCCTCAGAAACGGTTTACTCACTATATCATTGCAGGTCTGTTACCTGAACGCATTCTCACTCCCCCCCCCCCCCACTCCCCCAAAATACGTTTTGCAGAAATCACTTTCCAATGATTTCACACAAACTTACGGTTTGGCCTACGACCGGCTTTTTTTTTTTTTTTTTTATCTCCCAAAATGAACATTTTTCCACATAATTTGCTGCTTTCTGTTAACTGATTTACGCCATGACGCAAGTCCCTCATAATAGTTACAGGAGGTACTTTGAGGTTGTACAAGGAGAAGCTTTGCTACTGAACATAAACCCCCACCCCAGTGAGGACATAGCTGGGGAGGTGGCAAGACGCCTAAGCCTCCAAGTGACCACATTTGGTCTGCCGTTGGCAGATGGCAGACTATTTCGCAACAGGAAATGCCACGTAGTGTCTTGCTGAAGGAGTGATCAACTCCAGTCCTCACGGGCCACCAACATTTCTAGTTAAGGATATCCCTGCTTCAGCACAGCTGGCTCGATATCGATATGAAGCACAGGACATCCTTAAAACCTGAAATGTTGGTGGCCCTTGGAGTAGATCACCACTACTACACCATCACCACCATATTCCCCGCTCGCCAAATGTATTGAACCCCTCTGCAGCCAGACAGCCAGACAACGCCTTTCTCCGAGGTTAAGGAAGAGGACTGATGACTAATTCAGTAAAACTCAGGCAAGTTGCTACATTGTAACAAAGTCGCTGGAAGGTCAGTCACATTCCTGGCTCCTGCGCAGCGGTATTTGTGGCCTGAAGTGTAGTGCTTAGAAAGACGGTAGTAACATTATTTTACACAACCCTTGTGACAAGTCATTTTTTTCACAATAGTGTCCGTTCCATAATGATTTTTTAAAACATGGTTTTAGAAATCCAATTTTAACGTTGGCATCTAAAATGTACGAGAAGGGGGAATACTAGAATATATAAATTAACATTAGCACTTCGGCACACCATAATTCACCAATCACAAGGGTTTTTTTGTTTTATTTTTAACTCTTTCAGTCAAAAAAGGTTAGGTATGTGATGTTCAGCCGAGCACAGGGGTGGCCAACTCCAGTCCTCAAGGACCATCAACAGGTCTGGTTTTCTGGATATCCCGAAAACCTGACCTGTTGGTGGCTCTTGAGGACTGGGAGTTGGCCACCTCATACCTAGCACTTCACATTGAAGCCCAGAAGTCTAACGGCAAAAAGCACAACAGACATCAACAATGTGGTACCTAAAACTGTCACAAAAGAAGCGTCCGCCCGCAGCACCCCGGAGAATTTATACTGCAGTTACTATGTAAATCTTGTTTAAACGGTCTTCCAAAACCAAGAATTGTATTATCCCCGATAAACCAGGGGATGTGACAATCCTATATTGTATATGACCAGGAGGAAAGCAAAGGCGATTTGCACGCCCGAGAGGTCAGCATGCTTACGCGGTCTTTGCATTATATGAAACGGATAGTCAGTTGTATATCTTATACTATATTAGTGAAAGCACTGTATGTTTGCCTGCCTGGATGTCCGGTGTCCCTAGCGGCAATCTCATTGGTCCCTTGGCCCGCCCGCCCCCGCACACCTCTCATTGGCCTCACACACTCACACCACCCCCTTGGCCCGCCCCCCCCACCTCTCATTGGCCTGAGGCGGAGTGACGGGCCAAAGGTCCAAAAAAATAAATAAAACACACACACACACACACACACACACACCTCTCTCCCCGCTCCAAATCACCTCTCCCCCCTCCCCAGTGGCATCACCTCTCCCCCTCCCCGCTCCAAATCACCTCTCCCCCCTCCCCAAATCACCTCTCCCCCCTCCCCAGCGGCATCACCTCTCCCCCTCCCCAAATCACCTCTCCCCCCTCCCCAGCGGCATCACCTCTCCCCCCTCACCGCTCCAAATCACCTCTCCCCCTCCCCGCTCCAAATCACCTCTCCCCGCTCCAAATCACCTCTCCCCGCTCCAAATCACCTCTCCCCGCTCCCCAGCGGCATCACCTCTTCCCCCTCCCCAGCGGCATCACCTCTTCCCCCTCCCCAGCGGCATCACCTCTTCCCCCTCCCCAGCGGCATCACCTCTTCCCCCTCCCCAGCGGCATCACCTCTTCCCCCTCCCCAGCGGCATCACCTCTCCCCCTCCCCGCTCCAAATCACCTTTCCCCCTCCCCAGCGGCATCACCTCTCCCCCCTCACCGCTCCAAATCACCTCTCCCCGCTCCAAATCACCTCGCTTCCCGCAGCTGCCACGCGGCGCGTAAGATGGCGGACCCCCTTCCTCCCTCGCGGCGCCGAGTCAGACGGTGGCGGCGCCCGGAAGTACAGGTAGGTGTCGCTCCCCACCTCCGGCGCCAAACGGAACTGAGAAAGGGCGCATCAACTGAGGTGTGTGTGTGTGTGTGTGTGTGTGTGTGTGTCACTGTCCACTGCCCCCCCTCCTGTCCACTGCCCCCCCCTCCTGTCCACTGCCCCCCCCCTCCTGTCCACTGCCCCCCCCCTCCTGTCCACTGCCCCCCCCCCTCCTGTCCACTGCCCCCCCCCCCCTCCTGTCCACTGCCCCCCCCCCTCCTGTCCACTGCCCCCCCCCCTCCTGTCCACTGCCCCCCCCCTCCTGTCCACTGCCCCCCCCTCCTGTCCACTGCCCCCCCCCCCTCCTGTCCACTGCCCCCCCCCCTCCTGTCCACTGCCCCCCCCCCCTCCTGTCCACTGCCCCCCCCCCCTCCTGTCCACTGCCCCCTCCCTCCTGTCCACTGCCCCCTCCCTCCTGTCCACTGCCCCCCCCCTCCTGTCCACTGCCCCCCCCCTCCTGTCCACTGCCCCCCCCCCTCCTGTCCACTGCCCCCCCCCCTCCTGTCCACTGCCCCCCCCCCTCCTGTCCACTGCCCCCCCCTCCTGTCCACTGCCCCCCCCCCTCCTGTCCACTGCCCCCCCCTCCTGTCCACTGCCCCCCCCCCTCCTGTCCACTGCCCCCTCCCTCCTGTCCACTGCCCCCCCCCCTCCTGTCCACTGCCCCCTCCCTCCTGTCCACTGCCCCCCCCTCCTGTCCACTGCCCCCCCCCTCCTGTCCACTGCCCCCCCCCCTCCTGTCCACTGCCCCCCCCCCTCCTGTCCACTGCAGGAAATGCAGGGGGAGGAATCCATGCCTTTGAGGCGCCCCCCCCCCTCCCTTTGACGCCCCCCCCCCTCCCTTTGACGCCCCCCCCCCTCCCTTTGACGCCCCCCCCCTCCCTTTGACGCCCCCCCCCTCCCTTTGACGCCCCCCCCTCCCTTTGACGCCCCCCCCCCTCCCTTTGACGCCCCCCCCCCCTCCCTTTGACGCCCCCCCCCTCCCTTTGACGCCCCCCCCCTCCCTTTGACGCCCCCCCCTGCCTTTGACGCCCCCCCCTGCCTTTGACGCCCCGCGCGCACACACTGACTGACTGCCGCACGCACGCACACACTGACTGACGCGCACACAAACCCTGACTGACGCACGCACACACTGACTGAGGCACACACTGACTGTGTGTGCGTCAGTCAGTCTGTGTGTGTTTGTGTTTCTGCCTCAGACTCACTGACGCGCGAGCAAACACACAGTGACTGACGCACACACGCTACATGAAGCTGTAAAGGAGGGAGGGAGGGGGGGGACTTGATTGATGTGAATGGGGGACAAACAGAGAGAGGGGGGAGGAGAGAGAGGAACGGGAACATTACATCCCGGGCAACGCCGGGTCTCTCAGCTAGTAGATGAATAAAATAAAGACTGAAGTTTATACGACACCCAGCAGAGAAGCTGTTACCTTACTGATATTCGCAAAACTATGGCTCAAAATGGAGAGCATGTGAATACCCCTCGCAGTGTTTCGTATTCCCCGTTGTCAGCTATTGGAAATGCATTCGTTTAATATGCCCGAGTCGCATACAGTACATACCAGCATTAAAAGGTAAAAAGCAGGTAATCTGCAGAATAAATTATCAAACAAGCAACAGCTGTTTCATTCAAGAAATTGAGAATATGAACCAATTTGTAGCGTTTTATTATTCTTTATTTCCCAGCAACAACAGATTACTGGGCATTATAAATATGGAGTGTACAAAACCGCATATTTTGGTGTACAGGACAATTACTAGGATCAAAACGGTCAGGAATTCTGTAAAGGTCAATACCTCCTCCTCCTCTATACCATGATATCAACTGCCAAGCATGCTTCCAGTACTTGAATAACGTTCAAAATAGTATCAAGCGAATGCTATTTCCGTAGGAGATTAAAAATAAAGCAAGAAAGGATGGGTTCAGGGAGATAAGGAAGGCTGTATACTGCACATCAAAATAGAAAAAGGTTTTCACATGACAAAAAGGGCGGTAGGTGGATTTTTTTTTATAGTGTGCTTTTCGTTAAAGTAGGCCTGTGCAACTCCTGTCCTCGAGGGCCACAAACAGGCCAGGTTTTCAGGATATCCCAACTTCAGCAAAGCTGGCTCAATTATACTAAGCCACTAATTGAGCAGGCTGTGCTGAAGTAGGGATATCCTAAAAACCTGGCCTGTTTGTGGCCGTCGAGGACTGGAGTTGTACAGGCCTGTGTTAAAGTATCAATTTATCTCTCTCTCTTCCCCCCCCCCCCCCCCACAAGCCTATATGACAGGGATAGCCAACTCCAGTTCAAGGGCGATCAACAGGTCAGGTTTTCAGGAAATCCCTGCTTCAGCACAGGTGGCTAAGCCAAAAACCTGACCTGTTGGTGGCCACGCCGCTTTACAGGTTAATGATATAATGTTAGTATCTTGCGTCCAGGAGCTGGTCTCTTCTTTGTATGTATTATTTTTCTTGCATGTGTTCCGAGGTTACCATAGTAACCTTTACACTGCACAGGGCTCTGAGGAAAGCTTCATTTTAACCTTAATATTCCACAAGTGTGTATTTCCTGCAAGGGGAATCAGATTTAAAAAAACAAATAATCAGCGTGGGAATGTGCAAGGAGTCTCCTAAAAACAAGTGATGAGCGCAGACTGCCGCTTTAACTCTGCGAGTGCCACGGCCCCGCTATCACCGTGCGGTCACCTGACCGGAGAGGACATTTTGAGGAACAGGAGAGAAGAGGAGTCTCTCTCTCTTCCCCAGTTCCTCACTGGTTAGATCACAGCGTGTGCCCCACGGGAACGGAGGATGCGATTAAACATGGGGAGGGGGGAAAAAAAACAACTAGACAGCTGTAAAAAAAATATATCTAATAATAATAATAGTTCTTGTATAGCGCTGCTAGTTTTACGTAGCGCTTTACAGATACATTTTGCAGACGTAGTCCCTGCCCCGTGGAGCTTACAATCTATGTTTTTTGGTGCCTGAGGCACCAGATAAAGTGACTTGCCCAAGGTCACAAGGAGCCGACACCATGTTTTGAACCAGGTTCCTCTGCTTCAAACTCGGTGCCAGTCAGTGTCTTTAACCACTTCTCCTTCTCCTTTCGTCTTCTATATTTTACATATATAATTTACACGAGTCCAGTAATCTGTCACACACGCACGCTCTCCCCCCACCCCCCACCTTTTTGCGCCATGCTTATGTTATACAATCGGAAATTTGTGAGGACCGTGTCACGTGCAGTACACCTGTGAGAACGTGACTTCTATATGCGACAATAGTTAATACACATCTATCTAGCTGATCCAATCTTCACCTCGCAAGGTCCCTCAAATGAATATCTTCCCTCAATCTGTCCCAATATACCATCTGTCACGAACAGCACAGTGGCAAACACGTGACTTCTATGCAATCAGGGTTAATACACACAGCTAAAATAGCCAACTCACCTTTCTCCTGCACCAGGTACTTCAAAAAGGAGTTAATATTTACCCTTACTCCGTTACAATACAGATCTTTAATCCATCTCCACCAAAGGAATTACTAAGGGTACGTAACAAAGCCTTTGGTCTTTGTTTATTAAGAAAACTATGCACTGAACACACAACAATCTTTTCCGAAAAGGTAAAAGGACTCTACAAAGCATGCAACAGTTCAATCAGAGCCCAAAAGTATTCCTTACTAAAGTTCAGCTTTAAAGCAGCAGTCCATTTAAAAAAAATATTTTCTTTTTCCCCTTTAATATGTGCATGAATACAATCCCCACAATGATCGGTAATTAGCTAAGTTGCCGATCGATCCGTTCTCCTGTGATCAATCTGCGAAGATTCGGCACGGGAGTTCACTAAATGGCTGTCAGTGCATTAGATGAGGAACAAAGATGCAAAGTTCTGTGGGGAAGATCACGTGACCAGGCAGTCACTAGATACAATTGGTGCACTGCTAGAGAGAGGGCAGGGCTCAAAAAGTGGTGTGCCAGAGCCTGTTTCAGAAGGGTAAGGGGATGTGACTTTGTAAATGGTTGCTATAGAAACAAAAAATGTGTTACATTAATAATGTCATTCAGAGTGGTTTAAAAAAATGCCACAAGTATTTCTTCATAGTAAAGAACTGATTTATATATGTAATAATAAAAAAAAAAACACACATGTAGGATATTGGTCTGCAGCATTAACATAAAAATCTGCTAGATCAAAACGTGTCCGAAATGGTAAATTAGCTGACAAACCATGCAACAGCTCAGAGCCCAAAGTATTACTTACTAATGTTCAGTTTTAATATACAAATAAACTACAGTGCTTAAAGCTGCAGTTCAGTTTTTTTTTTTTTTTAACTTCAATAGTTTCATGTGTGCAATCTCTAATTACCTAAAGAACTGTATAGCTGCAGGTCAATTTGTTCTCCATGTATTGATTGGCAAAATTTGGTGACATCATTAGTGAAGGGATATGTTTTTCTTCTGCTTCTTTCTCTCAGTGGAAGCTCATGAAAATTCATGAGCACTCCTGCACTGACATGTGCTAGAGGGAGGGCAGGGCTGGCAAAGGGGTGTGCCAGAGCTTGTGACAGGACATGAAGGGGCAGTGCCTTAGCAAATGGCTGTTAAAATAGAATACAAGAAAATTGGTCTTTCAAAGTTGTTTTTTTAAAAACAGAAAATGCTAAAAGTATTTTTTCTTACTACAGAACCGATTTATTAAAATAAACAGACATGCAGGATATTGACTGAACTGCAGCTTTAAGTTGCAGAAAACGATTGTTACAAGAACAGTTATTTTGATGAAACGGTCGGCATTTATTATAAGGATAAAACACAGAATCTAGCTTACGTTATCGTCCAACATTGAGCAGATCTGTTCCCAAAAATCTTGAGTGGCAATTGAGATTTCCCGTGTTCAAGTATGGGACTCTCCCTTAGTTTAAATCAAACTCATAATTAAAAAGTAGGGCTTTATATTCTAAATCCCCTTAATTAAGAACATCATAAGCCCACCCCAATCAGCTCAACAGTTTTACGACTTAAAAAGAAAAAAAAAAACCTTTTTGCCTTTTAGACTTTCTAAACTTTGCCTCAATATATATAAGATTTCAGAACTTTGTTTCCATAATACTTGGATACACGCCATCTTCACCGTTGCATCTGTGCACCCAATATACAAGCCTGAATAGAACATATGGCCATATAACTTCTCTTGTTGCATTAGAAACAGATCTCCGAGATTATAGAAAACCCTGGCTTTTTGGTATCATTTGATTTGTGTAATCACAACAGTTACACATATCTATTTGTTATGGTTGTGAATCCCAGGATTTCCCCCATTTAATAAAATGTACACTTTTTGGAATACTGTCTTGGCCCGACCCTCTGACATTTGCAGATCCCCATCAGGAAGCTCTTTCAAGGTACATTTAAAGCTGCAGTCGAGTCTTTTTTTTTTTTTTTTTTTTTACTTCAATAGTTTCATGTGTGCAATCTCTAATTACCTAAAGAACTGTATAGCTGCAGGTCAATTCATTCTCCATGTATTGATAGGCGAAATTTGGTGACATAATTAGTGAAGGGATCTGTTTTTCTTCTGCTTCTGTCAGTCAGTGGAAGCTCATGAATATTCATGAGCACTCCTGCACTGACATGTGCTAGAGGGAGGGCAGGGCTGACAAAGGGGTGTGCCAGAGCTTGTGACAGGACATGAAGGGGCAGTGCCTTAGCAAATGCTTGTTAAAATAGAATACAAGAAAATTGGTCTTTCAAAGTTGTTTTTTTTAAAACAGAAAATGCTAAAAGTATTTTTTCTTACTACAGAACTGATTTATTAAAAAACACACATGCAGGATATTGACTGAACTGCAGCTTTAAGAGTTTGGGGTAGGGGGGAAACAAATAAAGACACTATTATCTAATACTACAGAACAAACTTAAAAAACAAACCAAACAAAAAAAAACAACATAGTATTTCACATGTTTTGCTGCTTTAAAGGATTTCCTTTCCAGAAGCAACTTAACACTGCAAATCAACTGCATGCTTGGATTTCCATCAATGCATTGCCACTGGCAAAACTGTCAAGAAAAATGAAAGTTCAGCATTTCCTGTGCAGTTTATTCTAAATATTGACAAGCGTGTGCTGGGCCAGCAAACAGCATTTTACTGGTGTATTAGACAGACACAACATACCTAATTAAAAAAAAAAAAAAAAAAAACACGACATTTGTTCCCAGACAGAGGTAGCCAAATACATGGATTTATTCTGGGGATATCACTATCTTCTGAGCCAGAAGACAATAAAATTGGCTTTTTTTTTTTTTTTTTTTTACAAACACCCTTTTAGGAACCATTTCAGCACATGTTGTTATTTATACTAATCAAAAAAAATGAGCTGATGTCACAAAACTTGCCACATATACAGTAAGTAAGGAAAAAGCCCATTAGAGAGTGGACATGAAATGGAGCATAAAAAGTGACCAATGCAGGTAGGCACATGGGCCAACATATTCCCAAGATCCATTGTTGAAGGCCATATTACCGAAATGCAGAATATAATGCACAAGTACTATAGAGATAGGGTGGGCAACCCCAGTCCTCAAGGGCCACCAACAGGTCAGGTGTTCAGGATATCACGGCTTCAACACAGTGGGCTCAAAGACTGAGTCACCTGTGCTGAAGCAAGGATATCCTGGAAACCTGACCTCTTGGTGGCCCTTGAGAACTGTAGTAACCCACCCCTGTTCTAAAGCAGGGGGGCGCAAACCTTTGTTGCTGCGCCCCGCCTGCCTTGCCCGGTGCTCGCGTGCTGCGCCCACCTTACCTTGGTATGTCACATGACCCCGCAGCATCATTTGATGCCGCGTTGCCATGGCGACAAGTCCTGAAGCCGGCAGAATTAAGGTAAGTTGAGTTGCAGAGGTCTCCCGAGATCCCCCGGCATTTAAATTAAATGCCTTGGGGAGGGGGGGGGGGGGGGGGGGGAAGAGCCTCTGCAACCGCTGCACCCCTCAAGAAAAATCTCGCACCCCCCAGTTTGTGCACCCCTGTTCTAGAGGTTAAAGAAATTAGGATTTAGCAAAGCCCAGAACTGTGTTGCAGGACCTTATGGGGAGAAAAATGGGTTAAAGCTGCAGACCAAGCAATATCCCACATATTTTTTTTTTTAAACAACTCTGAATTACATTGTTCATGTAAGATAATGTAACAAGCCTTTGTTTCAATAGCAACCATTTACAAAATCACAGATACTGAGTCAATACTCCTCTGCAGTCATTTTGTGAACCCCCGAGCCGAATCTTCGCCGATCGATCACAGAAGAACAGATCGATCGGCAACTTAGCGAATTACTTATTGTGTGGGTTGTATTGATGCATATGTTAAAAGGTGAAAAGTAAATAAAATAAATAGAAATGTAAAAAAAAAAATGGCAGCTTGGTCTGCTGCTTTAATATGGCTACTATATCCCAGAATTTGCTTTGGATTCTGCATTGGTGAAGTGATATTTTATTTGTCTCATTTTTAGCCACACAATCGAGACTCCAAAACATATACGGCGGGCACTTACAAAAAGGAACAGACAGAAAAACCAGGCCTAAATTGTAAATAGATTATAGATTTTTTTAATGCGTTGATTTTATTTTCCACTAATCCTCAACCACATCATACTATGTTCAGGTGAGAACCCTTGCGGCAAGGGCATGAAACGCGTCAGAGTGATCCTCCACGAGGAATGTGCTATTTTTTGTATGCTCTGATGATTAAATAAAGTATTTTTTTAGTGACCCAGCAGTTTCAGCTCACTTTCTGGCAGTTCCACGATAGCAGTGCATGACGCTTTTTCTCCCGGCTGGGGGTTTCCTTTGCTTACAATGTGTTTATTATTGGGTTTTAACTTTACATTAAGCACGTCTGTTATAAAAACTTAAACCAATGCTATATTTTAAATGAAGCTCAGAGACAAAATGTCTAGTCTGTGAAGTGATTAATCCCATAACAGAGTGAATGTCCTTGTATCAAACAGCACATGACTTATGCCACTAAAGTGGGCAAATCAAATAAATCTTTATTCTACCGCTCTCCACCTCCTCCAATCCTTTCACTTTTTTCTTTCCCCGATCTTCCATTATTTCTAGGTTCAGTGCTCCCCCCTCTCTCTGGCAGCCATAATGCTGTGTGATGCACTGTGGGACACGTTGGCAACAGAGCGGATACGGTAGAGTGATGACTGGTTGCTGCTGTTGCCTGCGGGTGCCCTAAAAAACGTTTCTGTGCAGCTACTAGGGAGGCAGCATAGGGCCCTGCACCAGGGCCCATCATTTCTGTGCCCTGCATTAACCTCTATTCTAGTGAGGTGAAGTGACAGCAAGATTAAGTGTGCCGTCTTCAGCCTTGATTAAACCAGCTCCGGCGGGGGGCAATGCGCACGCCCGAAGCCTGCAGTGCAGGCGGCATCGGGAGGCGTGACTATGACATCATGTGAGCGTCTCGCCCTCATTGGCTGAACCGCTCGTGACATGGCCGTCGCTCGGGAAAATAAATTTCTGAGATCTGATCAAAATTTGCACGTTTGGACACCTCGTTTGCGGTCGCATGCACCAACTACGCTCAGTGGAAAACATCCATTTGTTTTGGCGGCGCTGTGTGCGTGGCCGCCGCTGGTATAAGCATGGCCTTCTACTGCTCACATAGTAAAGAGAGGACACGTCCACTATACATCAAGTTTGAACTTTGGCGTTAAAAAGGCCCCAAAGCCTGCAGTACAGTGTCCACATGGCAACCTCTTGTCTATCCCCTTTATCCACCCCAGCAGTAAGCACAGAACACTTTACCATCCAGACATCAGTGAATTGTCAGAGAAACTGTGCTCTCTCGAGTTCGTCCAATAAGACTCTTTAAAATCAAGTAATGTCACATAGTTGGTACCACAATATAAAAATAAGTGAGATGGGGGGGGAGAAAAAAAAAAAAACCGCAGAGGTGGAAAGAGATTCCTCATTGCAAAGTACAGTGAAGTCCGCTTTAAAAAAATAAACACATTAACATGCAAGGTTGACAGCCCCTTTAAGAAACATTTCAACATCAGTTTGCTAGCCCAATTATGTCAGACTCATTACAAAATATCTCAATGACATACCTCAACCGCTCCACATTCTGTGGCCAGCTCAGCTAATTGTACAGGCCACACCATGTGCCTACCTGACCTGTTCAGACATCATGAATGTGAGTCACAACACATCTTGCTCCTAATAACAGATGAAGTCATCCACAATGGAACAAGATTACGACTCAATCTGCAAGACGAAAAATATTCCATCGCCTCGTGTGATTCAGGCCTAAAAGCACCAGCAGTCAAATTTACCTTTGTTCCAAAGCCGTGAACATTAATTAATTAAATTGATCTAATGCAGGGGCGACAACAGCAATCCTCAAGGGTTGTGTTTTCAGGATATCCCTGTTTCAGCACAGGAGGCTCAGTCAAGGCCACCTGTGCTGAAGCAGGGATATGCTGAAAACCTCACCTGTTGGTGGCCCTTGAGAACCAGAGTTGGCCACTCCTACTGTAATGTAATAAACAGGTCACGATTATAGGAATTTAGAACGAAAACTAAATTTTAACAACAAAAAAAAAATCACCTTTGAATACTTTCTTTATGCCTTTAAATTGAATCATTTATATTCTATTACCAAATTACTGGGTTTGTTTTTTGTAGTCTTCACCGCTTTAAAAGTAGGTCCAGAAACTCAAACCAAAGCTACAGTATTCGAGATGCCATTCACAAATGAATTTCTTCACTTTACTTCTCATGATTAGCAAGTGTTAATTTACACAACAATGCACCAACATCTGTGATGCTAAATGTGGGTGTTTAGAATGAAGAGGAAACCATATTTAAAAAGTTACTCAAAGCTTCAGTAACTTCAGCACAGAGGTGTTTAGTCAAATAGCAATAAGTAAATTGATTTATTTATCAATGTAGATATAGCGGGTGGTATAGAAATATCTACACAGTGATGGTAATAACTTCTTAAGATTGCAGCTTCAAACATGGCACCTGACATTGGAATATGTCAATATAGATAAGAGATTCTTCTGCTATTATGAACACTGTTCCAACCATGTTTTCCCGAGAGGAAGAGGTGTGGCACAGTGATTGGACTTGGATTTACAAGGTTGTGGATTTTAAACAGGTTGAGGGGGACGAGTGAGCCCCAACCTAAAAATGAATATGCTTCAATGTAGAGAGGTAATCGGTATCGCAAGGAGACTACCACACTTTTTAAAAAGAGAGGGAGGTTTGCAAGAGTAATAAATGATCATAAGGTTTATATATATTCTCAAACTAATTTACTCAACCGCAACTCTTTCTTAATGGGTTTTCCTATCCACTCTTTGAAGGCTTCCAACAGCATTTCCTTTAGTATGCCATGGGATAGCCACACCAGCATTGCCTTTAGTATGCCATGGGATAGCCACACCAGCATTGCCTTTAGTATGCCATGGGATAGCCACACCAGCATTGCCTTTAGTATGCCATGGGATTCCCACCCCAGCATTGCCTTTAGTATACCATGGGATTGCCACCCCAGCATTGTCTTTAGTATACCATGGGATTCCCACCCCAGCATTGCCTTTAGTATGCCATGGGATAGCCACACCAGCATTGCCTTTAGTATGCCATGGGATTGCCACCCCAGCATTGTCTTTAGTATACCATGGGATTCCCACCCCAGCATTGCCTTTAGTATACCATGGGATTGCCACCCCAGCATTGTCTTTAGTATACCATGGGATTCCCACCCCAGCATTGTCTTTAGTATACCATGGGATTCCCACCCCAGCATTGCCTTTAGTATACCATGGGATTCCCACCCCAGCATTGTCTTTAGTATACCATGGGATTCCCACCCCAGCATTGCCTTTAGTATGCCATGGGATAGCCACACCAGCATTGCCTTTAGTATGCCATGGGATTGCCACCCCAGCATTGTCTTTAGTATACCATGGGATTCCCACACCAGCATTGCCTTTAGTATACCATGGGATTGCCACCCCAGCATTGTCTTTAGTATACCATGGGATTCCCACCCCAGCATTGCCTTTAGTATGCCATGGGATAGCCACACCAGCATTGCCTTTAGTATGCCATGGGATAGCCACACCAGCATTGCCTTTAGTATGCCATGGGATAGCCACACCAGCATTGCCTTTAGTATGCCATGGGATAGCCACACCAGCATTGCCTTTAGTATGCCATGGGATAGCCACACCAGCATTGCCTTTAGTATACCATGGGATAGCCACACCAGCATTGCCTTTAGTATACCATGGGATTGCCACACCAGCATTGCCTTTAGTATACCATGGGATTGCCACACCAGCATTGCCTTTAGTATACCATGGGATTGCCACACCAGCATTGCCTTTAGTATGCCATGGGATTGCCACACCAGAGATGGCTGGTGGAGTAGATTGCTGGTAATGTCCCCCCTGTCTTTAAAAGCCAATTTGAATGCCAGTCTCAGCGTCTTGTGACTGTGGGAAAGTCCCTTTATCTCTCGTTGACTCAGGCCCCAAATTTAGATTGTAAGCTCTTCAGGGCAGGGAAATGTCATGCCTGACAAATTCTATGTACAGTGTCACATGCAGTGTCAGTGGGATAGAAGGAACATATTCATATTGTTACAAGGGCATATCAGACTTAAAATAAAGGTGCCAATATGTTGGTAGCTTTTACAGAATGATAAAATGATGTGTTTAATACAGTATGCAAGCATTCAGATGACATCTGAATAAGTGAGCTTATGAAATCTCATGTACAACATGAAAGGGAAATATGTAGAGTATACAGACCTTGTCCAGTGTTATATTGAACCACTATTGATACTAAAGATTCTAAGGACGCTTTATAACATTATGCACGCTGTCTGGTCACATCCTAATTTAGATTTACTGTGTCTCACCAGTCCCAAACACAACCTAAAGTGCCCCCCCCCCAAAAAAAAATCACATCTTCAAAAGCAGACCAACAAGCAAAAGATGTTTATGGATTGGGGCAACACTGTGCTTCATCTATATCAGGGGTGGCCAACTCCAGTCCTCAAGGGCCACCAATACGTGAGGTTTTAAGGATATCCCTGCTTCAGCACAGGTGGCTCAATCTCCAACTGCACCACCTGTGCTGAAGCAGTTATATCCTTAAAACTTCACCTGTTGGTGGCTCTTGAAGACTGAAGTTGGCCACCCCTGTCTAAAACATCATATATAGAATACTGGCAGAAAGGGCCCACTTACGATAAGTTATTCCTCCGCTATATTGATGTCAACACAATTGGGCAGGACTATGCAACTGGTGCCCAGCAGACTATTGTTGCATTATCTCAGTCCACAACACTGATAATAGATCAAAGCAGACAGGAGAGGAGGAATAACAAAATTATGTGTATGGGAACTGCAGAAGGTGCGAAACAGAGGGAGAGAAGGTACACCGTAGGGTGGAAGAGGGAAGCTATACAAAATTGCTGTTCACAAGCTGTAAACTACACACACGGCGAGTCCTTGTACAGTGGTGTGGCTTTTTATACAGCTTGTTTTAAACGCAAAGGGGTTAAACAATGGTTTCATAGTATCAGATGTCTGACAGATCTTAAAATTTGACAACAAGATCCAGAAGGCAGCATGCCAACCACGGTCTGCATCTTTCCTGCAGGGAGGGTTAGCGTGAACCTGGCATTATTGTACAGAAGGTTTTAATTCTCCAATGAAATGTTACCAGAGGATATCACAAAGGTGTTCAGCCATGACACAGGGATTAATATACAGGGCGGCAGACGGGAAGCTAAAGGTTGCGTTTATAAGTTTTAAGTGTGACCGCTTTGCTGAAGTGACCTGTAAACAACCATTGTATCCTCGTCCTGACCTCAGACCCCTCTGCCCACCACAGTCACACACCCTTTCGAACTCCAGTCCCACCCCCTGGGATGTCACACACCCTTCTGACCTCCCCTTCCCCCCATGACAATCTCACCCACATTAAGAAATTCTCCCATAATAACCTAGAGAGACTAACTCACTGACAGCCTCACTCACCTGGAGAGAGAGTCTCATTCACTGTCAGGTATTAATCCATTACAGGCAACCTCACTCGCCTACCCCAGTGAGAAGCAGTGCTATACATCAACTCGCTTTCAAATGACTAAACGTTAAGTTGTTTACTGTGCATCACACCGCTCTGTATTAAATAGGGGCCCTACAGAGAGAGTTGTTTACTCTCTAAGGCAGACTCACTTACTGACAGATACCCTCACTGACAGGCTCCCCCACTCAGGCTTACTCCCTCCCCCCTCTTCTCTTTCCCCCCTCTCAGGCTTACTCCCCTCTCTCTTCCCCCCACTCAGGCTTACTCCCCTCTCTCTTCCCCCCACTCAGGCTTACTCCCCCTCCCCTGGAGTGTCACTCTAACTCCAGCATTATCTCCCCCTTCCCATGGTTGCGTATTCCCCTTGCCCAGGTGACAATGACACGTCCCTGTGACAGCCCCAGGCTCTAGTCACATATATAAACACAGGGGGGTTTACCCTTAGACGTCATGCTGTCCCCAGGCTGCGGTCACACACTGCTGCGGCCGGTGTCCGGGAGTCGGGGCCTAGCCGGAGGCCGGATTACCTCTGCACCTTGGAAGATAACTCATGACGGGTCCGGGACTAAATCCGTCCTCCCCCCCCGGGCTTCTCATCTCCCGGGGGGCGGGAGAGGGGGGCCGCTCCTGCCCTGGTGGCCCCCGTGGGCCCCTGCAGCCGCTCTGAGGGGTAAATAACCAGGTGAGGGAGAGCCGGTGCTGCCTGCCTCCCCGGGCCCGGTACTTCGCCTAACCCAGTCTCTCCCCGGCGCTGACCTCCGTGTTCTCGGCTGGAGTTCCGTCCCCAATCTAACTGCTCTGCGCTCCACGCAGGGCATGCCGGGAATCGTAGTCCAGCCGCCGCAAGGAATGCCGGGAGTTGTAGTTCAGTCCCCCATCTGCCCGCTCTACGCTCGGCTAGGCATGCCGGGATAGTAGTACATCGGCAGTCAAGTGCCTCCGACGCTTGTCTGTGTCACAAGGCATCATGGGAGTTGTAGTCCGGAATGAGCTGAAAGGTATTACACATGTTGCAGCTGTTAGTGATGTTGAGTGTAGCATTTGAAGGGGCTTTTCCATCTTATTTCCAGTGGAGAGAGAAGCAGCCCTGCCTGGGGTGCAACACCTCCCTGCATCTGAATTTCAGTGTTCAGGAAACAATATATATTGTTATTTGCTCCAAGGGAAACGTTTGAATGCAGTTCTGGCTATAGCTATTATTAATGATTATTTTGTTCAAGTCAAATACATATTTATAACATCTGTGAGGATTTAGGAACTAAAAATAATGTGTTTTTAGATGCACCAAAAAAATTGCTGGTGGTTGCACAAAGCATAAGAAGTTTGTTAAAACTGTCTTGTATGTACGTAGGTAATATAAACACACTGTATGTATGTATGTACGTAGGTAATATACACACACTATGTATGTATGTAGGTAATATACACACACACAATGTGTGCATGTATGTATGTACGTACGTAGGTAATATACACACTATGTATGTAATATACCCACACAATGTGTGTATGTATGTATATAGCGCTTAAGCTGTACTTAGCCCTTTACAAGAGAGACAATACAGTACAGGGAATTATAGTGCAATAAGTGCAACAAATAAGATTAGACAGAAAGGAAATCCCTGCCCTGGAGAGCTTACAATCTTAGTGGTATGATGGGAAATATACAGAGACTGCAGGTGAGGGAATAAGTGCTGTAGATGGCAGTCGTTGGTAGGAACGACTGTGGGTGTGGAACAGCAGCCATGAGTCTAGTTTAATGGAATGCTTGATTTAAGAGGTGAGTTTTAAGGTGAGTCTTAAAGGTGGGGAGAGAAGGTGCTTGGCGTATGCTGAGTATGAAAGAGTTCCACAGGTAAGGGGCAGTGAGGGAAAAGGGTTTAAGGTAAGAGGGCAGTAAAGGTGAAAACAGTGGAAAGGAGACAGTTATGGGTAGAGCGCAGGAGACGAGACAGAGCATATCGAGAGATCAGAGCTGATATGTAGGGAGAAGCAGATGAGTGGAGAACCTTAAAGGTAAGGAGGCGAACGTTGTGGGTGATCAGAAACATGATGGGAAGTCAGGAGAGGGATGTAAGGAGGAGATGAGCAGAGACTGTTTAGGGAGAAAGTGAAATTATTCTAGCAGCAGAACTTTGGATGGGTGTTCGGAGCACTTTACAAAACAATTAAGTGCATCACGGTTTTAAAAGCACAACACAGGAGAAGGATACCCTGTCCAGAGAGCTTCCAATCGAAGTGACTCCAGGTTGTCACCATCACAGTCTGTCTTAATGGATAAAACCGGTTTTGTAAATGTAGCACTGTTTCTCTCTCCCTCACCCCCAATACCTGCTAGGGTCAGGACAGCTGATCTGATCTGCGTAGTGTGGATATTAGGACAGGCTTAGGTTCTTCCTCTGGTTCTTCTCATGGTGCTTAGCACCTCCAGCAGTAGTGGGCTCCAGGATGTTCGGAGGTCAGCCCCCACTATTGCACTCTATCCCCCTCAGCCCAAGGACTGATACTCAGACTGAGGTATATTACAACAGGATCTTTATTGGCTGGCACTCACTGCAGTTCTTCCTCACATTGGTGCATGGTCTCAGAGGTTCTATTCCTCTGGATGGTGCTTTTGCCCTGATAGTATAGGTCCTCAGGCTGAATCTGATGTTCCCCCAGGCTGGGGGTGAGCACAATCATCCTGCCATAGGAGAGACTCACAGCTCTCTGCTTCTACCACTTGTTAGAGCAGGGACAGCACTCCCTCTAGCAGGACTTACATAACAGGGCGGGGAAAGAAAGGCAGAATAGATGTACCCTGTTACATAAATATCAGATATTTCTGCAAGGTACCTTTATAGCTTCATCTGAGATCTGACTCCAAAAGACTGTTCATGGTCCCAAGGTTCAGCAAAGTATCCGGCCGCTCCTCCTTCTCTTACCGTGCACCCCAAAACTGGAACAACCTACCGGAGACTCTCACAGCCGCCACCAGTCTTCTTTCAAAACTAAAGCCGTCTCACATTTAAATCTGGTCTGTAACTGTTACATACGCCTATAATATATATTATCTCTAACTGTGCATGCAATGTCTTGTATATAATATATAACCCTGCTCACTTATGTAACTATGTATTTGTAACCATGTATCTGTCATCATAACTCTGTGCCCAGGACATATGTGAAAACGAGAGGTAACTCTCACTGTATTACTTCCTGGTAACACATTTTATAAATAAATAAATTAGTAAGATGGACACAAGTTGAACCTCTAGGCTTTTAGTAGAAGCATACATCCTAATGCTGAAAGCAGGGTTTAGATGGCAGGGGGGTTTATTGTCCATGTACACTATGTTTTGTGCTCTTCCCAGAATCCTCCAGTGCTGCCGTGGTAAAGAAAGGATGCTGGATCTTATGGAGCACTTGGTTCCCTGATACTGGCTGTTCCAATGTCCTTATTGTTCTACAGTATTTTGTATCACAGGGTTTCTAAAACAGAAAAAGTTCAGTGGTCCGCCCCCCTCCCCCTTTTTGAAAGTGATACAGGCATACCCCGCTTTAAGGACACTCACTTTAAGTACACTCGCGAGTAAGTACATGTCGCCAATAGGCAAACAGCAGCTCACGCATGCGCCTGTCGGCACGTCCTGAACAGCAATATCGGCTCCCTACCTGTACCGAAGCTGTGCGCAAGCGGGGAGACTATAGAGCCTGTTACAAATGCGTTATTTACATCAGTTATGCACGTATATATGACTATTGCAGTACAGTACATGCATCGATAAGTGGAAAAAAGGTAGTGCTTCACTTTAAGTACATTTTCGCTTTACATACATGCTCCGGTCCCATTGCGTACGTTAATGTGGGGTATGCCTGTACTATGTCTGTCGTCCAGAATCAATGTGATTCATGATTTAATTTTTTTTTTATATTTCGCACCTTCACTGCATCTAGATCAGGAGTGGCCAACTCCAGTCCTCAAGGGCCACCAACAGGCCAGGTATTAGGGATATCCCAGCTTCAGCACAGGTGGCTCAATCACACTTGGATATTGTATATTAAGGCTCTGCTAAGTTGTACAGGGCTGCACCTGCACTTGAAGCATTATATAAATATGCACACTGCATTTTTTTTTTATTGTATAGTAAAGCATTGTATTTATATCCTACAGTAAATAAAAATATCACTTGTCGGTACATTTGCACGTCTCAGATAGGTCTGCAACCCTGCCTTTCCCCATTATCTCTTAGCAAATAATGTTTACACTGCAGCCAGGGAATCTGGGCAATGACATGCAAATTAACACACCGTGTGTCACTACTTATTCCATTGTAGCATGAACCCCTACATACATATATCCTAGATTGTAAGCTCTTCTGGGCAGGGACTCCTTTTCCTAATTTACTTTTATGGCTAAAGCGCTTATTCCCACTATGTGTTATATTATTATGTCACGTGTATTACTGCTGAGACGCGTTATGTACATATATGGCGCTATATAAATAAATATATACATACATACACACATATCCCATGTGCCTTGCATGCAACAAAATATTGCCCCGCCAGTGTTTGCATGTTTGTTATTAAGATGCAAATACATTCAGTTTAAATACCAGTATTGATACATTATTCCTTGGAGGTCCTTTGTGTGAACGATTGACACGCCACATTGAGTAAGATAAATAGCTAGCATGCAGACAGAGGGTGTAAACATCCAGAGAATGCAACAGGTAATCCGTATACTATTTTCTTTTACAGATGTTGTAAACTTTAGGACACGCTGTCATAAATACACTGAAAGTCTCAATGCTAGTTTTGGTATTTTAAAAATGCATGAAAGATTGCATAACTGTGTAGATTCCAGGAGGGGTGTTTGTAGCACAGGGACGGCCAACTCCAGTCCTCAAGTACCAGAAACAGGTCAGGTTTTAAGGATATCCCTGCTTCAGCACAGGTGGCTCAGTCAGAATGATACCTAATACCTGACCTGTTGGTGGCCATTGAGGACTGGAGTTGGCCACCCCTGGTGTAGCAGAATAATTCTCTCCACGCTTTGCCAGTTCTAAAATGACTACCAACCCCATAACTGTCGAAATATTATTTAGGACAAACAAAAAGAAAACTATAGAAACAAAATATTACACTTTAAGCTACTTGTGGAACTTGGAGATAAAGACAACAGAACTGCATTACATCTGAAGGTATGGAGACGAAATGAAACGTCCAGATCTGAACACACTGTGCTGAAAACAAACTAAGAAATACAACTGAAACCCAGAAACAAACCAGAGAAGTTTAATCTATGCGGCTTATGTGAAATGTATGGGTGGGACACAGTATAAACCAGGAGTGGCCAACTCCAGTCCTGAAGATCTACCAACAGGTCAGGTTTTCAGGATAACCCTGCTTCAGCACAGGTGGCTCAGTAAGACTGCATAAACAATTTAGAAGAGTGCATACGTTTCCCAATGTAAATGTCTGCTTGTGATGTAAGAAGTTTGGTGATTGTTGAATGCTGATCTATTTGTAAATAGGTTTGTACAGATAGTTTCAGACCTTAGAGAATTATCGATGAAAGGGTTAAACATGTTGGCCTGACGCACAGAACTTGGTATAGCCAATCATATTATGTTTTCTTCATAGCTCCTCCTATTGCTTCACATAACCGCTCCTAAATCGGTCATTGACACAAAAGGGGTTTTTCAATGAAGTGCGATTCGGCTGTACCATACGGTAACTCCCATTGATTCCAACTGTCGAATCACTATCACTACGGTTGTACTTTATTGAATATAAGCCCCAAAAGCACCACAAAATCTTGGTACTTTTTCAAGCTATGCATTGCAGTCTCATCTTACTCTTCCCATAATCCTCCAGTGCTTTCCCTGAAGGATTCTGGGAAGAGCAAAAGGGGATACAGTATTTGTCAAATGACAATATGCCCCTTGCTTCTTTACATCTTCATACATGACCCCTAATGGTACTAAAATACTCATGGCTCTTCTGTACACAAGGCAAGCACTGAATTCAACTTCTGTTACATTAGCAATTTATCTCTTTTGGGAAACATACCAATTGATCACCCTAAACACAAAGTATTTGCCACAGGTTTTGAGTAAAATAGAGTGATAATTTCAAGAGAGAAAAAAGGAAGCCTTAACAATACCAGTAGTCTTAATAGTATGTATTTATAGATGTGTGTCTAATATAGTCAATATATAAATAAGGTACCTAAACTAAGGTAAAAATGTGTGTGTGTATATATATATATATAATATATATAATATATATAATATATATATATATATATATATATATATATATATATATGTGTGTGTATGTATGTAGATATGTATGTATGCTGATGACACACAAATATACTTTTCAACACCTGACCTTACACCTGCTGTACAAACCAAAGTTTCTGAATGTCTCTCTGCTATATCATCCTGGATGGCCCTCCGCCGCCTTAAACTCAACATGGCTAAAACAGAGCTCCTCATACTTCCTCCCAAACCTGGCCCTACTACCTCCTTCCACATTACTGTTTGAACTACGATCATCCACCCAGTAGCCCAAGCACGCTGCCTAGGGGTCACACTCGACTCCTCTCTCACATTCACCCCTTACATTCAAAACATATCTAAAACCTGTCGCTTTTTCCTCCGCAATATAACAAATATACGCCCTTTCCTCTGTTGCTCGACTGCTAAAACTCTGACTCAGGCCCTCATTCTCTCCCGTCTTGATTACTGTAACCTCCTGCTGTCCGGCCTTCCTGCCTCTCACCTGTCTCCCCTACAATCTATCCTAAACGCTGCTGCCAGAATCACTCTACTCTTTCCTAGATCTGTCTCAGCATCTCCCCTCATGAAATCCCTCTCCTGGCTTCCGATCAAATCCCGCATCTCACACTCCATTCTTCTTCTCACTTTTAAAGCTTTACACTCTTTTGCCCCTCCTTACATCTCAGCCCTAATTTCTTGCTATGCACCATCCAGACTCTTGCGTTCTTCTCAAGGATATCTTCTTTCTACCCCCTTTGTATCTAAAGCCCTCTCCCACCTTAAACCTTTCTCACTGACTGCCCCACACCTCTGGAATGCTCTTCCCCTCAATACCCGTCTAGCACCCTCTCTATCCACCTTTAAGACCCACCTTAAGACACACTTGCTTAAAGAAGCATATGAATAGCACTGTGAACATTCTGAACACAGGATACATAAAGCTTGGCCCCCTGCAGACGCACTATCCAGAACTCCCTCCTACTGTCACTGTACGTTCTCCCTACCTACCAATTAGACTGTAAGCTCCTCGGGGCAGGGACTCCTCTTCCTTAATGTCTAAAGCACTTATTCCCATGATCTGTTATTTATATTATCTGTTATTTATTTGATTACCACGTGTATTACTACTGTGAAGTGCTATGTACATTAATGGCGCTATATAAATAAAGACATACAATACAATGTATGTATGTATTTAGATGTGTTTGTGTGTGTATGTATTTAGATGTATGTATTTAGATGTGTGTGTGTGTGTGTGTGTGTGTGTGTGTGTGTGTGTGTGTGTGTGTGTGTGTGTGTGTGTGTGTGTGTGTGTGTGTGTGTGTGTGTGTGTGTGTGTATGTGTATATGCAGGTAGGTATGGTCAGATTTTCGACTAAACTCCTTTGCTTCCAGAAGGGCCTGGCAAACACATGGTGCATCTTCAAAACTCATCTACGAGCTGCTTCCTACTAACGTAATACAACAGACTATACAAAGAAACATCCTAGCAAGCACCTTCCGATGTTACTTACGCGTCATTGTCTTCTATGCCTCGGCTATATTCCTCCGCAGAATATTATGTTGTTATTTCCTAGATCACCAGGTCCTTTCAAAAGGTCCTCTGGCTTCCAGTGTCAAGAAAGAAAGTTACGCCGGCGCTTTGCGGTCACTATTTCTACAGGAAAGCTTGTTACATAATGAAATAAACATCGCATGAACAAGTGTTTAAAGCTGGCACTGATCCATTTATACGTGCCCTGGAGAACTGCTAATTCATCATTTTAAAAGAGTGCTACCTGTAATTCCAATCCTGTGACATCATGCATAGGTATTGTAAGTGCTGTTCTCATGTTATACATTGTGTACCCTTGTGTTTCGTTGTGTACTCGCTGTCACTGACCAATCACAAGTAATAGGAATTTACATGCATCTCTCTGTATTGGTAACACAGGAATGGTTGTTGGGTTCTTTGAAACTACTGCAGAAAACGTTTGGGCAGAATACAGATGACTTTGGTACTCATTTTTATATCACGTGTGAGCACATTCACATGTATCAGACAGGCCTGCCATTCCCCATTATCTCTTAATATACAGGGCGTCCACGGCAGCCAGGGGTTCTGGGTAATGACATGCAAATGAGCACAACGTGTCACCTTTTGCACATTTTAACATAGACCCCTATAGGCGTATGCCTGCCGCATTACACAACTATTCAGCACAGCCTGGGTTACAGAAGTGCAGAGCCAGTAACCCTACTCACAGGCATCCGTGTTGACCTTTTGGGTCTCATCAGTGCAAGGATGGTTATACTGGCTTTTGCCATTCAGAAGCTGGACAGAGAAATGCCACCATTCATGTGTCCCACTCAAGTCCGAAATAGTCCAATAAAATGGCATTTCCTCATTGTATATACAGCACCAACCATGTGTGCCTTGTCTTGGTGTACAAACAGTTAATCTCAAGCCACCAAAATACATTGAGAAAGTGGGACTGGGTCTTCACCTGCTGCGGTGTATTCAGAAGGAAATAGCATTGTAATAGCTGCCATTGTAAACACAGACCCTTCCCGTATCATATAAACTGCTCTGCTAAACCGCGGGTACAATTACAGCCTTTGTGCGCTACTGGCAAACAAGCATTGTTATCGCTGTATCATAACTGTCTGTTGCTAGGGGGGGGGGGGGGCTGGGCAGTTTCATCCATCCTGATCGGCAGCGGCTGGGTAATGCGGCCATTCAGGAGGAGGAGTCTGGGGTGGGGCCAAGGTGAGGAGGAAACTGCATGGAGCAGTGAGAGAGTGTGTGTGTGTCGAGCATGTCTCACCTTTCACCATTGTGTCCAGTATTTTTGGAGAAGCCGCCTGGCAACCCTGTATACATGTGATCTACTGTATATGTGATTTCTTTGTATACAGCAGATTCAAGTTCCTGCAACACACCGGGGAGTATGAAGTATTACAGCACGTGAATGGTAAACTGCAGACTCATTTTTGCTGTGGGATTAACTCAGGGGTTCTCTTCTCCAGTCGTCAAGACCCTATGAATAGGTCAAGTTTTCAGGATATCCCTGCTTCAGCGGAGGTGGTTTCAATCAGTGGCGGATGAAGAAAAATGCCGCCCTTAGGCACTTACCTGGTGCCGCCCTCATCCTCCAGCGCCATACCACCTCGTTGCCATGGCAGCACGACGCCGTGTGACGTCACGTTGCCGGCCCCGCATGCGTGATCGGCGCTTGCCGGTCCCGCGTGCGTGGGCGTCAAGCGCCCATCGCGCATGCCACCCCAAAATTCTGCCGCCCCAACATTTTGCCGCCTTAGGCCCGGGCCACTGATTAAGCCACATGGGCTGAAGCAGGGATATCCCAAAAACCTGTCCTATTGGGGGTTCTTGAGGGCTGGAGTTGAGAACCCCTGGATTAACCCCTTAAGTGTTGATGGCCCTACACCGCAGTAATGATCCCTCCAGCAGAAGAAAGACTGCGGGAGGCTATTTCTCAGGGTCTCCCGGCTACAGAAACTGGTGCAAAGGACAGCACTAGATTGATCCATGTGAACATTACGCCCAATGGGTGTAGATTTGATAAACCTGGGGCTGTTTCCTGCATGACTTTTGCGGCGAGAGAATTTGATAGGTGATAGAATCTGGGTTATTTACATGAGTGGGGGGGGGCTCATCTCCGGGTCCTCAAGACCCACCAACAGGTCAGGTTTTCAGGATATCCCTGCTTCAGCACAGGTGGCTCAATCAGTGGGTCAATCTTTGACTGAGACACCTGTGCTGAAGCTGGGATATCCTGAAAACCTGACCTGTTGAGGTGAGCTTGACCAGTGGCGTTGACCACCTCTGATTTACACCCCACAAAGCATTGTAACCTCTGCTTGACCCTGGTGCTGCCAGAAGTGGCGGCGGGTTAATCCCTTAATGACCAGCACTAATCACTGTCACAGAATCGCTTACGTCTCCGGCCTATTAAAAGATGACCACATTCCTACCTACTATTTTGCCGCCGCACAATCACCTACTGTGTGTATGAAATAAAACACCCCGGAAAGGACTCGCACGATAGGATCTAGGTGAGGAGTCAAAACACAACGAAGAACCGTATCCTTGTGTCTGGCCTGATTGTAAAAGACGGGACATAGAAATGGGCTAACAAAATGTCACAGGAATGTCACGTTGCAGCAGCCGTGGGAGCGTGGTGGCATTAGATGTGCCGAGTACCACAACTTGTTTCTGTACAGACCTGACAGGGAGCAAGCAGTTCTGTTTCAACCTCTTCCCAACCACAATGCATGGCCAGAAGGGGTTAATGCAGGGGTGCGCAAACAGGGGGCGCAGCAGTTATAGAGGTCCCGCACTCTCCCCCCAGGCATTTAAATTAAATGCCGGGGGGGGGGGGGGGATCTGCGCGAGGCCTCTATATCACATTTAGCTTCCCTTCCAGCGACGTGTCGTCAAATGACGCCGCTGGGTCACGTAACGTCACATGGCCCCGTGCATCATTTGAATAAATCATGACACGGTGTAATATGTCATGTGTTGTTGTTCCTCTGAGGTTGTATTTACCTAATTTTAAGACCTGCTAAGGAACAGATGATTGTTATTATGTTCTGATATGTAAAACCATGGAATTCAAAGAGGGTGTACTTTCTTTTTCACACAACTGTACATCAACATTGAACAGTTTCACACTCCACATGAAAAAAGCTGTGTGCTGAGCACGCGCATTGTAAGTGAAACTTCTTTGTGTTTTGCCACAGAAATTGTATTTGCGATGGCGATGTTTTTAATTAAATGAAATAGATTTGAGAGTGTAATTTATTTTTTGTGTTGAAATTTCCATACTATGGTATAATTGACTTATGATAACTAAAGTAAGAGAGATATATTTTGGATTGTAAAGTATCTAAATTCTGTTACTCCCAAGAGTCTTTCATTCAATGTAAATCAAAACACAATTTCAGTAACAAAACGCAAAGGAGTTTGACTTACAACGCGCGGGGGAAGGGGGGCGGAGTACGAGGGCCGCTTCTGTGTAGGCGCAGCCTACGACGGTGACTGACATTATCCGCTGGCCATTTCCCCACATACATGAGTGGAGCCGGATACTTTTGCGCACGTGGCGAACGCGCTGGGTACAGTATTCAATCATGGCTCTTGCAGTACACATAGTGCACCCAGCACTACTCTATGACGTCGCATCCGTTACACATTTTTGCTCCCAGTGAAGGAGATTTTGCCCTACGAGATTTTACTTGGTGCCAGCAAAGAAGTTTCACTTCAAAAAGAGGCCTGTGAAGTCTGGAGATCTCTGTACACACGATGCAGAGACTTGTGAGGTTTGGAAAAGTCTATACATATTTAGAAAAGACCTGTGAGGTTTGGAAAGCTCTGTACACTTAAATAATAGAACTGTAAGTTTGGAAAGTTCTGTACATATGAAGAAGAGTCCACCTGAGGTTTGGATATTTTTGTACATAAGAAGAGACCTGCGAGGTTTGGAAATCTCTGTACAGGAGTAAAGACTGACTGATAACAATGACACTGAGTTTGAAGCAGGGGGACTTGGTTCAATTCCCGGTGTCGGCTCCTTGTGACCTTCGGCAAGTCACTTTATCTCCCTGTGCCTCAGGCACCAAAAACATAGATTGTAAGCTCCACGGGGCAGGGACCTGTGCCTGTAACATTCCTATGTGCTGCATCCCGCACGCTATACTGTAATTGTGACGCGCTTTGAGCCCCATTGGTGAAGCTCTGTACATATGTACATGTACATGGCTGTGTGTAACATCAAAGTGTAACATTTAAGTGTGTGGAGTTAATCTTAGAGTTGAAATTGGAGGTGAAGACTGGAGTAAGATCTGGACTCTGATCAACAACTTTATAACTGTGAGAACTTTACTTTCTAAAAGCTGTGATTATTTGTACTCTTCCTATCCTCCAATAACTGGGAAGTCTCTCCTCCTGTATCTCACTATGCCCTCCTTATTGCTTTTTCTGTTTACTGTTTCCTCACTGTGAATGTCCCTGTTCTCTGCAACTTCCCCACTCCCCACTGCACCATTATTTATACACCTCTCTCCCAACAACCCTGAATAAAAAACACCCACACAAATCCTCTATTCACACCCTCTATCTACTCCTTCCTGCTGCTGAGGATCTCCCCTAAGCCTGAAGCCAGACATACACACCTGATCTCACCCATGGCTCCCTGCTTCTCTTCCCCTGTAAATAGTGTTAACCTTTTCATTTAACACTGACTAACCTTAAAACTTGCCCCTCAAATCAAGCATCCCTATAGCCTGCACTCATGGCTATTGTCCCACAGTCACTTATACCATCCATTGTGGCCAAGCACACCCATCTACAGCACTTATTCCCTCACCTGCTGTCTCTGTAAGTTTCCCCTCAAACCTCTTAGATTGTAAGCTCTTCGGGGCAGGGATTTCCTTTCCCATTGTCTGATTTTTGATGCACTTATTGTATTATTATAATTCCCTGTACTGTATTCTTTGTGAAGCGCTGAGTACACTTTTGGTGCTATATAAATAAAGACATACAATACAATACAGTACAATACGGAGAGGAGACCTGTAGGGTTTGGGAAAGCTCTGTACATATGGAGAGGAGACCTGTTATGGAAGATCTGTACATATGGAGAGGAGAACATAGAAGATGATACCACCGCTCAACCTTATTATTCAGAAGTAATATTATATATATGGCGGTGCATTGGAAACAAAATACATATATATAGGCAAATGGTCAAGAGGGACCACAAAAAGAATTCCCACTTGGTTGCACTGTAGCCAAATCTCTGTACAAATTTAAGGGGATAAGTTCCCAAAATCCATATTGGACACCAGAGACCCGACGAGACCTGACTTCTTCAAGAAGAAGCGCCGAGTTATGGCGCGAAACGATCGTCGGGTCTCAGGCGACGCGCACACTGATGACGTCAGCCGGTTTCGGAGTAAGAGGGAGAATGCCGGGCAAGATTGACTTGCAAGCAGAGACATGAAAGCTGAACGGTTGTATTGATCATATAGCAAGCCCCATTACGTGTCTTATACTTAACAGACCACAGGATACGGCGTTTTGAATCCACACAGAGTACTACTAGCCACATGTGGATATTACCTACATACCTGTGACTATATGGTTTCTTTGAGGGGTTGATAGCTATAACCACCGTTGGTCTATCCATTATACTATGGATCTGGTATATATATACAATTGATGTATGGGACATACTAGACAGATTAACCAAACGTTGAAAGAGGTTATTGAGGATAGACCTTGAAGCTTTATATGTTTACTCTGCTTAATAAGGTGTGAATGAACACACAGCCATTGTGCATACTCCAGCGCTTTCTCTTTTAATTGGTTTTATTTATACATAAAAGTAAAAAAAGATTTTTGTTTCACCTAGAAGAGTTAGTATATATTAATAAATATTTTTTTGTTTTTTGTGATTTTAACCCTCTGGTGTCCAATATGGATTTTGGGAACTTATCCCCTTAAATTTGTACAGAGATTTGGCTAGAGTGCAACCAAGTGGGAATTTTTTGTTGTTGTCCCTCTTGACCATTTTGGCCTGTAGGGTTAGGGAAGATCTGTACATATGGAGAGGAGACCTGTAGGGTTAGGGAAGATCTGTACATATGGAGAGGAGACCTGTAGGTTTAGGCAAGATCTGTACATATATGGAGAGGAGACCTGTAGGTTTAGGGAAGATCTGTACATATATGGAGAGGAGACCTGTAGGTTTAGGGAAGATCTGTACATATGGACAGGAGGCCTGTAGGGTTAGGGAAGATCTGTACATATGGAGAGGAGGCCTGTAGGGTTAGGGAAGATCTGTACATATATGGAGAGGAGGCCTGTAGGGTTAGGGAAGATCTGTACATATGGAGAGGAGACCTGTAGGGTTAGGGAAGATCTGTACATATGGAGAGGAGGCCTGTAGGGTTAGGGAATATCTGTACATATATGGAGAGGAGGCCTGTAGGGTTAGGGAAGATCTGTACATATGGAGAGGAGACCCGTAGGTTTAGGGAAGATCTGTACATATGGAGAGGAGGCCTGTAGGGTTAGGGAAGATCTGTACATATGGAGAGGAGGCCTGTAGGGCTAGGGAAGATCTGTACATATGGAGAGGAGATATAAAAAATACAGCTGAGAACTTTGCACTACATTTCGAAGAGTATTCTAAAGGTTTTCAATGTTACCCAACATCACCTCCTAGATAATAACAATGTCTGCGATCCACGTATTTTATGAATGCAGCGGTATAGATAACAGACGAGAACTGGCGTGTCTATACCAAATGAACAAATTGTTGCAAAGAAGGCGGATAATGTAAGCGGAGGAAAGCGCCTCTTGTTCAGTATTTATATGGGAAATGTTATTTGATATGTGTGATATGTACATCTTTTAACATCCAGGTGCTGTTACCTACATTTTCACCTACTAGTGTCTCTGATTGAGCCATCTGTGCTGAAGCAGGGACTGATTAAGCCACCAGTGCTGAACCTGGGATATCTTGAAAACCTGACCTGTTGGGGGGCAGGAGGGGGACTTGCAGACTGAAGTTGAGAGCCCCTGCACTAGTGAATTCACTTTTAACCCTTAAGGAGAAAATCACCACCGCCGAGGAGGAGAGTGAAACAGCGGGCACGACCGCGCAACAAAAATAGCAAAGGCTGGACTGTGCTATGAAAACGGCTTTATTTCAACATGGATTTTAAAAAACAAGAGAAGGGGTAGCACCCTCCCCCCACACCTCTTACGCGTTTCACCCACTCGGGGTTTTTTCAAAAAGAGTAGCGTTACTTGGTGCACAGCCTCCTAAAGTACCGGATACAACCGGACGTGACGTCACTCAACCAATGGTATGCAAATACTCCCGAGATCGTATGAAGGGAGACCGCACACTTGGTGAGTGTATACACTGTTTGAAAAAGCCCTGAGTGGGTGAAACGCGTAAGAGGTGCGGGGGGGGGAGGGTGCTACCCCTTCTCGTTTTTTAAAATCCATGTTGAAATAAAGCCGTTTTCATAGCACAGTCCAGCCTTTGCTATTTTTGTAGCGCGGCCGTGCCCGCTGTTTCACTCTCCTCCTCGGCGGTGGTGATTTTCTCCTGTATCCCCATACAGCCTGGAGCACGCAAGACCGGATGAATCAAAGTTATATGTGAGTAATTCACTACTATTTCTAAGGTTGGAGCTTCCCCAGGTGAACCGGTTTATTGAGTTGCAGGACTTATGTATGGGGTCTGGGTGGGTTTCAGGACTTCCCCCGGGCAACCCTTCAGTCTCGCCAGACCACTTCCCAACCAGGGGTTAATTCACATAAGCTCCATTACTTATTTTGCTATCCGGATGCAGCAATTGACTCATTAATGTGGAAATATATGCTCTGTAGCACTAGTTAATTGAGGGGACTCTGTGCCTCAATGCTCCTCCTATATACTTTTAACCCTTACGCTGCCATAGGGACCTGCAACGTATCAATAACAATAACATTTTCTTATACAGAAGCATTAACAGTGTTTAACAGCTGCTCATAGATTCTCGCAGGCCCAGTGAGTTCCTCACCTGAAGAGCTAACAGTCACATCCTCATTTGGTGCCTGAAGCACAAGGAGACAAGGTGACTTGCCCAAGGTCATGAGGAGAGCTGGCATTGGGATTCAAACTGGTTTCACCCACTTCAAAGACAGCCCGTTCTTACTACTCTCTCAGCCTTCACATTGCTTGCCCCTCTGGAGGGAAATGGGTTTGTGTTTCCAATGGAGATGACTTTGAATACAAGAAGAAACAAATGATTAGCACAGATCTAGGCAGGCGAGATTAGGCCAGGCCAATATTTACAGCAAACAAGAGATACCGGCGGCGAGAAAGAGCCCAGCTTGTGTCTGACAGGGGGGTATTTCCCAGGAGATGTAACAGTAAAGAGTTTTTATATATCAGATAAGGTGACTCTGTGTGCTCATTTGCATGTGCTTTCCCAGAATCCCTTGCTGCAGTGGGAGCATTGCATGCTAAGATATAATGGGGAAAAGCAGGCCTGTCTAAGACGCGTGAATGTGCTCACACGTGGTATTTTTATTTGCTATATATCAGATTAAAATCCCTTAGCTGCCGGAAACGCGTTGGTTTGCAGCAAAGAAACAACCCCACAGTTCCTAAGTAAACAGTGCTATATCCAGAGAACTAAAAGCTCCTGTATACATCGCTGGGTTAACATTATACTACTAACGTCCAGCTTCTCCTTGAGGCGAACTCTACGGGAAGATTCTTTATCTGATGCTCAGCCAGGCAGATTGCGAGATCTCTGATGCGATGACTGACGTTGATGCAGATGTGTAGAATCGTGTGGCTGACAGTGTGATACAACGGAGGCCTGGGGGGGGCAAGTGATGAGCGCTAAAAGGTGGTAGTGACCTTTAAAGCAGCCGTCTCCGCTGATCACCATGTTTTACTTTAAGAGAGCTCCTCTTGCCCTTTCCTACGCTGTTATTATTTTTAAAATGTGATGCTCCGTTCAGTAGACATAAGTGTTTGAAATATTGTGCCCAGGAGGTAAAAAAACACGGGGCTTTTCTCAGGGCCCAGTGACGTCTAAAGGTTACCATGGTAACCTTAGCAGCTAGAGCAAGGGAGGCCAAATCCAGTCCTCAAGGGCCACCAACAAGACAGATATTAGGGACATCCCTGCTTCAGCACAGGTGGCTCAGTCTTTGACATTTTCGGTTCACGCAAAGAAGAAGCGTTGTCAAGATACAATATGATGAACGACAGTGCTTTGCTTACCCTCAGCAGGCGCCATCATCAAACACCCAGGAAAAGGGCGACAAAACCCAAGGTGTTGTTGCAAATAAACACGTCAAGCGATATAACCGCAAAGCAGCCAACGTATGTAAAACGCTTCGCTCTCATTGGCTGAGCCGTGCGCGTGACCCGGCCGTCGCGCAAGGGAGACAATGGCTTGTCGGGCTGAGAATCGCGGTCGTTGTCGCGCTTCATTGCGCGCTCTATGGGTGGTTTCATAGACAAGAGGTTTGTTGTTCGCGCGCGCCGTCGCTGCCACTATAATCGCGGCCGAAGACAGCTTCCCAATATATTGAATATGGGCCAGGGCTCCTAAGCTGGCGTCCCGTGGCCCGTGTCTGGCCCTGGCGTGGCCCTACTAATTACATGCCTCTGTGAGCAATTTCAACACAAACAATTGTAATTTCAGTTCATGTAAATGTATATGGTGCACGTGTTACAAACGCTTGTAAAATGTTGAAATCTAATCATTGTTCATGTATCAAATTCAATTACAATAAGCTTGTGTCCTGTCTGCTCCCAAATATTTTCTGATCCGGACCCTTTTCGAAATCTAGTTGAAGAACCCATTCACTAAACGGTGCTACGCTTGGGCGTTCGAACATGCGAAGCTTTAGCACATTTTAGTGAATACGGGCCTTATATCTGTGTTTTCTAGCCAGAACAAGGTTATTTTCTTTATTTAAGGTCTTTTAGAGCAGGGGTGCGCAAACTTTTTTTTGTCTGTGCCCCCCTGCCTGCTCTTCCCACCTTTTCTCTGGCGTTTTCTGACGTCCCGGCGGCATGTGACGTCACGTTGCCATGGCAACGTGATGCCATGTGACCCCCACGGCGTCATTTTCCATGGCGTCCGGAGACAAGGTAAGGGACCGCCTCGTGCGCTCCCCATGCATTTCATTTAAATGATGTGGGGAAGAGTGTGGGGGGCCTATGTAAGTGCCACGCCCGCCCCCCCTCCAAAAAAATGTGCGCCCCCAGTTTGCCCACCCCTGTTTTAGAGGACTGAGGAGAGAAACTGACAGCATAAGAACATTTTAACCCATTTAATCTGCACGTTTTTTCACCTTGCAGTACTGTGGATTTTATTCGATCCCACAGATTCAATCCTTAATGATGAGTCCCGTGTACCTATTCCAATCATTTTTGTATTAATTCCTTCAGCATATTCTCCTCTAGCAACTCTGCTGAGTGTCTGCTCTGTGCATCCACTACCCTTTCAGTGAAAGACTTCCTCCCATTTCCCTTAAAGTCCCTATTATCAAAACCTATTGGTGTTGCAATAAATGGAGATCACTGCAGAAGTTATAACACCACAGCTCGTCCACATAACACCCTTTCATTAATGGTTATTTTATCATCTCAGATGTCCGAGACATTAATAGCCGTTTATACAAATAATACTGTTTTCTATCCTGAGAGACGTGATAAAAGCAGAGCTATGTTTGAGGTTTCTAAAGGCAGTGCAATATCACTGGTATCACTGGTATGCAAGTCGTACAGTAAACACAACTGCTGTGTCGATATTAAATGTATTGATTGCAATAAATGTTGCTTTGCCACAGAAGCCCTGAGCCATACACCACTTGTTCCAAAGATGGTTCAATCCTCCTCAGGGGAAACAAAATGGCCGCCAAATCTCCGGCCAATAGGAAGATGGAACATCATCGGTTGTGGCTTCCTGTTGGTCAGCCATCCTTTAAAAACCAGAAAGTCATGCAAGTAACTTCACCAGTATCTGAGAACTGGGGGGGTCCCCTGAGCTGAAAATAATGGGGGATCCGCTCTGGAGGACCAATCCTGTAAAGAAGAACTGGAGGTTTAGTTAGTTAGGGAGCATTGCTCCTTTCATTTAAAGAGGTAGTCCACCCGACACAAAAAATAATCTTTTTTTTGTTTTAATATATGCAGCCTTTGATTGCCTTTATTTAAAACGAATTACCTATGCTGCCGATTGATTGGTTCTCCCATGACGGATCAGCATAGATCCTACTTACCAGGGTTCACTAAATGGCTGCCTTTCAGTTTCAATCAATCCTTCAGTCAGTGTAACTCAGCAGCTACAATGTATTCTTATATTACTAAGGTAACATTGTCTATTGTTACAGTTTGCTGCTCAAACTGCTGGGAATATTGGCAACAAATTATCCCACAAACAGTAAAGAGTTGCAAAGATCTTACACTGCTGGGGAAGTGGGCTAAAGCCTTCCAAAGAAATCAAAGGATGTTCAGAATATTAAAACTCATTAAAAATGGCATTAAATATGGGAGTTTAGCTGCAAATAGAATAACTGTTCATTGCATCGCTCACTGGATAATAAGTTCCTATAAACAAAGGAAAGCACACAGTAGGTTCTATCCGCATTTCATTAACCCCTTTGCTGCCAGATGACCAAGCAACATATTACACTGCAAATGGCAGCTACATGGTTAAAGCTTTACTTGAATAAAGTGAATGGACTTGTCTTCGTTATACCTTAAGACAAGTCATCCTCGCAGGTTTGTGTAGCCACGGTCCTAAAGGAGAGAGAGAGAGCGTCGGTATCGGTGCAGGAATAGGTCACACGTCATGTTTTCAGTGACAGGGGATGGACAAATCCCCCGGAGAGAATTACAAACAAAACGGAGTCCAAGTTTGCATCGTTACCTACAAATATATACACACACACACACACACACACACACACACACACACACACACACACACACACACACACACCTCATTTTAAGGATTAGATTGTTAGCGCTTTGGTAAAGTTGACACATTATTAAAGATTTCTCATGATCTATGGCAGGGACGGCCAACTCCAGTCCTCAAGGACTACTAACAGGTCAGGTTTTCAGGATATCCCTGCTTCAGCACAGGTGGCACAGTCAAAGACTGAGCCACTGATTGAGCTACCTGTGCTGAACCTGGGACTGATTGAGCTACCTGTGCTGAAGCAGGGATATCCTGAAAACCTGACCTGTTGGTGGCCCTTGAGGACTGGAGATGACCACCCCTACACTAACTCCTTTGCTGCATTGTTCTGAGACACCGCTGTTTCTGTATATCTTCATTTCTTTGTACTTCACACAACTCCAGGCGACTCCCCCTGTGTGTATAACTGTAATATAATATCATTGTAGTGAAGTGCATTCAAATGTGAAATGTCTTATCTTCCAATATCCTATAAAAGCCCTCCAACACTACGATTAGCTACATTTTTATAATGCTTCTGAGCATTTCACTTAATATTGTCACCTTGGGCAAGTCACTTCATCTCCCTGCCCCATTGAGCTTACAATCTAAGTCTCTGAGATAAAATGACTCGCCCAAGGCCGCAAGAAGCCGATGAAAGCAGTTGAAATGTGTTCACCAACTTTAAAGGTCAGCAAAACCCCTCCTTCTCATTCAGAAGGTAATTGTAAGAACCCTAGCGTTCTATTTTCAATCCTTCACTTTGAGTTCTCTCCTTAAAGATGGTTTATATTAAAAACTCTTCCCTTTCCTCTCCAATTTTGCCAGCATGAACAGAACATTTTAAACAGGGGGTCCAGCGAGTTTGGCTTACATTAACTAAATGAGAGATGGACGATACCCATTCTGCTCAAAGACGTATTCCCTCTACTCCTTTTGTGTCTAAAGCCATCTCCTGCCTAAAACCTCTCTCCCTTACTGCCCAGCACTTCCGGAATTCCCTTCCCCTCAATATCCGACTAGCACCCTATCTATCCACCTTTAAGACACATCTTAAAACACACCTCCTTAACGAAGCATGTGAGTAGCTCCACGGCTGAAAATTGACACCTGATACATAAACCTTGGACCCTTGCAGAAGCACTTACCAGAACGCCCTCCTACTGTCTCTGTACGTTCTCCCTACCAACCAATTAGACTGTAAGCTCTTCGGAGCAGGGACTCATTTTCCTAAATGTCACTTTTATGCCTGAAGCACTTCTCCCCTTTATGTGTTATTTGTATTATTTGTTATTTATATGATTGTCACATGTATTACTGCTGTGAAGCGCTATGTACATTAATAGCGCTATATAAATAAAGCTATACATACATATACATACCCGGGACCAGTATCTTAAATAACACTGGGACACATGTCCAGAAGTACTTGTCAGATGGAATAATCCACCATAATCCACTTTAATAAATCACAGAACCTTCTGACCAGTCCGCAGACGTCGTCAGTCTGAGTGCTATGGGAATAATCACACATATTTGATCAGAAAAGACACAATGCAGAACGCATTCACTGTACACCTGCCTGGAAACTAAGCGGATAACTTCTACACTGTTCTTGCTATAGAAATAGATTTTCTCATTGTTTTCTATAGTCCTATTGTATAAAAGATGTCTCATTATCTCATTGTTTGGCCAAAACATTGTTAGATTCACCCCACGCAGAGAAGTGAAACGTGATATTTCGGACCCAGTATGCTGACTAACCAATACAAATGAGCTTCAGTTGCAGAATTTTTTTATAGAAATGTTGCTTTAAAAAATAAATCCATAATTCATGGGAAATACTTTTTTTTATGATACATATTAAAAGATGAAAGGAATTCATGTTTAATATTGATACATTTACTTTTTTTTTAACTTAGATTGCTGTGATGGGATGTCTGTATTCTCTAAAGCAGGGGTGCTCAACTCCAGTCCTCAAGCCCTCCCCCCCGCCCCCCAACAGGACAGGTTTTCAGGATATCCCTGCTTCAGCACAGGTGGCTCAATCAAGACACCTGTGCTGAAGCCGGGATATCCTGAAAACCTGACCTGTTGGGGGGCTTGAGGGCTGGAGTTGTGCCCCCTTGCTCTATAGGAAATGAAGCAGCGCCCTGTATATGATTGTTAACAAGATTGAATTTACTGCAGGTGAAAGGTGGGATCGATTCTTTGTCTGATTACCTTTTGGCTTGCCTTTGGCTCCTATCATACTGGACACCAACACTTCTGCATTGTAGAAACACAAAGGGCAAAATATCAGCTGCCAAGAGGCAGATTTTTATTTTTCCAATTCAAATAATTGTCTCAAGCCCGTTAGCTTGAGCCAGTGACGTGACAAGGACTGGCGATGGGTAACAAAACACGCTATCCCACTTCAGAGACCAGTGCCTTCACCACAAGGCCATTCACATGGTCAGTTGATCACCTGGAAGGATTACTTTCACTTTGTGTGTCTGGTTAAATCATTGTTTTTCAACCAGGGTTCCCCGGGCATCCCTAAAGGGTTCCCTGCAAGTTTCAGGTCATTTAAAAATTGTACCAAATATAGAAGCATTTACAATGCATCTGATCTCAGACGCGCTATTAGAGAGGGTTGGGGTTCCTTACAATGCATCTGATCTCAGACGTGCTATTAGAGAGGGTTGGGGTTCCTTACAATGCACCTGATCTCAGACGCGCTATTAGAGAGGGTTGGGGTTCCTTACAATGCACCTGATCTCAGACGCGCTATTAGAGAGGGTTGGGGCTCCTTACAATGCATCTGATCTCAGACGTGCTATTAGAGAGGGTTGGGGATCCTTACAATGCATCTGATCTCAGACGCGCTATTGCAGAGGGTTGGGGTTCAGCAGAATTTCACATAGGGTTCCTTAACCAGAAAAAGGTTGGGAACCCCTGGGTTAGAGGCTGGTGCTTGATGAGCTCAGAGTAAAGAGTATGTGAGGACAACATGTTTATTGCACAATGTAAACACTTCCATCAGGTGGAGATGAGTCAGCCGGCGCTCCGTGCGAGGCAGGTGTCCCCATCACAGGAAGCACCGCGTTCTGAGGACTGATTAACAGCTAATAAACTCCGGTCCGGACAAACGCACACAGCACGCGTGGGACACATGATCACTTATTTATTCCCAAAGGCTGCGGACATGCAAGAAGACTGGGTGTCTTGTTCACACCTTCGCTGCCATGTGTCAAGCTGCTGGCTCTGGCAGAGAAGGTGTGACTGTCACAGCGGGGATTCTGTCTGCCTGCCACGTTATGTGGTGAATAGACAGTAACATTACTTGGTTAGATTGGGGTAACCAGATATGGTTTCGGTGCCTTTGCCGGTACTCACCTCACTTGCTCAGTCTGCACGCTCGCGGCGCAGTCTTGTTCTGCAGAGAGGCAGAATGACGTTCTATTTATACCACGCTTTGAGCCTCATGCAGAGAGCAGCGCTATTTAAAATTGGAGAGGGGAATAAAAAGTAGCTTTAATGGAGAGTTTTTTTCGCCATATGCAGAAAGGTCCGAAAACTGCATTTAGAATCCTGTCTGCATATGGAGAGTTTCAACCGGCGATATGAGCGCTGTTGAAACTTGTGGGAAAAAAATCGCGTTTTTTTTTTCTCCCCCACCGGCCGCCGAGCTCCAGCTTCTTGCCAAATTTTTTTGGAGAAGCAAAATGTTGAAAATCGCGCCATTTTTTTGGCGCGAACAGCCGCTAGATGGCGATCGCGCCTCTCTGAATACGGCAGTTTTCAACACTGGAGAGATTTAGGTTCTCTCCAGCTGCGCGGCGAAATTTGCAAATAAAAAAAAAAATGGCGCTTTTTTTAAAACTCGCCAGTACCTGCCTTTCTACAGGCATTTTTCTCCAAAAAATGCCGCTATTCCCCTTACCGCTGCTCTCTGCATAGGCCCCTAAGTGTCTAATATCTTACAAAAGGCTGAAGGAACTCAAGCTAAAATTTAGCAAGACTTCCCCCTAACAAGCAGGGCCGGTGTACGGGTATTTGGCACCCTAAACGAACCTTCAGCCATACCACCCCCCTCCCCCCCCAAAATCTTTTTCCCCAGACTCTCTTGTGTGTCAGTTGGACATGCCTGACACAATCCCCTCTCCCCCACCTCTCTCCTGCAATCCCCCTCTCCCCTGCAACCCCTCTTTCTCCCCCCTCTCTCCTGCAATCCCCCTCTCCCCTGCAACCCCTCTTTCTCCCCCCTCTCTCCTGCAATCCCCTCTCTCCTGCAATCCCTCTTTCTCCTCCTCCTCCAACCCCCCGTTTTTCCCACCACATTCCGTTTTTACACCCCCTTCGTTTTTGCACCCCCCTTTCCCCTCTTCCTCCGTTTATGCACCCCCACCCTCCCGTTTCACCCCCCCTCCTCTGACTGAATAGCAGTTCCTGCTGCAGTGGAAACTACCTGCTCTGCTCCTAGCCTCTGCTGTCGCCCCCCAACATGTGCCGCCCCCCAACATGTGCCGCCCTAGGTCGTCTAGTGGTTGCACCGGCCCTGCTAACAAGCAATACTCTCTTCACACGGATATACTTGACAGCATTGCTTTCTTTTCTTCGTATATAGTGCAGACAGTGCTGTACATAGAATTTTACAGGCACAATAAATCCCTACCATCTGATTTCACAATGTGAGGCACAGGGAGATTACGTGATAAAAAATATTTATTCCCAGGCAGAAAATATCTTCTTTGCCATGCTCAGTCCCTGGCAGCCAATAGAAAGCCGTAACATTGCGCAGTTTGCCGTTTTTTGTGCCATACCCCGGCACAACAAACTACAATTACCTCAGGAACGGGACATCGGCGGACTGTTAAAATGATGCACACCAGGAGTGGCCAACTCCAGTCCTCAAAGGCCACAAAAAGGTCTTGAGGATATCCCTGCTTCAGCACAGGTGGTTCAATCAGTGGCTCAGTCAAAGACTGCTTCAGCACAGGTGGCTCAATCAGTCTGAGCCACCTTTGCTGAAGCAGGGAGATCCTGAAAAGCTGACCTGTTAGTGGTCCGTAAGGCTTGGAGTCGCCCACCCCGGATGTAGATGGTATTATATGACTTGACTCTTGCAACGCCAACATGTGCTGGTAATTGAAACTGTGCCAATAATTCAATAGAATGAGAGAGACTCAATAACTTGAAACCTGGAAGTCTCGGGGCATTTGGACTTTCTCATCCAACTGAATATTCAGACACCAAAGCAGATCAGCATTTCAACAACGGAGGAAGACGCCGTACCTTAGTCGCTTATCTTCTCTGTTTCTTCATACTGCAAGATAAAGAGATTTTCATAAACAGGAAGTTCATAAAATATAGTGATTTCTGAATGCACATAGATCAGGAGAGGTAACGGCCAAAGAACAATAAAATAACATAGGAGGAAAAGTACAAAGAGCACAAATATGTTCTGGGTGTGCAGAGCGCAAATATGTTCTGGGTGTGCAGAGCGCAAATATGTTCTGGGTGTGCAGAGCGCAAATATGTTCTGGGTGTGCAGAGCACAAATATGTTCTGGATGTGCAGAGCACAAATATGTTCTGGGTGTGCAGAGCACAAATATGTGCTGAGTGTGCAGAGCACAAATATGTTCTGGGTGTGCAGAGCACAAATATGTGCTGGATGTGCAGAGCACAAATATGTTCTGGGTGTGCAGAGCACAAATATGTTCTGGGTGTGCAGAGCACAAATATGTTCTGGGTGTGCAGAGCACAAATATGTTCTGGGTGTGCAGAGCACAAATATGTTCTGGGTGTACAGAGCACAAATATGTTCTGGGTGTGCAGAGCACAAATATGTTCTGGGTGTGCAGAGCACAAATATGTTCTGGGTGTGCAGAGCACAAATATGTTCTGGGTGTGCAGAGCACAAATATGTTCTGGGTGTACAGAGCTAAAATATGTTCTGGGTGTGCAGAGCACAAATATGTTCTGGGTGTGCAGAGCACAAATATGTTCTGGGTGTGCAGAGCACAAATATGTGCTGGATGTGCAGAGCACAAATATGTGCTGGATGTGCAGAGCACAAATATGTGCTGGATGTGCAGAGCACAAATATGTGCTGGATGTGCAGAGCACAAATATGTGCTGGATGTGCAGAGCACAAATATGTTCTGGGTGTGCAGAGCACAAATATGTGCTGGATGTGCAGAGCACAAATATGTTCTGGGTGTGCAGAGCGCAAATATGTTCTGGGTGTGCAGAGCACAAATATGTTCTGGGTGTGCAGAGCGCAAATATGTTCTGGGTGTGCAGAGCGTAAATATGTTCTGGGTGTGCAGAGCGCAAATATGTTCTGGGTGTGCAGAGCACAAATATGTTCTGGGTGTGCAGAGCACAAATATGTCCTGGGTGTGCAGAGCACAAATATGTTCTGGGTGTGCAGAGCACAAATATGTCCTGGGTGTGCAGAGCACAATTATGTTCTGGGTGTGCAGAGCACAAATATGTTCTGGGTGTGCAGAGCACAAATATGTTCTGGGTGTACAGAGCGCAAATATGTTCTGGGTGTGCAGAGCACAAATATGTTCTGGGTGTGCAGAGCACAAATATGTTCTGGGTGTACAGAGCGCAAATATGTTCTGGGTGTGCAGAGCACAAATATGTCCTGGGTGTGCAGAGCACAAATATGTTCTGGGTGTGCAGAGCACAAATATGTTCTGGGTGTGCAGAGCACAAATATGTTCTGGGTGTACAGAGCGCAAATATGTTCTGGGTGTGCAGAGCACAAATATGTTCTGGGTGTACAGAGCGCAAATATGTTCTGGGTGTGCAGAGCACAAATATGTTCTGGGTGTACAGAGCGCAAATATGTTCTGGATGTGCAGAGCACAAATGTTCTGTGTGTGCAGAGCACAAAGAGATATGTAGTGACAGGATATGATAAATTAGGGCTGTGAGATTGATGGTGTGTTCATTCACAAGGTTTGTATCTCATATCGCCAACAGAGACACCTCCTGTATGGAACATTAAGAAACCAAGCACTCCGATTGGCTCAGGTTGTTGTGATTGATACAATGAACCTGTCTCCCTATCCAACTACCAAAACAGGTCGTAGGGTTGTTTCACTCATACACAATTAGCCCCTTTGCTTACCGGGGGGGCTGGCCTAGTCCATCTCGCTGGATTCCCTGGTCCATCACGCCAGATTCCCACCTTACAAGAGATTCCTACTAACCCACTTACTGTATAATAGGATCTTCTCACAATGCAGCAATATTATAGCAAGATATAGGGAATGCAGGGGAGTGTGCAGAGCATGCATGCGTGTCTCACCTGTCAAGCTGGGATATCTGCAAAACCTGACCTGTTGGGGTCCTTTATATAGGTTTGCCAGGTATCCAGTACTGAACCGGTCTGTCCTGTATTTGGACACTTTGTCCAGTAAAAAATGAGAGGTAATACTGGACATGTATGTGTATACCGGTATTACCTCTCTGGACATAGTGACCTGAATGTCTTGGAGGGCCGCGGGATTTCCCTGAGCAGGGGGAAAGCAGGGCTGTTGCTAGGGGGCTGGGCAGCTTCCTGCATCCTGACTGGCGGCTGCTGCTGGGTAATGCAGCCAATCAGGAGGTGTCAGGAGCCTACGGCTAGATCCCCGCTGCTGACGGCAGCGCGCGCGCCTCTCACCAGTCCCTCTCTTCCTTCCTACCTGGCCCCGGTGTCTCCTTGCTTGTTGTCTCACTTCGGGCTGTGGCGCGTCAGCCAGCAGGGGATACATCAAGATTGTGATCCCGTGCGGCGACGCGTCACATGGTGCGCTGTGAGCCAACCAAGAGGGGAGATCACCAGAGCCAGATCCCTTCAGATCCTTTCCTGTTTGTTAAGTATAGGTTTCCATTAGTTGAGTAAAAAAAAAAAGAAAAGAAAAATAACCTGTATAAATGCATGTGAATTAATTTTACTTGTGTCAGTGCATGTGAACCTTCCTTACTGTGCTTATTTCCATGTATTTAAACGTTTATTCCTTCTCCGATGCAAGTAAATGTAACCGCTCATACATGTACCTATATCAGTGCATGACGAGGATGGCAGCTGTCCTGCTCCGCAAGCTCTCAGTGTAATCTTTATTATTACCCCCCCCCCCCCTCTCGCTGCTAACAGACCGCAGATCGCTCCCGCGCCAGGACACCAGGCGCGCGTGCAGCAGCCTCCAGCGGGACCTTAGCCTAAGGGTGGAGCCAAGGAGAGGAGAAAACAGCATGGAGGGGAGAGCGGTATGTGTGTGTCTCGAGGGCGTCGCACCTTTAACCATTGTGTCCAGTATTTTTGGAGAAGCCGCCTGGCACCCTTAGTTGGGGAGGGTCTTGAGAACTGGATTTGAGCCCCCCTGGGTTAAGCCCAACGTCCTCATTACTTACACAAGGTCCAGGCACGCGGCAGGGTCCCCGATTATCTGCTCGGGTTCTGTGTATAGAGAGAGTTTCTATTAATGAGATAAAGGGAACTTTACATGGGGGGGTTTCTTCCCCTTCTTTTTATATCTTCATCCAAGCATTCCAACGCCTCTCCTGGGGAGGTCATTCCAACGCCTCTCCTGGGGAGGTCATTCCAACGCCTCTCCTGGGGAGGTCATTCCAACGCCTCTCCTGGGGAGGCCATTCCAACGCCTCTCCTGGGGAGGTCATTCCAACGCCTCTCCTGTGGAGGTCATTCCAACGCCTCTCCTGGGGAGGTCATTCCAACGCCTCTCCTGGGGAGGCCATTCCAACGCCTCTCCTGGGGAGGCCATTCCAACGCCTCTCCTGGGGAGGCCATTCCAACGCCTCTCCTGGGGAGGCCATTCCAACGCCTCTCCTGGGGAGGCCATTCCAACGCCTCTCCTGGGGAGGCCATTCCAACGCCTCTCCTGGGGAGGCCATTCCAACGCCTCTCCTGGGGAGGCCATTCCAACGCCTCTCCTGGGGAGGCCATTCCAACGCCTCTCCTGGGGAGGCCATTCCAACGCCTCTCCTGGGGAGGTCATTCCAACGCCTCTCCTGGGGAGGTCATTCCAACGCCTCTCCGTCAGATAAGAGCCCACGGTGCAAAATGATCCTGTGGTGTAGGTCTGGGAGGGATGATCGTCTCATTATTGGGTCCGTCCTACTTAATCTGTACACGATATATAATATACATTGAAACAAAATCACATCAACTTTCATTGTTTTTTTAAATTTATTTGCTGTGAAATAGATCAGGGGTGCTCAAGTCTAGTCCTCAAGACCCCCCCAACCCCCAAGTAGCTCAGGTTTTAAGGATATCCCAGCTTCAGCACAGGTGGCTCAGTCGATTACTGAGCCTCTGATTGAGCCACTGGTGCTGAAGCAGGGACTGATTGAGCCACCTGTGCTGACGCTGGGACTGATTGAGCCACCTTTGCTGAAGCAGGAACTGATTGAGCCACCTGTGCTGAAACAAGGGCTGATTGAGCCACCTGTGCTGAAGCTGGGATATCTTAAAGCCTAAAGCTGTGACATGTCTCCAGGTTTTTGGAAGAGATTAAGCCTCGCTTCATGGGATATTTAGTTCTGTTTCTGCTACTGAGGAAAGAGGATTGAAGAATAAAAAATGGTTTCATCTGTCTATATAATCTGGATCCAAGTGTTATGTCTGGATAAACAAGGTAAAGGGTCTGTATTATAGTTGGAGACCTGACGCTCTCAAACCAGCTATAACCTTGATGATGAAGCAGGTCAGATAGGCAAATCAGACAGTGAAAAGGAGAAAAATGTAATATAATAATAGCATGTTCTTGTATAGCGCTGCTAGTTTTACGTAGCGCTTTACATAGACATTTTGCAGACACAGTCCCTGCCCCGTGGAGCTTACAATCTATATTTTTGGTGCCTGAGGCACAGGGAGATAAAGTGACTTGCCCAAGGTCACAAGGAGCCGACACCGGGAATTGAACCAGGTTCCCCTGCTTCAAAACTCTGTGCCAGTCATTGACTTTACTCACTGAGCCGCTAATGATGAAACACGTTGGTTCTGGAAATACTTTCAGTGAAAGTGAAAGAATATGAAGCAGGTAACACTGACCTTCTCCGCCCTGCAATGGCATTGTACGTTTCAAATCCTGTAATGCAAAAAAACAACTATAAGGACGTGAGAACGGCCAGTATCAGGGAGATCAAATGGTCCATCACACCGAACATCTTAAAGCTGCAAACCCAGGTATAGTGTGTTTTATTTGACCTAAACCGGTGACAACCCCCCCCCCCCCAGACCAGGGTTGGACAGGCTATGCGGCGGGCAAACTGGGAAAACAATATGACCACCATGTTTGTAGTTTTTTGGTTGTCAACACTGGCACACAAGAAAAGTACAAATATCTCTGGAAAAAGGGGGATGGGAGGGTTCTGGAAATCGGGAAACCTATGGTCCTCACTGGGGAAGACTTAAAAAATACTATTCATTACCCATGGAGACTGTGATGGCAGATACAAAAGATATGCTCAAAGAAAGGTTGGACATCTTTTTAGAAAGGAAAGGTATACAGGGATACACCAAATAAGTATACATGGGAAGGATGCTGATCCAGGGAGTAATCTGATTGTCAATTCTTGGAGTCGGGAAGGAATGTATTTTCCGCTTATGAGATATCATTGGATGATATTTCCCTGGGGTTTTTGTTTGCCTTCCTCTGGATCAATATACTGTAAGTATAGATATAGGATAAAGTATCTGTCTAAATTTAGCAGAGGTTGAACTTGATCGACGTACGTCTTTTTTCAACCTCATCTACTGTGTAACTATGTAACTACTGTGTAACTATGCAAAAATAATAACGAATAGAATCCGTGGCAGCGCTAGAGGATTTTGGGAGGAGCACAGAACATGGCAGGGCAACAATATACCCTGCCATCCAATCTCATCTTCCACACTTCCAAGAAGTGTCATTTTAGTCAAAGCTTGGACCAAATGATTTTACTAATAACCATTTACAGACTCACGTTCCATAAATATTTAGGCCTCTTCAAAAACAGTTTTATTCATTAAATGTATTTTTTTTTTTTTTACTTTTAAAGCAGGAGTGGCCAACTCCAGTCCTCTAGGGCCACCAACAGGTCACGTTTTCAGGATATCCCTGCGTCAGCACAGGTGGCTCAGTCAAAGACTTAGCCACCTGTGCTGAAGCAGGGATATCCTAAAAACCTGACCTGTTGGGGTAAGGGGGCTTGAGGACTGGACTCCAAGTTAAATCATTGCTTGGTCATGAGAAAGTATTGGTGGCCTTTTAGGATTGGGGCTGGTCGCCCCTGTTTTACAAGCTACATCAAATATCAGACACTTAAATAACAAGTTTCTTACATTTAAGGCTCTGTACTAAGGAAGATTTCCAGAACAATAACACAAAGAACATCCTTTTAACTTTGCACCTCTTAACCCCAATGCATGAAGGTGTCGCCGTTAATATTTGCCCGTGTGCGTCAACTAGTGATTTTGGGAAATATCACAAAGGAGTTAGGAAAAAGTTACGTGACCCGCAGATTATAATGAGATGTATCATATTACGTGCACCTATTCTCCCTTCAAATGACACAACCCGTGACCTCCCCTGACTGCACTTTTTATAATACACAATTACTCCTAATGTGTGTGCAATTTACCACTTAGATTGTAAACTTTTCGGGGCAGGGTCTCCCTTCGATCTTACGTGTTTATTTATCTGTTGCACTTTTCCTATTGTTTATCATTTATTTACCTGTTATTGTGTTGTTGCCAGGCGGGGCATACATTGTTGGCACAATATAAATACAATAATACACACACACATCTGCAGAGTTGAAGGTGATGTGACGTTCTGGCTTCTAACAACGTGCACCAGATGGAAAAGACTGTTTCTTACATTTTATGCAACTTTTATGTGTAACGGTGTCCCCCCCCCCCCTCCCCATCCCAAACGCAGATCGGGGCCATTACAGGGTGTGTGTGTGTGTGGTGCATACCTGCTGGTAACAGGAGGGCCAAGTCGTCCACGGTAACTTTGGGACACAGGAAGAGGCTTCTGGGGTCCATACCCCACGATATACTTAGCAGTGCAGCGCCTCCATCTGCCGTAGGCTCCAGGAATATGGAGGCGATCTCCCACGGTAGAATTGTAACTCCCCCCCCCCCCAATTAGATGACACACCAGGCAGGAGGTATATTGCAAATCAGGAACAGCTTTATTACTACTCTTAGTGCAGTAATACAGGTACTCAGCAGTCACCTGCCTGATCACAGTCTCGTATATCAGCTCTCAGGTATCACCGGAGATAGTCCCTGGACAGTCACTACGGGCCTAGGGCACTCACAGCCGTCCTAGCTCTTCCCCACCTCCCTAGCAGAGGCAGAGGTATAGTCACTCTACTCCTCCCCGGAGGGAAGAGCACATGGGAAGGCCCCAATCTCAGGCTCCCAGTCGTGACCTGCCTCTCTCATGGGGAAGGAACAACACACAATAACTTTAGAGCGGTCCTGACCTTAAGTAAAGCCAGAGGGTGGGCATCCCGTTGGCCAAGCCACAACAATATGCCACCCCCTGCTGTCATTCAAGCGCAGCATCAAGGATGAAGGGGGAAAACCCATAATAACTACTGGCAGACCTGTGAATACCAGGGTTTACTGCCAGCCCGAAATGAAACACAGTAGTAATGAGCTGTACTTGCAACACCAGTCTCACATAAACTCTCTGTGAGGCTGTAAAGGCAAAGTACATGCCAAAACACGCAGCAGGGGAGGACTCCTCCACCTTGAGAAAGCGTGCTGTGATGCGCGAAACGTACGTCGGGGTACGCGTGACGTCATCACGTTGGCGCTCACGTGGTTTTGTGTTTGGAGGTGAGATCAGTCCGGGACACTTCCCAGGGCTGCAGCTGATTACTTACTAGCAAAGGACACATTACTTACTAGCAAAGGACACATTGGGGCCTATGCAGAAAGCAGCGCTAGAAGAAATTGGAGAGGGGAATAAAAAGTAGCTTTAATGGAGTTTTTTTCTCCATATGCAGAAAGGGCATAAAACTGCATTTAGAATCCTGTCTGCATATGGAGAGTTTCAACCAGCGGATATGAGCGCTGTTGAAACTAGTGGGGAAAAAATCGCGTTTTTTTTTTCTCCCCCATCGGCCGCCGAGCGCCAGCTTCTTGCTGGCGAAGCAAAATGTTGAAAATCGCGCCATTTTTTTGGCGCGAACAGCCACTAGATGGCGTTCGCGGCTCTCTGAATACGGCCGATTTCAACACTGGAGAGATTTAGGTTCTCTCCAGCCGCGCGGCGAGTTTCAGAAAAAAAAATGGCGCTTTTTTTAAAACTTGCCATTATCTGCCTTTCTAAAGGCAGATTTCGGCAAAACATGCCGCTTTCCCTGTTAGCGCTGCTCTCTGCATGAGGCCCATTATATCAGGTCGTATATTCACCATTAGGTTGATTTATTTAGTGTCTTTGGGGGGTTATTGAGTTCTTACTCCCCTGCTGCGTGTTTTGGCATGAACTTTGCCTGTACAGCCTCATATAGAGTTTTTGTGAGACTGGTGTTGCAAGTACAGCTCATTACTACTTTTTTGTGTGATTTAGGCACATGATATATTAAACTGCCTATTCCTCTCACCACCATACACTTTTGGGGACTTTTAACTATGCATTTTTATGCATTTTTATGGTGTTTCGTCGGGTTTTAATTGTTTAATAAAACTTTATTATTTTTGTTGAGTTTGACCTTTGCGGCTGACCCCACTGTGGGATTTGGCCATTTGTGGCTTCCACTACAATAACACTTCTACCTATAGTGTTATCTATCATGAGTGCTACTATTGGGAGCTTTATGTAATCCCTGTGATTACTTGTGTGTTTCATTTTGTCCTCTTTCTCCTAAGCACCAGATAGTTTATGTTTCTGTCCTATTTGTGGCTGTTGTGTTGGTGAGCGACGTGTTTTCTGTGTGTTTAGCGTTGACTGCCAGCCCATAGGGTTGATTTAGTAACCAGGGGGTACCCCGTTATATATATTTGTACACGGAAAAGATGGTGCGATGCGCGAAAACACACTTTTCTCTGCACTATTGCAACTGTGAGGATTTATACAATAAAAAATAATACATCTAGCATAGCATAAAAATCATTGCTTATATCTGGGGGGGGGGGGGGGGGGGGGGGGGGCGGATTAATTATTTATTATAATTAACACCCCCCCACTGATAATGATTTTTATGCTGTGCTAGATGTATTATTTTTTAATGCATACATCCTCACAGATGTTTTGAGCATCTCTTCCACAAGGAACAAAATCTAAATATTCAAAATAAAAAACAAACAAACAGAATTTTGCATTAACAAGTTTCCTTTGGAGTAAATAACAATCTATAGTTAGATGGAGGGGCTGTTTTACCATAGGCAGGGCTGCTCCTCTCTCCTGAGGGGGTGCAAGTGCTTCTTTTAACTGTAAATAAGATGTAAAAAAAAAACCTTCAAATGCTGAACCCAACATCCATAACAGCTGTAACACGTGTAACACCTGTCAGCTCATTCCGAACTTCAACTCCCAAGATGCCTTGCGACACAGACAAGCGTCAGGGACGCGTGAACACCTATGTACTACAACTCCCGACATGCACTAGCCGAGTGTAGAGGGATTACATGGGGGACTGAACCTCTAGGAACTACAACTCCCGGCATGCTCTGCAGGAGAGACCCGGAAGTGATGGTGGTGTTGACAAGGAGGTGGTTGCTGGCACTGCACAGCTGGAAAAGGGGGAAGATCTGCAGGGCTGTAACACTCCGGGATAAGGATGAATGTGGTGTTAGCAGTCAAACAGTATGTGTCAAAGATGATAGAGGACAGTGGGCCGGGCATGAAGGTTCTGCTGATGGACAAGGAGACGGTAAAACACGTGGGTTCTGCTGCTGTGCAGGGGGGGGGGGTGTATCAGCTGGATCCCTGTCCCCATGGAGACCTGAGATTATAGCTATCAGCCCTATGGGATATCTCTCATCTCACCAACACTGTGAAGAATGTGCCCTCACCCTTACAGGTCAGGGTTTCAGGATTTTCAGGTGGTGCAGTCATAATAATTGAGCCACCTGTGCTGAAGCAGGAATATCCTGAAAACCTGATTTGTTGGTGGCCCTTGAAGGCTGAAGTTGGCCACCCCTGACTTAGGCTTGTTATATAGGGCGCACGCCCGTTTAGTTAATATAGCGCACGTGGTGGCCTGCACGGCTAGGGGGCGTGACTTTAACGTCACAGTGTCAGGCCGTGCTCTGATTGGCTCGAAGCGCGGCAGCAGCGTGAAAATACAAATTTCTTGTATTTTCTAGATCTGCCGCGCCAACGCTCACAGCCGTGCGTGCATGCCTGAAGTATAGCAACTGCAGGCTCATTCCTTACAATTATCATTGATGCGAATGCGCTCTGTAGCGCGAGCGCGCACTATATTACAGCCCTTACACAGATCAGTTATCCTGCAGCGATATCAGGAGGTTCACTATTTCACTCAACCACCGACTAATGGGATCATCAGTTACGGGTGCTCTTTATAGATTTTAATGAGGTGACCCTATTACAGAACGGCCTGGCTTCTTATGCGTTGCAGCTATCTGACCATATAAGCTTTGTGCACCATGAATTTGTAGTGTGTACCTATGCCCCACTTCTAGGCCCTCCTGTTTAATGTGAGCCCTGTCCATCTCTGTCTCTCAGACCAGTGTGGTCAGTATGGTGTACACCCAGTCTGAGATCTTGCAGAAGGAGGTGTATCTCTTCGAACGGATAGATTCAGCTAACAGAGAGCACATGAAGCACCTAAAGGCCATCTGTTTCCTGCGGCCCACGAAGGTAACCACGAGACAGACACTTACAGATCCTTTGTACTGGGACGAAGTCGGTTATCCAGAATGCTTCAGATACCGATGTAAAGTCGCCCCGGATGCGGAGGAGGCGCATGGTAGTGTGAAGATATTAAAAATAAAGTGCAATAATTTAGCAGCCTCCTAGCTGAGGCTAAAGGTGTTTATAGATTGATGTAAATGTTCTCCTTCAAACCAGCATTTGGTTTAATTGTAGGCTGAGATGTGCGGGGGGCGGGGGGGGGGGCAGATTATCCTTGTTGGCTGTCAATCACTGTGTATCCTTTTCTTTTAAAAAGGAAAATGTTGAATACCTGATCAAGGAGCTGCGTAGACCCAAATACAGCGTATATTTCCTCTGTGAGTATTGGCTAATGATCATTTCAAGGTATTCACCTTACATCCTGATAATTAGCTCCTTCAGTAGATGGTGACTATTCTACAGCTACTTACAATCAGCTGTCTCTCCAAGAACACTCCGAAACCAAACAGGCAAATAATACTTGGATATAATGTCACGTCCATCCACAGAGTGTACTGAATGCAGCCAAAACATAGGTTTCTTCATATGCTGCAGTAGAATTGCTGATGTGCCGGAGTCTTGTGTATGACCAGATGTGTTATGCACTAGATTAGGGATGGCCAACTCCAGCCCTCAAGGGCCACCAACAGGTCAGGTTTTCAGAATATCCCTGCTTCAGCCCAGGTGGCACAGTGTTCGATGTACATCTTCGACTGGGCCACTGATTGAGCCGCCTTGTCTGAAGCAGGGATACTCTGAAAACCTGACCTGTTGGTGGCCCTTGAGGACTGGAGTTGACCACCCCTGTACTAGATTCATGGCTTCTATATTATGTACATCTAGAATCTGTAGGAAATTCTGCAGTGATGTAGTTTCTATGGAGTATCTCAGAGGGCCAGCTTGTAAACAGCCAGCACCCAGTGACTGTTCAGGTAACATGTTTGCCTTTACACAGATTGACCGTTGTCACTTTGTCATTTTTTAGACTTCAGCAACGTGATCAGCAAGAGTGACGTGAAGTCTCTAGCGGAGGCGGACGAGCAGGAGGTGGTAACAGAGGTTCAGGTAAGACATCTGCAAACTGTGCCCACAGATGATACCCCATAGTTCTATCAAAAATAGATTGTAAGCTCTTTGTAACATAGATCCTTTGTGTTCTGCCATGTAGCACTGTGTACACTGGCATCACTTTACAAACACAGTTGCGATAATATGAAGAATAGGCCTGGGCACCAGTATGAGTCATGCTATTACATTGGATTGTATGCTTTGGAATGGCTACTGTATGTGATAAATTGCTGTGCTTTGCAACACACTGATTCATATCCCTTTGTTCCCTTTCAGGAATTCTATGGGGATTACATTGCTGTGAACCCTCATGTATTTTCTCTTAATATACTGGGCTGCTATCAGGTGAGATGCTGCCTGCACTGGAAGACTCCAATACGTTAACTGGGTCACTGATCACTCTGTGAGTTTTGTGCACACACACCTTCTAACAGTGAGGAAACTGAAGAGGATCTGTGTGTTTTTATAGTTTTCAGCAATCACATAGGCGAGGATCAGCGTTCCAAGAAAAGGAAAGTAAGCAGGACGAGCGATTCTTAAAGGATTCCTGCCAGTCAGAAGATCTCTGCTTCACCTTCCACATTATGGGATCGTTGTGTGACACGCTCTACCCTCACGTACAACGTAGGTTCCACTGACTCAAATAACTTCTAGTATCTTCCCACCCCAGAACCGAAACTGGGATCCCAAACACCTGTCCAGGACAACACAAGGACTGACAGCCTTGCTGCTTTCCCTCAAGAAGTGCCCCATGATTCGATACCAGCTGTCTTCAGACATGGCCAAGAGGCTGGCAGAAGGCGTCAAGGTGCGTGCAGGGGATGTGATCTGTAGGAGGTTAGTCACTAAATCAATCACCCGATCAATAGCCTTTGGCGTATGTGGTAATAAAGATGTGCGCTGGATTATGTTGCTTGATCATAAACTCAACTGGGGCTTAGTCACCAATACAATTTATTTTACCAGTTGGAAGTGCAATAAAGTGAAACTGCAGCAGAGGATCATAAGGTGACTGGAAACGTTGGCATTAAAGCAGCAACTCATTTTTCATTACAGGATTGAAGCAGAGGGTCTCCTGAGCGGAACCCCATTAATTGTAGCTCCGGGGACTCCCTGCTTCCTGAGATACAGACATCCGTAGCGCTGCTGGTATCTCTGTGGAGTGTAAATGACCCGCGAGCCAATAGGAAGCCACAAGGGATGATGTCACGGCTTCCTATTGGCCCGCTGGACATTTAAACGCTGCCATTATGTTAGGCACACAGTTCCCTGGCTGGAGAGATACTGGCACCGCTACGGAGGTAAGTATCTCTGGACGCAGGGCTGAAATGAACCCAGTTCAGCTGTGGTGACCCCCTGCTTCAATCCTATAATAATAATTACAAATGTAAACGAAATTGCGCACTGCTACATGGTTTGCTGCTTTAACCCTTTAAGTGCCAGATAACTCGGCCATGCACGGCTGGTACCTCTGGTAGTAAATGGTCTCAGTATGGAGGAGGAGATCTTACCCGATGGCCAACTCCAGTCCTCTAGGGCCACCAACAGGTCAGGTTTTCAGGATATCCCTGCTTCAGCGCAGGTGGCTGTCTTCTACAGAGCCACCTGTGCTTAAGCAGGGATATTCTGAAAACCTGTCCTGTTGGTGGCCCATCAGGACTGGAGTTGGCCGCCCCTGCCTTAGTAAGTCTCAGTAACATACAATACGTCTCCCCCCTCCCCCCCCCCCCAGCAAGTGATAACAAAAGAGTACGAGCTGTTTGATTTCCGGCGGACAGAGGTGCCGCCCTTACTGCTGATTCTGGATCGCTGTGATGACCCCATCACACCCCTGCTGAACCAGGTCAGTGTAACCCCCACCCCCCCTCTTCCCCGACAGATGGGGCTTGTACGATAATCTCCAGTCTGCAATTGGCAACATGACGAAGTTGAGTAACCAAACAGATCTGCCAGCCACGTTCATTCTAAGTAACGCCGGCAGCGGCGCTGCACACACCGAATTTCCCGGCCGTGCATTTGAACGTTTCTCCGTACAATCTTGATCTTGCACACCAGTGTGATCATAACTAAGCAGCGGAGGAAAGCTCCATATTCCTAATGTCATTGTAAATGTACGTTATTATTATTATTATTATTATTATTATTATTGATCAGGCACCAACATATTCCGTAGCGCAGTACAATAGGGTTGCGGGACGAAAACCGGTAAGATAACAAGCATAAACATACATTGTTGCAGTGGGTAAGGAGGGCCCTGCCCCAAAGAGCTTGCAATCTATAAAGATCTGTAAGGTGAAACACAAGGGCGATACAATATATTACCCACGACCAATATCAGCAAACGGCTAACACCCATTGGCTGCCAGCTGTCACTAATGAGGACAATGTCTCCCGCTGTGTTCCCTCCTGGGGGTGTCCCGGACGGCAGTGGACGTACCAAGCGATGGTCCACGAGTTACTGGGGATAAACAACAACCGCATCGACCTCTCGCGCGTGCCCGGGATCAGCAAGGACCTGAAGGAGGTGGTGCTGTCTGCCGAGAACGACCAGTTCTACGCCAATGTACGTGCCCTGCGCTCGTGGAAGCGTGGTGTAGTGGTTAAGGTGCTGGGCTTGAATGAATAGCATGTGGGCTAGTTTCCAGCTCTAGCCCGTTACTGTATGATCTCCGACAAATCTCTGTCCCTGCGCCTCCTCCAATTAGGTGAAATGACAGTCCTGTTTCCTGCCCGCCCTGTCGCTTTTTTTTAAATACCCTTTAAACATAGTATTTGACGGCAGATACGAACCGCTTGGCCTTCCTGGTCCATCTGCCTATTTGCTGTAAAACCTCAGACGCCATTTCATCCTTAGCCCTTTTTTTAATTATTATAATTTTTTACACAGTATTTAAGCTAGAGGTCTTCGGAGCCGAACCCCAATAATTTCAGCTCCGGGGACCCCCTGCTCCCAGAGATACAGACCTCCTGAAGGGGGCGCCGGTATCTCCTGCAAGTTTAAAGCTCCCCCGTCACGTGGGCCAATAGGAAGCCGCACCGGATGACATCACAGCTTCCTATTGGCCCACAGGGCGCGGGGGCTTTGTAAAGCAGCCTTTGTTTGAACCCTGCTAGCCATCCGGAGTGACTACCCCGCCCCCTACAGAGGTGAGTATCTCTGGAAGCAGGGGGTCCCCGGAGCTGAAATTAATGGGGTTCAGCTCCGTAGACCCCCTGCTACAATCCTATCCACACATAAAAAGAGAAACAAAATGGCCGCTTGAATTGCCGCTTTAATGTATTGCCAATTCTGTGGTATGCTCGGTCATCTTTCTTCTTTGTTTCTATGATGTAGAAGCTGAGGTCCCGTGCGATAAAGAACATTTCATACCACACAATTGCTCTAGGCATACATCGTCTATACAGTGGGACATGGGAACAGAATATTTTACAAAATGATTTTCTTTTCACTCTGAAGAACAGCACAAAATACATTAACTTGAATGAAACCCCGTAAAATACCAGCATCAGGCTCCCCGTTTCTTACCCGATCTGTTCCAACAATATGCGTCTGTTGGACATTTCTGTGAATGCTGACATGATATGATATTGCTAGAATAAAAAGAGGGGCTGGTTTAATCGCAAATTAAAATTGAAGCCAATAATGTTGGATATCTATAGGTAATCCTTTAATTAGGCGCATTAGTTGAGAACAACTTGATGAACACATAAAAAAAATTTTTTAAAGAGAATTATTCCCCCAAAAAAAGACCAACTTGCAAAAGGGGCTGCGTGTACTACCGCAGGGGGGCTCAACGCCAGTCCTTAAGCCCCCCCAACAGGTCAGGTTTTCAGGATATTCCTGCTTCAGCACAGGTGGCTCAATCAGACTGAGCCTCTGATTGGGCCACCTGTGCTTAGGCTGGGATATCCTGAAAACCTGACCTGTTAGCGGGGCTGGAGTTGAGACTCCAAGACTGGAGTTGAGCGCCCGTACAGGGTTGCTTATTCAAAAGAAGTAGTAGTGACGTTACTTCGAGGCTGACGGATGTACATGGTATTGGATACCTGTTATCCCGAAGGAAAACTCTATTTTTTTTTTTTTTAATTATAAATATTGCAAATAATAAGCCTTTAGTTTTGGGAAATTCGATCAGAAGATTCTCAGGGAAGATATCAGATTAAACTATAAAGTCTCCAAATAAATCCCAATTATATATGGGGAAAGGGTGGATCACCAGAACCTACAGATTGCGTATTAATCATTAGGTTCTGCAACTCGTGTGCTACAGGCAATCCAAGCAGTTTGAAAAATATATATATATTTTTTGTTTTAATATATGCAGCCTTTGATGACCTTTTATTGAAAACGAACTACTTAAGCTGCCGATCGATTCATTCACCCGCCATCGATCAGCAAAATTCCGCTTCCCAAGGGTTCACTAAATGGCCGCCTTTCAGTTTCAATCAATCCTTCAGTCCGTGTAACTCAGTAGCTACAATGTATCCTTCTATTACTACGGTAACATTATCTATTGTTACAGTTTGCAGCTCAAACTGCTGGGAACATTTGGCAACAAATTATCACAAACAGGAAAGTGTTGCAAAGATCTTGCACTGCTGGGGAGGTGTGCTAAAGCCTGCTGTAGAAATCAAACGCTCAGTATATTAAAATATATTTCAAATGGCATTAAAAGTTGAATTTTAAAATTAAAAAGTAATTAAGTATTATCTAATACTGAACTGATTTATTTAAAAAAAAAATGTGGGATGTTGTATGGATTGATCCTATAAGGAACGAGACACCTCGCTTAACTCAAACGAGGAATTCCGATTATTCTAATATCCCTTTTACAAGGATTCAAACGTCTTGAGTGGTACAGAGAAGTTTTAGGGGTGTTGCTCCTTCAAAGTGTATTTAGAAGTGGATGCACTAACCCCGTCCGTCCCTCTGCCCCTCCCAGAACATGTACCTGAACTTTGGAGAGATCGGAACCAACATCAAGAACCTGATGGAGGATTTCCAGAGGAAGAAACCCAAAGGGCAGCAGAAGCTGGAGTCTATAGCAGACATGAAGGTAAAGGGGACCCCGACAGACATGAAGGTAAAGGGGACCCCGACAGACATGAAGGTAAAGGGGACCCCGACAGACATGAAGGTAAAGGGGACCCCGAGATGTGCTGCAGCAGAGACTTTGTTCTGACGTAATATACATTTGTTGTATTTTCTCTGTATAAGGCAGCTGTACGGGCCAAGCTCTACATCACATTTTCAGGCACAGATCTTTAAAGGATTGACCCAGGGGGTCTCCGCAGCTGAACCTCATTCATTTCCGCTCCGGGGACCCCCTGCTTCCCGAGATACAGACCTCCGAAGGGGGCACCGGTGTCCGGGCAAGGTTTAAAGCACAGGCCGATAGGAAGCCCAACCTGATGACGTCACGGCTCCCTATTGGCCGGCAGGGCGCGGGAGCTTTGAAACTCCGCCATAATGTGAACCCTGCTAGCCGAGCGGAACCGCTACCGGCGCCCCCTGTGGAGGTCTGTGTCGCTGGAAGCAAGGGGTCTGCGGAGCTGAAATTAATGGGGTTGAGCCCCGGGACCCCCTGCTTCAATCCTATGGTTAAAAAAAGAATACAAAGTTGCCAGCGTGGATTGCCGCTTTAAAGTGAGATTTGTTGACGTCCTTTTCACCTCATTCCTAGTGCTTGTTCCAAGGTCATTGTGTGATTGTGTTATTTGCTGCTGTTTTGCCACTGGGTGGTGCGCGTGCATAGTTCTAGAATCCGTACTAGTTCTCCGGAAGTATCTATTCATTGCAGGCCGTAAAACTGTTAATAGAGCAACAGGAACGTTCTTCGTAGATTCATTTAGCCGGCAGAGGTTTCGAAACCTCATAGGGCCCTTATTCATGTGTTCAGGGGCCTGTAAGGTTGCGTCCATGATTGGCGCGGCGCGAACAACAGTCCATGCCTCAACGAGGACAGGTACAGAGCGCGGGGGCGATGGCGCAGCCAATCTGGCACGCGACAAAATAATTTGATTGTGTCGCGTGAAGGCCGGGTCATGTGAGCGGTTCAGCCAATGAGGGCGAACCAGTTACGTGACATCACGGCTGCACCTTTCCGTCGCGTCTCCCCCCTAGGACACAAATCGCCTCTGCTGCAGGCGCGCCTGACGCCACGCGCCCCATCGCGCGCGCCTAGCATGGCCTTGGCCTAAGGCCCAGCTTAGAGTGGAGGAGTTTCTGCGCGCGCGTCAGGCACACCTCGGTCATTGGCTACAGCAGTTAGTGCAGCGCCTGCAGGCGAAGAGGAGCGTTGACGCGGCGGCGTTTTGAGACTTTTTTTTTTGTCTTCTCAGGCGGCTGCCACATGACGTCAGCGTCATGTGAGCTGGTTCAGCCAATGAGGGCGAACCAGCTTCGTGACACGTTCTCCACGCCCCTGCCACGCCCCCTCTTCGCCGCCAGCCCTATGAGCAGGGATCGCTTGTGCTGCAGCCGCGCGGCACAGTAGGAGCACGCACTCTTGCTAGCAAGCGGAGTGTATAATCTGCGCCTAAGGTTTGAAAGCTCTGTGTACTGTACTACAATTTTATCTGTGAACTCACTTTTTAGACGTACCACTAGGTGGCAGACCTAAGTACTTCAGCCGCGCTTAGGAATACTGCGACTGCATCCTCTTGGAAACCCTTCCCTGCAGCTTTGCACCTGTTGAGTGGCATTTGCTCCTTGAAACATTTGGGAGACTCCTATTAATAGATCTGTTGTATTTGCTGGTGAACATGAGTGGGGTCCGGTTCCACCATCTATTTTCGATGGATGCCGACGGTCTTGGTTAGAGCGCGACGTTGCGGCCTTCCGAGGCTTCCACCTGCCTCTTCCTTTCCCCCCAGGCCTTCGTGGAGAACTACCCCCAGTTCAAGAAGATGTCTGGCACGGTGTCCAAGCACGTGACGGTGGTGGGGGAGCTGTCCCGGCTGGTCAGCGATCGGCATCTAATGGAGGTTTCAGAAGTGGAGCAGGAGCTGGCCTGCCAGAACGACCATTCCAGCGCTCTCCAGGTGATGCCGCACCTCCTGCGCAGTAACACTCCTGTAGAGCGCCGGCGCAATAAACTCTTTGTTAGAGGAGACGGCGGCGCATTGCTTGAGTTCAGTGTCCACAGACAAAAGCAAAACGTAATCCTTTTTCACAAGATACAAAAAAGTTAGACTGTTACTTTAAGGGCAATTCAATCTTTCTAAGGAAGCCAATTACTCAGAGAAGTGAAATAGTGCTTTGGCCCGTTGTGTGGGACTGTCCTTTTTAAAGGGCCGCAAGGAATACGTAGAGCATGGAAGCCCATTGTTCTGCAGCACGATACATAAACCCATTGCACAGCGGCTTTCTCAAGGTCACAAGGTACAAACACCGGCTGCTGAAGCAGCTTCGTCTACTTCCAAGACCTTTACAACACTAGGTATTGCTCATGGCCCCGGTGCAAACCCATTACCCCTCTGAGGCTCTTGGGAAAGACCTAAGAAAAGGGGCTTTGTTAGCTAACCTCATGCCAGCCGGCCTGTCCCCTCCCAGTGTCTGGGGACACACTTGAATGTGAAGGTCCAAGATTAAGAATGAGTCACAGTCATTGTGTCTGTGAGCCGTGCAGATGAATAGGGGGGTTTGCGTACGAGTCCCTCTAAGTAGACAATAGCCTGGCTGTGTAATGGGCACAAGTCTACGTCAGCATTGACCGCGGGTGCACTGCTCTCTATCCCTACACGCTGTACTGTGCCATCTGCATCACATACATACCAATAAAATACCAGCTCTTAACCCCTCAATGCCGGAGAGATCCACTCAACATAGCATACCCAATACCATAAAGAGCCTTGAGGCATCTGTGAAATGATTTGTTATAACAGACGTTTAAGCCCAATGTCGGATACAACTCGGCCTTGTGCAGACAGGGTGGGACCAGTCGCCTGCCCGGGAGGTCCATGTCCTTGTCTGATTGTGTTTGCAGAACGTGAAGCGGCTGCTGCAGGACCAGAGGTTGCCCGAGCTGGACGCGGTCAGGCTGGTCATGCTCTACGCTCTGCACTACGAGAGGCACAGCAGCAACGCCCTGCCCGGGCTCCTCACCGACCTGAAGAACAGAGGCGTGTCCGATAAGCACCGCAGGGTGAGAGCCCGACCGTAAACCCCTACGGGGCGCAGCAGAGAGGCGCGAGGTGCCCTTCTATATATTAGCAATATATTTATTGTCAGTAATAATAATAAGGCAAAAAAGTGGCTGGAAGAGTTATGCTTAGATCAGGGGCCAACTTGTTTTTAGGAATGCCAATAAATGGGTACACTTTTTTTTTTTTTTTTGGAGGACGACTGTCCTATTGCCCCCCCTCCTCCTCACTCAATCTCTCCCCTCCTCCTCACTCAATCTCTCCCCTCCTCCTCTCATGCAATCCCCCATCCTCCTTTCTCACTCAATTCCCCCTCTCACTCTGTCCGTCCCCCGGCCTTGGGGACTGGGGGAAGGCCTCCAGTCCCACCGTGGGGTGGAGCTTCGGCTCCGCAGGCGGATGCAGAAGTGGAGCCCAAATTGGGGGGGCATTTGAAATGCTTAGTGGCCCGTGGCCCACAGGTTGGCCACCCCTGACTAAGACTTGTTTAGTCAGGGAGCCGGATACAACTTTGCTTTGTCACGTGGATTCCTGCCCAATGTATACAATACACAAACTCGCCCTTTGTAGATTTGTAATGATTATATGATAATGTTGTAGGCGTTCCTCACTTCGTTGTTGTAACACCACACTGCAGCACTGTGATTGGTGTGTGAGCGTTGCAGAGCTGTGTACTGAGATTATGCATTTAGGAAACAATAATATACAGACGACTTACAAATTTAAATGGGGATAATTTGGGGGAATCCTTGATGGAGAAGGATTTAGGAGTGCTTGTAGACAGCAGGCTTAGCAATAGTGCCCAAAGTCATGCAGTAGCTGCAAAGGCAAACGAGATCGTATCTTGCATTAAATGGGCAATGGATGGAAGGGAAGTAAACATAATTATGCCCCTTTATAAAGCGTTGGTAAGGCCACACCTTGAATATGGAGTACAATTTTAGGCACCACTCCTTAGAAAATTCATTATGGAACTAGAGAGAGTGCAGAGAAGAGCCCCCAAATTAATAAAGGGGATGGACAATCTAACTTATGAGGAGAGGCTAGCTATATTAGATTTATTTACATTAGATAAGAGGCGTCTAAGAGGGGATATGATAACTATATAAAAATATATTCGGGGACAGTACAAGGAGCTCTCAAAATAACTATTCATCCCACGGGCAGTACAAAGGACTCGGGGCCATCCCTTAAGGTTGGAGGAAAGGAGATTTCACCAGCAACAATGGAAAGGGTTCTTTACAGTAAGGGCAGTTACAATGTGGGATTCATTACCCATGGAAACTGTGATGGCAGATACAATAGATATGTTCAAAAAAAGGTTGGGCATCTTTTTAGATGGGAAAGGTATACAGGGATATACCAAATAAGTATACATGGGAAGGATGTTGATCCAGGAATTAATTCTTGGAGTCAGGAAGGAATTTATTCTCCCCCTTTATAAGATATCATTGGATGATATGACACTGGTGTTTTTGTTTGCCTTCCTCTGGATCAATATACTGTAAATACGGATATAGGATAAAGTATCTGTCGTCTAAATTTAGCATAGGTTGAACTTGATTGATTGATATCTTTTTTTTCAACCTCATCAACTATGTAACTATGAGTTCTAAACCTGTTTTCCTGTTCTGCCCCGGGGAGCAGCTGGTGTCTGCGGTGGTGGAGTACGGGGGGAAGAGAGTACGAGGCAGCGATCTCTTCAACCCCAATGATGCTGTTGCCATCACCAAGCAGTTCTTCAAAGGGCTGAAGGTATGTGTCTCTATACTGCATTACAGCACACGTTTTACGGCACTCCCTCACGCCGCTCGGCTCCCCCTCACGCCGCTCGGCTCCCCCTCACGCCGCTCGGCACCCCCTCACGCCGCTCGGCACCCCCTCACGCCGCTCGGCACCCCCTCACGCCGCTCGGCTCCCCCTCACGCCGCTCGGCTCCCCCTCACGCCGCTCGGCACCCCCTCACGCCGCTCGGCACCCCCTCACGCCGCTCGGCTCCCCCTCACGCCGCTCGGCACCCCCTCACGCCGCTCGGCACCCCCTCACGCCGCTCCGCACCCCCTCACGCCGCTCCGCACCCCCTCACGCCGCTCCGCACCCCCTCACGCCGCTCCGCACCCCCTCACGCCGCTCCGCACCCCCTCACGCCGCTCCGCACCCCCTCACGCCGCTCCGCACCCCCTCACGCCGCTCCGCACCCCCTCACTCCGCTCCGCACCCCCTCACGCCGCTCCGCACCCCCTCACGCCGCTCGGCACCCCCTCACGCCGCTCGGCTCCCCCTCACTCCGCTCGGCTCCCCCTCACGCCGCTCGGCTCCCCCTCACGCCGCTCGGCACCCCCTCACGCCGCTCGGCACCCCCTCACGCCGCTCGGCACCCCCTCACGCCGCTCGGCTCCCCCTCACGCCGCTCGGCACCCCCTCACGCCGCTCGGCACCCCCTCACGCCGCTCCGCACCCCCTCACGCCGCTCCGCACCCCCTCACGCCGCTCCGCACCCCCTCACGCCGCTCCGCACCCCCTCACGCCGCTCCGCACCCCCTCACGCCGCTCCGCACCCCCTCACGCCGCTCCGCACCCCCTCACGCCGCTCCGCACCCCCTCACGCCGCTCCGCACCCCCTCACTCCGCTCCGCACCCCCTCACGCCGCTCGGCTCCCCCTCACTGAGAGTGTTCTGCATGGTCTCCCTCCTCTCCTATCTCTGAGGTGCCCCTCCATCCCGCTCACCTTCTCCTAACAGTGTCCTCCATAAAGAGGCACTACTGACGGCACTTTCCAAAAACAAATATTTAATACATGCAGCCTTTCATTACCTTTTTAATGAAAACTTAATACCTAAGCTGCCTATCGATTGGATCTCCCCTGATCGATCCTGCTTCCCAGGGTTCATTAAATGGCTTCCTTTTTTTAGTTTTAATCAATCCTTCAGTCACTGTAATTCAGCAGCTACAATGTATTCTTATATTATTCGGGTAACATTGTCTAATTTTGCAGTTTGCAGCTCAAACTGCTGGGAATATTGGCAACAAATTATCACAAACAGGAAAGTGTTGCAAAGATCTTGCACTGCTGGGGAGGTGGGTGAAACCTGCTATAGAAATCAAAGGATGCTCAGTATATTAAACGCATTCAAAATGGCATTAAATATATATATATATATATATATATATATATATATATATATATATATAGCAGTGAGTATTATCTAATACTACAGAACTGATTTAGTTAAGAAACACACACGTTGGGTATTAAATGTTTTACTCCATTAAGTCTCCACTCCCCCTCATACCTCATTCCTCTGCTCCCTCACTGTGCCCCTCCTCACCTCTCGCACCTCTCGCCCCCTCCTCGCCTCTCGCCCCCTCCTCACTTCCCATTCCACCTTGCCCCACATGTAGAGAGGTGAGTCCTACTCGCCAGATCTGTGTGCGCGACTTAATTCCGCGCACGTGTCTGTGTCTCAGGGCGTGGAGAACATGTACACCCAGCACCAGCCTTTCCTGCTCGATACTTTGGACCAGCTCATCAAAGGGAAACTGAAGGACAACCTGTACCCTTACCTGGGACCCAGCACCCTCCGAGACAGGTACGCAGCGTGGGACGAAGGGATTAGCTCACCGCTCATCACGTGCGGCGAGGCGCTGCATACCCACGTGCGATGCCTGCAAAATCCTCCAACTATTAACCCCTTCAGTGTCTCTTCCCCCTCACTCTGGCACTCGAGGGGTTATTCATTCCTGGAGCAATTGGGTTTGCAGAAAACAAACCGTGCCCTCCTTTTTTTTTTCTGACACCCACGTCCTGCCAGACACGAATTATTAGGGAAGGAAACGTGTGTCAGAGCTGAAGCGGTGAGCTGCAGCGGTGCTGTCAGCAACTCCTGCTGGTTGCACCTTGCCGTATACAGCTCTGCTGAGTATCTCCATACCCTTCACCTCACCCCTGCAGGCCTCAAGACATCATCGTGTTTATGGTCGGAGGTGCCACGTATGAGGAAGCTCAGACCGTCTACAACCTGAACCGCACCACACCGGGGGTCCGCATCGTGCTGGGAGGGAGCACCATTCACAATACTAAGAGGTGAGGCGACTGGGAAGAGTCCCGAGCCGATGCTCCCACCTACCCACATCTCTGCAACGGTAACGGCGGTAGTAACCATTCTATTTATCTGGGGCGCAAGTGACCGTTCTATTTATCTGGGGCGCAAGTGACCGTTCTACTTATCTGGGGCGCAACTGACCGTTCTACTTATCTAGGGCGCAAGTGACCGTTCTACTTATCTAGGGCGCAAGTGACCGTTCTACTTATCTGGGGCGCAAGTGACCGTTCTACTTATCCGGGGCGCAAGTGAGCGTTCTACTTATCCGGGGCGCAAGTGAGCGTTCTACTTATCCGGGGCGCAAGTGACCTTTCTATTTATCCGGGGCGCAAGTGACCTTTCTACTTATCTGGGGCGCAAGTGACCGTTCTACTTATCTGGGGCGCAAGTGACCGTTCTACTTATCTGGGGCGCAAGTGACCGTTCTACTTATCTGGGGCGCAAGTGACCGTTCTACTTATCTGGGGCGCAAGTGACCGTTCTACTTATCTGGGGCGCAAGTGACCGTTCTATTTATCTGGGGCGCAATATAAATTCAACAGAAGTACATTTTCAGAACGATCTAATTTAATGTTGACCCACAGTCTTGGCAATACCTTTAGAAAACTTTGAGTGTTGAGATATGTCCCTAATGTCTCTGGGAGGAGCAGGGGACAGGAAGTGTGACAAGTATGTATTCCTGTCTTCTCTGTGGTAGAAGCAGGTGAGAGGTGTGTGTTCCTGATATCTCAGAGGGGCGAGATGAGTATGTGTCCCTGGGTAAGACTGTGAATCTGATGCCTCTGTGGTAGGAGCGAGTAGGAGGTATGTGTCCCTGGGTAAGACGCTGTGGTAGGAGTGAGTAGGAGGTATGTGTCCCTGGGTAAGACGCTGTGGTAGGAGTGAGTAGGAGGTATGTGTCCCTGGGTAAGACGCTGTGGTAGGAGTGAGTAGGAGGTATGTGTCCCTGGGTAAGACGCTGTGGTAGGAGTGAGTAGGAGGTATGTGTCCCTGGGTAAGACGCTGTGCCTGTGTGGTAGGAGTGAGTAGGAGGTATGTGTCCCTGGGTAAGACGCTGTGGTAGGAGTTAGTAGGAGGTATGTGTCCCTGGGTAAGACGCTGTGGTAGGAGTGAGTAGGAGATATGTGTCCCTGGGTAAGACGCTGTGCCTCTGTGATAGGAGTGAGTATGAAGGTATGTGTCCCTTGGTAAGACGCTGTGCATCTGATGCCTCTGTGGTAGGAGTGTGTAGAAGGTATGTGTCCCTGGGTTAGACGCTGTGGTAGGAGTGAATATAAGGTATGTGTCCCTGGGTTAGACGCTGTGGTAGGAGTGTGTATGAAGGTATGTGTCCCTGGGTTAGACGCTGTGATAGGAGTGAGTAGGAGGTATGTGTCCCTGGGTTAGACTCTGTGGTAGGAGTGTGTATGAAGGTATGTGTCCCTGGGCCACTTTTGGTCCCGGATGTCGGATGTTTCTGATGACAGAATGTATTCCCACAGCCGATATCACATTTCACAAATCCCTCCCACGGTATCTCAGCCTTATAGCACCTCATCAATCCGCAGCATGGCAGGTCCTCCCCCCCCCCCCCCCAGCAGCAGAGCAGTGGCACACAGGTGCCGAAAACCCTCCAGTGTAATGAATGCCATCTCTCTGCCGACACCAGAGCCCTCCTAACTGGGCGAGTTTCCAGGCATATCACCGTGCGTACGCAGGGCGAGCGAAGTTCAGGGCAACTGGATCTGTGTAATGGGGTCAGACCCGTCAGCACCTACTGTGATGGGATAAGATCATATGGGGAAGACTGATGGATGCTAGCGAATACTCGAGGGTACCACAAATAATGTACTAGTTATCGGGGTGCCCGCTTTAATACCCGGATTTTATAACTTCAGGTGTAAACGCAGCGCAGACTTATCCCATACAGTATGTTTGTGCTGTTTCAGAACAGGGATTAGTCATTCTTATTATCGTTTATTTGTGAAGCGCCAACACATGCCGCAGAGCGGTACAATGGGGGAACACAGTGATTATATAAATGACATGAACAGAGTTACACACCAAATAAGGACAAACACGCACAAACAGATACAGACGGTAATGAGGGGTGGATGTTAGGGGTACGCCTGATAGGGAATTCCAGAGAGAGGGGGCAGCACGGGAGAAGTCTTGCAGGTGGGAGCGAGAGGGGGTAATAAGGCAGTAGGAGAGGCGGAGGTCGTGGGCAGAACGGAGGGGGCGTTTATGGATATATTTTGACACAGGCTGAAATGGGAAGGGAGGGGGGAGGCAGCATTGTTGAGAGCTTTGTAAGTCAGAGCTAGGAATTAGGGTTGCCAGGTGTCCAGTATTGAACCGAACTGTCCTGTATTTGGACACTGTCCAGTAAAAACGTAGAGGTAATACTGGACATGTATGTGTATACCGGTATTGCCTATCTGGACATATTGATCTGACCGGCTTGGGGGGGAGGGTGCGGGATTGTCCCGAGCAGGGCTGTTGCTAGGGGGCTGGACAGCTTCCTCCATCCTGATTGGCTGCATTACCCAGCAGCAGCCAATCTGGAGGAGGAGTCCGGAGCCTGTGGGTGGGGTCAAGGAAGAGGAAACAGCATGGAGCAGAGGTGCGTGTGTGTCTTAAGGGAGCGTCTGTGTTTCGAATGAGCGTGTGTCCAGTATTTTTGTAGAAGCCTGGCAACCCTAGCTAGAACTAGTAATGAATCTCAACACACAGCAGCCTCTTTATTTCCCACATGAGTGACAGCCAACAGACACATGGTATCCAGCACGTCTCCCCGCTTCTGGTATCAGATGGCCACAATAAGGGATCCTCCGAGAGGCCCTGCCTCCTGCCGGTTCTCCGTAACACAAGATACCCCCCCACTTCTCCCGTGATCCAGAGTCTGAGCCCCTGAATTATTTACATGCACAGCCGTCTCGTGTGACAGACTTTGCATGGAGAGGAGAAACCGCACACGCTCGGAAACACGGGCATCGCTAACCCTTTGCTTCGCAGACCCCCGGCCGAGGCGTGTTTGCGTGTGCGTGTGTGTTATTTACACTGATCTGTGTTGTATACAGCGGGGTGGAGACACAACATTCTGCTTTAAGCCGCCGTCGCACTCCTGGCCGTCCGACAGCTATAGGGTATCTGACGACTCTCCCTATGGGATTAGTGTTAGGATCTCATGAAATACAAGGGGATTTCAGTTATTAATACCCCAAGCTGCCCTCCTAAGAAGCATCTAATCCGCTGCCCTCATTGTTATTTCCAGCTCGGCTTACACTATCCATCTCTGGCCCACATCTGTGTAACAAACCGCTGTTCGAAAGTAGCGCGGTTACTTTGCAATGTGTTGCAGGCCCTCTGACTTCCAAGGGGTTAATAGCACCCTCCTTTTTTCCCCTCTAAAAAAAAAAAAAATATGGGGTGCTGTGGGTTTGTACATAACAGCTGTGCTCTGAACGTAAATCTTTAATGACGGTAATTTAACGGTAACCATGGATAGTGCTACCCGGGTCTGCTCTGCAGGTCTCTACATATATACAGCTCAGTTTGTCTTTCACAGTATAAGCATTACAGGGGAGCGCAAACTTTCCCCTCTGTGCCCCCCCTTCCTGCTACCCCCCCCCCCCCCCCCCCCCTTACCATTTGTCTTCGGGGTCAAATGACGCCGCAGGATAATTTGACGCGACATAGTGACGCGTCGCTGAAGACAAGGTAAGGAAAATTGTAGAGGCCTCACATTTAATTTAAGTGCCTTGGGGAAGAGCTTGGGGCCTCTGCAACTGCCGGGCCAAATCCCCCCCCCCCCCCCCAAAAAAAACCCATCTTGCGTACCCCTGGCATAAGCAATAAAGATTGGGCATCACCTGCAGACTCAGATGTGGTGATGGTGCGGGGGAGCCCTGGGTGGGAATTTTTTTATCAGTGTTATCAATGTCTAACTACGGTTCTAGCAGGCGTGGGCAACTTCAGTCCTTATGGGCCCCCAACAAGTCAAGTTTTCAGGCTCTCTCTGCTTCAGCACAGGTGGCTCAGTCTTTGTCTCTTCCCCCCACCCCCCTCTCTCCTCTTTTCCAGTTTTCTGGAGGAAGTTCAGGCCGCTGGCTTCCACAGCCGCTCGTCGGAAACTTTGCAGGGTCCACCGAGGTCATCGGTCAGGAGATGAAACCAGAACGGCGTAATCTAACTCTGTAGGACCCTGTGTATCATGCTGTGTATATGAGCGATTTACTGTCCTGTTTATGTCTAACTTAAGCCCCTTCACTGCCCTGGGGACTCCGGAGTCTCTAACCAACGCAAGTAATCGCACCTTCAAAAAGCAAAATTATTAAAATATTCTTTTATTTATCATTCCTCCAATTGGACCAACATGTAAATCCTAAAAACCGTGTACGTCAGCTTTCAAGAACACTTAATGTCTCTCGTTTTGGATGTGAAGAAGAAAATCATCTGTATTTATGATCTTATTTTTTGGAGGGGTTTAGCTTCAAACATAAAAGGTGACTTTCTGTATGAATTAAAAACAAATAATCAGTGTTTTCTCGTTGTTCCCCTGCAGGGTGTAAAGTTGTAGTTGGGTATTTACACTAGATATACTACACCAGCGGTTTGAGTGCTACGGAGCATTACTGCTCCTTCATTTACAAGCCCAAAGTATTACTGCTTTATTTGAAAACTTGAGTTTATTTTATGGAGGGAATTAATTCTCTCCCCCCCCCCACTACTTAATATGGGCCTTTCATTACTTAACACATTTTGCTGGCAGACGGGTTAGCGACATTGCAAAGAATCAACAATGCCAACGCGTTTTGAGGCTGGAGTCATGCTCTTGTAGTGCGGCTACTTACTCCTAGGGACCCGGTAACGGTACAAAGCCAAGCTGTGATTGACATAGATAGTGTGTTTACGGTATATGACCGTTACTATGAGTTACGCATACAATTATGTTACGGACACTGGCCTTGATGTACCAAACCTTGCTAAGCTTAAGCATATCTTTATTCACTTGTATAGGCCTTAAGGTGCAATATGTTGCAGCTCTACTTAGGTCACCTGTTCCTTTGTGTGCAAGATCAAAACTCCCGGTAACTTTGCATTACAATTATACAGACAATGCAGAATCCGATACACTGCAGGTGTAGGAGACTGGAGGAGCTGGGCAGAAGAGCTGACACTTTAAGTGGCATTGTGTAAAGTGCACAGGCAGCAGGAGTGTAAATAATAAAGCTGTGTAATGTGTGTCTATAAATGTTTTACATATAAGGTGCTGCAAGCATAAAGGTATCGTCGCTCTCTGTATTCAGTGTCTGGTAACAGTCCTGAATATAAACTGATACAAAGGGTGGTGTTTTATCTTGGGTATTTTATAGGAACACGCACCTAACTAATCAAATTCAGAAAACGTAACGAAAACTTGGCGCTGAATGCATTGTGGAGGTGATTGTCACGGAAGCCCGGGACTCTCACCGATGTCAAATAAAAGTATATTTATTATGGTGTTGGGTCTCCTGGCTCTCACCATATCACAACAGAGCTATACTCGCCATCCCTGGCCCATACTGGGGAATCCTAGACAGTCACCGCAATGCCTTTCCCGGTGCAGCTTCCGTTCCTGTGAGGACTCAGAGTCTGTGGGTGGCGCTGGATACAAGTCACCAAGCAGCACATGTGAATCTCCCGCGGTAGGAGAGAGCACGGCCTCGCTTTCGGGCCGCTCCGGCACAACCTCAGGGAGCCCCGCTTAGTCCATACGGCAGTCGGCAACCACCACGGGACTGAAATCGGCTGCCTCTCTTATAGCTGGCCCGTCTCCGTAGACAAACATGGAGAACGAGCCGGAGACCAATCACCACACGGATGCTGGGTGGTGGGCCCATCACAAGATGTGACAAAGAATGTGGCAAGGAGGGTGGGAATGACGGACCAGCACATGGGAACAGCACCTACCTCCTCCTGTTCCCAGTGCCGGCTCGCTATCTCTGGAGATGGACGGGTACTCTTTAATAGTTATACAGTAAAACGGGAGTAGCCAGCTCCAGTCTTCAAGGGCTACCAACAGGTCAGGTTTGCAGGATATCCCTGCTTCAGCACGTGGCTCATTCTTTGGGGGTAGCCAACTCCAGTCCTTTAGGGCCACCAACATGTCGGGTATGCAGGATACCCATGCTTCAGCACAGGTGGCTTAGAGTGAGCCACCTGTACTGAAGCAGGGATATCCTGCAAACCTGACCTGTTGGTAGCCCAAGAGGGCGAGAGTTGGCCCCCCCTGTTCTAAAAGAAACAAACCAGAAACTGCGCTGATCACTGCATTGTCTGAACCATCAATGTCATTAGTTCTACAGCACACGGGGACAGCACCTCAACACTTCCAGGAATGTGGCTGATGACTGAATGAAAACAATGCAATGGCCTCGTTCTTTTGTCCGTCTTTGTTTCCTCCGAGTATCACAAACAGATTGCTGGCTTCAGATCCCCAGGGACAATTGTCGTGGGGGGGGTGGAGAAAGCCGCAGGATAAAGGGGGAGAGGCTGTGTCACCCCGGGGCGAGAACATTACAGATACACTGCTTTCCCAGACATCAGCTGATCCAGCGCTATCGGTGTTCCCAGTTATGTGATATCGTTGAAGCCGTCTTCCCTTTGCTTGGACAGATTTCAGCTCCGTTCAACGGGGCTGGAATTTTCCCTCTGCTCGGGAAGACGGCATCACAGAATAAGACTCTACTTAAGTAGAGAACTGAGATTTCCCCCACTCCCTACTGTGTCGGGCCTAGTTAATCCTTCCTGCTAAGGAACTGCCTTCCAAATTTGAATTGATTAGGTTGTAAGGGAGGTTTCGTCCAGGGAAATAAAGACGGCACTCCTCAATTCTGCAACTAATAAACAGGGCGTAGATTAACCCCTCTGCTCCCAGAAGGGCTTGCAACATGTATGTACGTATATCTTTATTTGCATAGCACTATACAGACATACCCCGCATTAACGTACGCAATGGGTCCAGAGCATGTATGTAAAGCAAAAATGTACTTAAAGTGAAGCACTACCCTTTTCTCACTTATCAATGCATCGGTACAGGTAGGGAGCCGGTATTGCTGTTCAGGACGTGCTGACAGGCGCATGCGCGAGCTGCCGTTTGCCTATTGGGCGAAGGGAATCGGCGTGTCACTACTACGGCTGTCTGTAGGGCAGAATAAGTGTCCGTACTCGCAAAGCGAGCGTACGGACACGGTATGGGGCTATTGAAAATATGTCCTTACTCGTGAGTGTCCTTAAACCGGGGTATGTCTGTAGAGCTTCACAGCAGTAACACGAGACATAATAATTATAACACATAATAAGCGTACAGACATAACATTAGGAAAAGGAGTCCCTGCCCTGAAGAGCTTACAATCTAAGTGGTAAGAACTGACAAGAGACAGTAGGAGGTTCTCTCCAACTACTGAATTAAGAAGACTTGGCCGGGGTTAATTGAATCCTTGTAATCGGTGCTTGGTCCGAGAAAGGTGAAATTGTATGTAAGTTTGTGAGTTTTGTGTTCAGATGACCTGCGTTCACAGATGACCTGCGTTCACAGCTGTCCCTGCAGTGGCTAACGGGCGTGTGTCAGGTATCCCTGTAATAGAGAGGCACAGGGCTCTAAGCAGACGATATATATGGCAGGATTGTCCTGTGCGGAGGATTCTGACATCTATTGTAATCCCCAGATGTGAATAACACCAAAAGATTTTTTTTTTTATCCCTGAGAAGAGATTTGTTGTTGTGAAGGATTTTCTGAGGAGTCCTGCAAATCGCCTGTTTAACCCTGTATGGTGTGTAATACAGATACACACCTCTCTGAATATAACACAGGTAATGTAGCACTCAGCATATAATACATTCACATACCTGTCTCTGTATAATGCATCACAGTGTATATAGACAGGCTGCCCTGTTTATATAGTTGCTATATGTAATAGACTAGCACTGTCCTGTCTACATACATTCTACATGTAATACAGACATGCATTGTTTGCGCAGCATATATAGGTTCTGTGTATAATACACACATTTCTCAGGTCTTGCCTATAAAATTGTTGTGAAAATGTCATTTTGCGGGTGTAGTTTCTCTGAAGGATGAGTGGCTCAGTGAGTTAAAGCGCCGACTCGGAAAACAATGTAGGGGCGCCTGGTTCAAACCCTAATATTGACTTTTGTGACAAGTTACCTTCCTGTGCCTCAGGCACCAAAAACAAATTGTAAGCTCTTCGGGACAGTGCCTGTGAAATTCTACGCGCTGTATTATGAAGTGTTTTGAGTCCCTTTGGGAGAAAAGCGCTATATAAAATGAAAGTTCTCATTCCAGCCCTTGTCTACTGGTATAATTTACACGAATTGCAAAAGGGTTACAAGACGCCTCACTGAAATACTACATTTGTGTAAGACGATTTACTATTGTTCTCTCCCCCGTCAGTTTGTTCCCTAATTGTACTTGTATTCAGAATGGAAACAATCTTTAACTAAAGAGTTAAAAAAAGAAAGGAAAAAAGTTATCTGAATTTTCTTGTTGCCGGTGGGGTTAATAATAACTTTATTTCATACAGCGCCAGTGGACAGATTTAAAATGTAGCCGCCCATAGGTACTTACCCAGGGCCGCCTCCTCCTTCTGCGGCATCAAATAACGCCGCAACGTCATGCGACGACGCATTTTCATGACAACGCGATGCCATGTGATTCACGTGGTCTTGGCCACGCGTCACCGTGTGATGTCACAGCATTATTTGACGCTGCAATGCTACAGAAGGAGAAGGTAAGAGACACTTAGCCCGCAGGCATGGTCGGCTCTTAGCCGCTCACGCGTGTCAGTGAGCCCCTGCAGCCACAATGAGAGCGGCTTTAGCAGGGGCTCGCGCAAGCGTGCGGAAGCGTAGCCGACAATCAAATTTTAGTTTACGCGCGCAGGGCCGGTCACGTGAGCGGTTCGCCCAATGAGGGCGAACCAACTCCGTGACGTCACTGGCCCGCCCATAGACATGCCCCTGGACAGCACCCGCTTTCCCTCAGCCTCCGCGCTCCTCCGCTCGAGCTTAATGTCTATGGACTCAGCCTTATGCAGGCCCCACGCTCTCCCCCGGCAATCAGTGGGTAAGCGAGCGGGGCCTCTGCATATGGGGAAAAAAAATCAAATAAAAATATGCCGCTCTACGCGCGGGCCTAATGGGAACTCCGCCGCAGTACAGCGCGTCAAGAAGATCCCCCAGCTTAATAGACGTGTGAACCTACCAGCTAGATTTGCGTGATCTCTTCTTTTGCTGTGCAGCTGGAACCTTTATTTGGGGGGGGGGGGGGGGGGGAGAATAGACAAAAATATACATTTTCCAAAACTTCCCTGGTAAATATTCAGCTGTGTGGGTCACTCCTTGTCTCCTAGAGTCCCAAGGTCAGTGAGTACTTGAACAGTAGGTAAAACTAAGAGGAACAACACAACCTATATTTTAAAGTTAGTCCAAATAATAAAGGTATTACCTACAGTACTCACTCATTTTGCACTGCTTAGGCTACCAGCACCTAGGACCCTATAAACAGTCCCCCACCTGGGGGATGTCCCGTTCATCCTCTGAGATGGGTTGCAATCCACATCTAGGAATGAGTGACTGGTAGTCAGAGGCGTGAGGGGACCTCAGCATTGCACAACCAGACACATCCCCTCGCCCCCCCCTCCCCCCCAGCTTAGGGGAATGAATGAGAAACAAAGGAGACCCCTCCTCACGTGTTGTAATGTAATGTGCACTCTACACTGATCTTACTGACATCACTGTGTGACTCACCATAGATGGAGCTGCTGGCCAGAGAGAGAAGACAGAAGCGAGGGGAGCTGTGTGTGTGTGTATGTATGTATGCGTGTGTGTGTGTCTGGTGTGAGTGTGTGGACATGTCTGTGTGTGTGTGTTAAAGAGGCTTGGCTGGACTTAGTGAAACCAGATCTCCTGTCTGATGTGCAGGATAGAAGGATACAGAGAGACAGTGCTGGATACACACACAGCCTCTTGGATCACATCCCCCCTGTCCCCTGCCTGCTGTCCCCTCCCTCAGCCGGGACCCAGCAGGGCAACATGAAGAAGAATCTTTCTGCAAAGAGGGTAGGTGCAAACACACAAGGATTTCCATGAATTAGATCTGCAGAAAGGGGATTGTGTGTGTGTCTGTGGCTTGTAAATCACTGGCCCCTTTCTGTGCAAAGATTGCATGTATAGTGCTCTCAGCAGGATAGCATTTGTTAATATAAAGAGAGAGAGATAATGTAGACATGTATGTGTGTGTGTGTGTGTGTGTATATATATATATATCTATAAATATATACACACACACAATTAATATGTATGTTCTTTGTGCCTTGTTTTCAGTTACTAGCTAATATGTTATATATATATATATATATATATATATATATATATTTAAATAAAAGCATTTAGTTAGCCACAGAATTTTATCGTCTATTCATTTTTGATTATTAATGCTCGGCTAACACGGTACTGATACCTCTACACACACACACACACACACACACATATATATACATATATATATATATATACACTATAATTAATTTGTGTGTATTAGAACTAGGATGCTATTTGCTAGCAGCCCCATAGAAGCTATAGCACAAGCCTGATGTAATGATGCCGTTTGTGCATCTGTAGGTGTATGTAACAGACACTGTTATGTTCATAGTCAGGGTCTCATGCAGACCCGGCTGTCACTTCATGCTGGGCTGTGTGTGTCTTCCCTATGACAGCATACAGTATACAGATTGGCCTTCAGGTGAATGTGATGGGCCCTGCCTTGTCCTACTGTGCATACAATAGTCTCATCATTTCACTTTTGACTTGCTAGGGCCCTCATGATGGGAACCAGACCTGCAGTCAGCCGGAAAAAGTGGGCTGGATTCGGAAATACTGCGGGAAGGGGATCTTCAGGGAGATCTGGAAGAACCGATATGTGGTGTTAAAGGGAGATCAGCTGTACATGTCAGAGAAAGAGGTGAGCTGCTCTCTACATGTGTGTGCACGTGTGTATATTTATATATATATTTCTTTTTTTTTACTGTATATATATATATAGATAGATACCTCATATATATATATATATACAGGCATACCCCGGTTTAAGGACACTCACTTTAAGTACACTCGCGAGTAAGTACATCTAGCTCAATAGACAAACGGCAGCTCACGCATGCGCTTGTCTGCACGTCCTGAACAGCAATACCGGCTCCCTACCTGTACCGAAGCTGTGCGCAAGCGGGGAGACTATAGAGCCTGTTACACATGTGTTATTTACATCAGTTATGCACATATATGACGATTGCCGTACAGTACATGCATCGATAAGTGGGGAAAAGGTAGTGCTTCACTTTAAGTACATTTTCGCTTTACATACATGCTCCGGTCCCATTGCGTATGTTAATGCGGGGTATGCCTGTATATATATATATATATATATATATATATATAGATATATATATCTATCTATCTATATCTATATATATATATCTGCAGTGTGTTGCAATGTCTATGTATATGATATTGGACACTTGCATGCTACACAAAGCATTGCACAGAATCTGTATTGTTAGCGGAGTATCAAAGATCTTAATCATACATCATACAGACCTTAATCATGCGGGAAAATGTATATTTATATTATGTGCAGAGCAATACATATCCCAATGATGTGCATGTCCATGCAAGTTACAGAGCCATGAGCTGTATATGAACAGCAGTGTAAATCCACAGTATTTGCAAAGCAGTTGCGTTTATATTTGCAGAGCAAATAATGTTTATTGTGGTGCAGAGCAATGTATATCTAAGGTATGTGCAGAGCAATATGTATCTATAGTAGCCGAGCAAAGCATGTTTATAATAGATATAAAGCAATGTGCATCTATTCTAAGGTATGTGCAGAGCAATGTGTATCTAAGGTATATGCAGAGCAATGTGTATCTAAGGTACTGTATATGTAGAGCAATGTGTATCTAAGGTATATGCAGAGCAATGTGTATCTAAGGTATATGCAGAGCAATGTGTATCTAAGGTATATGCAGAGCAATATGGTATATGCAGAGCAATGTGTATCTAACATATATACAGAGCAATGTGTATCTAACATATATGCAGAGCAATGTGTATCTAAGGTCCATGCAGAGCAATGTGTATCTAAGGTATATGAAGAGCAATATAGTATATGCAGAGCAATGTGTATGTAAGGTATATGCAGAGCAATGTGTATCTAAGGTATATGCAGAGCAATGTGTATCTAAGGTATATGCAGAGCAATATGGTATATGCAGAGCAGTGTGTATGTAACGTATATGCAGAGCAATGGGTATCTAACGTATATGCAGAGCAATGTATATCTAAGTTATATACAGAGCGGTGTATCTAAGGTATATGCAGAGCAATATGGTATATGCAGAGCAATGTGTATCTAAGGTATATACAGAGCGATGTGTATCTAACATATATGTACAGCAATGTGTATCTAACATATATGCAGAGCAATGTGTATCTAAGGTATATGCAAAGCAATGTGTATCTAAGGTATATGCAAAGCAATGTGTATCTAAGGTATATGCAGAGCAATGTGTATCTAAGGTATATGCAGAGCAATGTGTACCTAGAAACCTGTAAATAAAAGGAGAATTCCCCAGATACCATCCCACTTTGATCACTGGTAGGCGTCCTTCGCCTCCTTCGCCAGGCGTCCTTCGCCTCCTTCGCCTCCTTCGCCAGGCGTCCTTCGCCTCCTTCGCCTCCTTCGCCAGGCGTCCTTCGCCTCCTTCGCCAGGCGTCCTTCCATAATGCTTTTACAGGCCCTTCTGCCATTGAATGGGTGAATACCAGCTTCCTCCTGTACAGCTTTCAAGTATAGACGAGCTACATTCACGTGTCTCTGTACCTTCCTAGACACCATGGGAATGGAACTTGTGGAATCCGTGGGTGGTCAATCAGAGCGAGCGTGATACAGAGAGGATTATGGGAAATCAGGAGACCTCCAGTGGTCTACATGTAACTTTCCATTTAGGCCGGAAAATGTTGCGTGCAGAACAAACACCTCCTAACACCGCTTACACCAGGGGTGGGCAACTCCAGTCCTCAGGGGCCACCAACAGGTCAGGTTATCAGGATATCCCTGCTTCAGTACAGATGGCTCCATCAGTGGCCCAGTCATTATGACTGAAGCAGGGATATCCTGAAAACCTGGCCTGTTGGTGGCCCTTGAGGGCTGGAGTTGGCCACCGCTGGTGTAGAATATGGATAAGCATTTATCACACCACGTTAAAGGAGCAGCTCCCCTAGGCTCCCCTTTCCTCTGCGTAAATATAGGTGGGAAGCTGGGGGTCCCTGGAGTGGAACCCCGTTTATTTCTCCCTTGGTTCCCGAGATACTTACCTGGGAAGGTGACGCCCGTTACTTCCCAGGTGTTTAAATGCCTGAATCACGCGAGCCAATGGGAAGCCACGACGGATGATGCTGCAGCCTCCTATTGGCCTGCGTAAGCCATGTATTATACTAAGCGCAGGCGCGCGCATGACATTGCGCGTGCACGTGGTGCACATATTTTGTGCCGACAGGCCAAACGATGGTGCGCGTGGCTAGGAGGCGTGGCCATGACATTGCAAGGGTAGGCCTCACTGTGATTGGCTCCCAGTGTCACGTTTCTGTGTTTTTCCACCAAGCTTCCGCGCCAGCGCTGTCTGCCGTGCGCGTCGGCAGGGGATACACTGTCGTAGGAAGACTGGTATTTTTCATTGCCATGCTCGCTCACGCTAGCGCGCCCGCGCTTAGTATAATACATGCCTTACGCTGAAGATGTTTCCACTACAAGGGATTCTACTGGTGGGACCTTCCCCGGTAAGTACCTATGGAACCTTCCCCGGTAAGAACCTATGGAACCTTCCCCGCTATGTGCCTATGGAACCTTCCCCGGTAAGTACCTATGGAACCTTCCCCGGTAAGTAGCTATGAAACCTTCCCCGGTAAGTAGCTATGAAACCTTCCCCGGTAAGTTCCTACGGAACCTTCCCCGGTAAGTAGCTATGAAACCTTCCCCGGTAAGTAGCTATGAAACCTTCCCCGGTAAGTAGCTATGAAACCTTCCCCGGTAAGTTCCTACGGAACCTTCCCCGGTAAGTTCCTATGGAACCTTCCCCGGTAAGTACCTATGGAACCAGTGGGCGGATCAACTCCGGAGACGCCCTGCTTCCCACACGTAATAAAACCAGCAGGAGGGACTGCTCCTTTAAAGTGGGAATCCCAGCGCTTTTGTAAAAAAACATTTATTTAAAAATGTTACACCGGACTGAAGCAGGGGATTTCCGGAGCTGAACCGCAGTAATTTCAGCTCCGGGGACCCCCTGCTTCTGGAGATACTTACCTCCAGTAGGGGCTGCCGGTAGCCGCTCTGGAATTGTTCACATGATGGCCGCGGGCCAATAGGAAGCCGTGACATCATCAGGGGGGGGCTTCCTATTGGCCCACGTGACACGGAGCATTAAGAAGCAGAGAGATACCGGCGCCCCCTATGGAAGTTAAGTATCTCCGGTTGCACGGGGTCCCCGAAACGGAAATGAAATGGGGTTTTAGCTCCGGAGACCCCCTGCTTCAACCCTGGGTACAAATAATAAATAAATGTTAAAGACAAAAAGCTCTTGGGTTACCTCTTCAGGAGATACTTTTGATACCTTGTGTATAACTTCATGAAGAACGATGGTGCTGATCCATTAACCATTTTGCAGCCAGAGAGCCCCCACTGCCGCAGACATAACGCCATATAACTTTGCACCCAGACTGACTGTAACACTCGGGCTCTCCCAGCAAGGAAAGGGTCAATTGTTTGTTGTCCGAAATGAGTTCTGTATGAACTGATTAATGACCTCATTTGCATAATGTCACTTAATTAAGGAGCAATAAGTCATAGTGAGTGTGTCAGGGCCTGGGAGGTTTGTAGCTGGAATGAAACAACCTATTGTGTATTACTGCTTCCATAAACCTCTGTAAGGACAAGGAGTGTTACCTCGCTCTCTTAGTTTATGGATCTGGCATGGATGAATGATAGTTTGGAGCAGGGGTGGCCAACTCCAGTCCTCAATATCCCTGCTTCAGCACAGGTGGTGCAGTCTTCAATTGAGCCACCTGTGCTGAAGCAGGGATATCCGGAAAACCGGACCTGTTGATAGCTCTTGAGGGCTGGAGTTGGCCCACCCCTGATTCGGAGAGTGCATGAGATGCCGCAGGCGAACCTTTAGGGAAATAATTACGGCCACAGTGGGCAGGAAGCAAGAAGTGACGCACTGAGGCCCACATCCACACACGGGGCTAAGCTTTAGTACAACTTTACTCCCATTCATATCAATGGGAGTACAGGCGTGCTGATGCTTAGCACCGTTTGGCGAATCTGGGCCTCAGCGTGCAAATTTGCATGTCATTATATAACATTACATTTTGCCGTCTCCGACAGCTACTTATTTAAGCCGCCTATGCTGAAGTAGGGATATCCTCAAAACCTGGCCTGTTGATGTCCCTTGAGGACTGGAGTTGCCTGATGCCGCCTGTTCCAGAGGTGGGATGTGCGCTGCAGGGTGAAGATCAGGATGGAGATCCCCTTCAGTGCGTACATATTGACGTCCCTCTCCTGGTATAAAGGCCTGGAAACAGCGCCGGGCCCCGTGGCGCTTTGCCTGTGTCGGCCGCCTCCTTTCTGCCGCCCTCCGGCTCCTTTTGGAATCCCAGCGTCCAATGACATCGCGAACGTGACGTCACACAGCAGCGCGGTGCCATAGAAATATGATGTCATGGGCATGACATCATTTTTCACGTTGCCATGGCAACGAACCGCCATGTGACGCCACGGTGGGGGCACCCACAGCGTCATTTGCCACTGGGATTCCAAAGGAGGGCAGCAGAAACCAGGTGGCTGACACAGACCCATTAGTACCGATAAGCCCGAGAGCGCGGCAAAATTATACAGGGGGGTGGACATTTTTTGCTGCCCCCAAATTTTGCCGCCTGAAGCCCGGGCCTAGTGGGAAATCTGACACAGACTGTAAAGTATTGTAACACCATTCTCTATCCGCATCTCACACGCGACTTCCCAGACTCCCCATTACCTCTAACATGCTCCAGTGTTCACAAACGTGCACTCTGGATGTGCACACGCGGGCCGGCAGAATGATCCTTCTTTTTCTTTACTGAGTAACTTCTACTTAATGAAGCCCCTGAAAGCGGCCCGAACGGCAGCTGCTCAGAGCGGCTCACCGTGTGTTCCAAGGGGAAGTTCGGCTTTGTACCGTTTTCTGCGGGTAGCGGCGTCAGGTCCAGGAATCGCCAATAAAGAGGTTGACGCCGCACACAAACAGAATTCGGTACCCCCCAGTATAATACATATGTTATCATCATCATCATCATCATCATCAACCTCTAGCGACGCCCAAATATCACGAGCCCAAATCTGGAGCAAACGGATGCAGGACGAATATGCCTTTGTGTCAAGATAAAGCAGTAAGACGTGACATGTTGTGTTTTATTAAATAGATTAGAGAAAACTTGCTGCATTTATTTTTATTATTATTACTCAAATCTTAATGCCATTTTTAATGAGTTTTAAAGCATCCTTTGATTTCGATAGCATGTTCTAGCCCACCTCCCCAGCAGTGCAAGAGCTTTGCAACAGTTTTCTGTTTGTGGTAATGTGTTGCCAATGTTCCCAGCAGTTTGAGCTGCAAACTGTAACAATAGATAACGTTACCTTAGTAATATAAGGATACATTGTAGCTGCTGAGTTACACTGACTGAAGAATTGATTGCAACTAAAAGGCAGCAATTATGTTAGGCGCACAGTCAGGATTGTGACAGATTTATAACAGGAGCACTGAATGATTGCCAGCTTAGGCTGAGGCCCCACTACACACGCCTGCACGGCAGCAAGTGCAGAGCGCTATACTGCGATCTGCGGGCGGCGTTCTGAGGCGCGGGGGCGTGGCCAAAACGGGTTGTGTGGGCGTGGCCATGATGAGGGGGCGGGGCCACTACGCCAGCCAAACTATAAAAAAAAACCATCACACACACAAGTTCAGCAGACTTCTCCCCCTCCCCCCCACCTCTCGCTCTCCCCCTCGCTCCCCCACCTCTCTGATTGGATCCTGCCACACCACGTGACGCGTCACGGCTCAGGATCACAAACTGGTTGTAGCCCCTGCCGGCTGACGCATCACAGTGCACAGTGAGTCTGGGAGCGAGGGGGGACTGGGGGCAGCCAGGGAGCAGGTAAGGCGCTGGTAAGAGGCGGCCGCACGCGGGACCTAGCTTTAGGCAAGAATGTAGAATTATACATTGTCCAGACATATAAAGTGAATGCTGCACACCTTGAAACAATTATTTTAAAATGATACAATTACCGGTGCTCCCGTGATTGAACGAAAGCCTGTTTCCAGTCCTGAATCAGCAGCAGAAGGGACACAGGGCACAACTGATTTGCAAATCTAAACTCATTTATTTGAGCCAACACCAACGTTTCGACCTCAGAAGTCTTTATCAAGTGACAGTGGCATAACACACAATCCCCAAAAACAGCATTTAAATAGCACCACAATCCCCATAATGCAATATGTCCAATTATCACATGTTTTCTGTCTTTGCTAATTGGACATATTGCATTATGGGGATTGTGGTGCTATTTAAATGCTGTTTTTTGGGATTGTGTGTTATGCCAGTCACTTGATAAAGACCTCTGAGGTCGAAGCGTTGTGTTGGCTCAAATAAATGAGTTTAGATTTGCAAATCCGTTGTGCCCTGTGTTCCTTCTGCTGCTGAATTATACATTGTCACATGCTATACATATAGAAATAAGAAAAAAAGGGGGAATGTAGTATTTCTGCTTTATATCTCCCAAGTGTGTGTGTGTGTGTGTGTATATATATATATATATATATATATATATATATATATATATATATATCTATATATATATCTATATATATATATATATATATATATATATATATATAGATATCTATATATATATATATATATATATATATATATATATACACACACACACACACACACACTGTTACTAAGACATGTGAAGGTTTTCAATCTCCTTTTCACCTATATATATATATATATATATATCTATATATATATCTATATATATATATCTATATATATATATATATATATAGATATCTATATATATATATATAGATATATATATATATAGGTGAAAAGGAGATTGAAAACCTTCACATGTCTTAGACAGGTCTGCAACCCGGCTTTTCACCATTATCACCTAGCATACAGTGCTTCCACTGCAGCAAGGGGTTCTGGGAAATGACATGCAAATGAGCACACAGTGCCACCATTCGTCTTAAATCCATTATAACATGGAACCCTTAAGCCAATGCTCGCTGTTTTAAACACAGCTCACAGATAGCTGTTTCGACCTTTTGGGTCTCATCAGTGTGAGGTTGGTTGTACTGGCTCTGCAATTTAAGACACAGGTAGGTAATGGATTTAAGACAAAAGGTGGCACCGTGTGCTCATTTGCATGTCATTTCCCAGAATCCCTTGCTGCAGTGGAAGCACTGTAGGCTAGTTGATAATGGTGAAAAGCCGGGTTGCAGACCTAAGGCAGACTGTGGCGCGACCGATGACGTCGCCATTGCGATAGTTATATTTCAAATTTAGGCGACGTCGCTGGCTGCAAGCACAGCGATGTCACAAAGGGGTAAGGCAGAGGGACGGAGATGCTCTCCCCCGCAAGTGGAGACCGTCGCCGAAAAAATAACACTGACTACCAGATTTTTGGTAGCCCTGTCGCTCCGTCGCGCCGTTGCGTGCATTATAAGTGCCGGCGATGGCAACAATGCATTAGTTTTGACGCGACGGTCGCGTCGCCGGCACTATAAGCGCAGCCTAAGACATGTAAATGTGCTCACAAGTAAAATTTTGATTTGATATATATTTATATATTTATATATACTGTATATATTACTCTGCAATGTGTTGCAAGCCCCTCTGGCAGTGAAGGGTTAATTTGGACGCCTGTGGCTGGTTTGCTTAGGGTTGTCCCAAACCGCACAGTGTCTGGCTGTCACAGACAGTTTGGGTCTGTGCTGCTCTCTGGGGCCTAATCTAGGGTTACTATTGCCTCCCCAGAGCTGCACTATCAGAGCCTTGTCAATAATAGATGCTGCTATAACATGCAGCACAGCTGAGGTCCCGGGCTCTGGCTCAGGCAGGGAACCAGGAGCCTTTAAAGAGGCAGTGACACTGTGCTTCGTTATTTATGTATTTATAAAATGTGTTACCGGGAAGTAATACAGTGAGAGTTACCGCTCGTTTCCACGAATGTCCTGGGCACAGAGTTATGATGACAGATACATGGTTACAAATACATAGTTACATTAAGTGAGCCGGGTTATACATTACATACAAGGCATTGCATGCACAGGAGAGCACGGTCACTGTGAGATCGCGGCTTCAGATAGATTCTATTTTCTGCATATATTGAGATGGTTGCACAGGTCTGTAAATACTTTGTACCATCCACATCATCTATGCTCTGTGCTTAAAATCATAGTAACAATCCCCCCCCCCCCCCCTTTAGGCAAACTGCGTGGTAGCTTTGTGGTTGAAGACGCTGGCCTCTGAAGTGTGCAGCCCATTCATTTCTACATGTTGTTGCATTGCGGAAGCACAGTGCATACCTGCTCCGAAGAGCTTACACTCTAATACATGCTACACGTGGCACAATGTATGGAAGAGGTCATGGAACATGACTTTCCGAAGGTCACCCACTGCTAGCCATGGGTCTGGGACATCTTGCACATAAAGAGAGGTACCACTGCAGTTTCTCTGCTCGTGCTGGATGGAGCAACATCCAAGCAGTGTCCATGGAAGTCCCCTAACCCAGGGGTGGCCAACAGCTGTCCTCAAGGGCCACCAACAGGTCAGGTTTTAAGAATGTCCCTGGTTCCGCACAGATGGCTCAACCAGTTTCTGCTTCAGTACAGGTCTTCGACTGAGCCACTGATTGAGCCACCTGTGCTAAAGCAGGGATATCCTGAAAACCTGACCTGCTGGTGGCCCTTGAGGATTGCCATTGGCCACTCACCCATGCAGCTTACCATACACAAAACCGTTAATGGACAAAGCTGCTCTTACTCAAACACGTAGCGTCCCTGATAAATAGGCACAGTTGCAGGGTATGCAGGGGTATCCCACTTATAGGCCCTTTAAATATAAGTTAAAATGTCCACGAGCAGTTGCTGAGAGGCTTAACATAGTGTATCCTCTGGTTTTACTCCATCTGTGCCTCTCTGTCCCTGTCCCAGTATATCTGCCGTATCAGACAGGAGCTTGAACGAGACGGGTTTGATCCGTCACGCGGAGAGCGTCTCTTTTGACGTGAGCCCCGCGGAATTGCCCTTGCGTCTGTGGGATTCCCAGGGCTGCTTTGAGCGTGGTCTGTCAGGGGAGGGGGGTAGCTTTGTTCTGATATGCAGAGCATGGAAAGATCTGTGACTGTTCTGCATGCTGATGAGAACGCTCTCAACATTTCAACCCACTTGCAAACCGATTGCCTCACTGTCCTACTTTACCAGGAAAACGCTCGGCGCGGTTGATACATCTCGTTAAATTTAAAGAGACAATCCAAGCCGGCCATTTTTTTTTCTCCCCCCTTTTTTTTTTTTACATGGGATTGAAGCAGGGGGTCTTCAGAACCCCGTTAATTTCAGCTCCTGGGGTCTCCTTTCTTCCAGAGATACTTACCTCCGTGGGGGGCGCCGGTAACCGGTTAGCAGGGCTCACGCAATGGCGGAGTTTCAAAGCTCCCGCGCCCTGCCGGCCAATAGGAAGCCGTGACATCATCAGGTGCGGCTTCCTATTGGCCCAAGTGACGCTGGAGTTTTAAACTTTGCTGTGACACCGACGCCCCATACGGTGGGCTCTATCTCGGGAAGCAGGGGGTCCCTGGAGCTGAAATGAACGGGGATCAGCTCCGGAGACCCCCTGCTTCAATCCTGTGTTTAAAAAAATAATAATAAAGGAAATTGCTTGAATTGCTCCTTTAAGGGAGACCCGTAAACTCCTTGCAGACCCGGACTTCTCAGACTCCCCTGTGCGTATATATGAAGTGGAGAGATACTGGGGTGGGGCGGATATGTCAACGTAAATAAAGTGCGCGTAGAAATTTTCGTTTTGCGCGTTGCTCCATTTTCTGCTTGCGTTTGTGTCAAATGTATGACCGTGTTTCTTATGTTTGACGCAAATTGTTGGCAAGAAAAGTTTACGCCACTTCACACTTGGCGGATTTTTTTTGACCCAAATACAATATATATATATATACAATATAATGAGTTTGCTGCATCTTATTATAATCTGTGCGCCATGTAACTGCTCCATAAGGCCACGTCCCCAGTGGCCGCTGCTGCGCGCGCTACGGCGGTGAGAGCCACACACCAGAGCACAGACCTCTACGGGGCAAGCCCCAGTCGCCGTGTGTACGTGGGCGCAAGAATTTTGTCTTTCCTTGCTGCAATGCGATAGGCTTCAGTGTGAAAAACTGCACTTAGCTACCTCAGCAACTGGTATGAAATGAGTAAGAGCCGAGTCCAGGATCACAAGAGTCTGGCATAGAAGTTTATAAATGTAACAGTGGTTGTTAAGAAAAACAGGATGTTCGTACGTATGTATATCTTTATTTATATAGTGTCCACAGCTGTACTTAGCACTTCCCAAGAGAGACAGTACAGGGAATTATAGTACAATAGCTGCAACAAATAAGATCAGACAGTAGGAAAGTAAATCCCTGCCCCGGAGAGCTTACAATCTAAGTGGTATGATGGGAGAATAAGGGACTAAGGTGAGGGAATAAGTGCAGTAGATGGCAGTCGTTGGTAGGAGCGGCTGTGGGTGTGGGACAGTAGCCACGAGTCTAGGTCAGGAGTGGCCAACTCCAGTTCTCAACAGCCACCAACATTTCAGGTTGTAAGGATATCTCTGCTTCAGCACAGGTGGCTCAATCAGTGGCTCGGTCAACGACTGACATTGTATAATGGGGTACCTCGAAGGATAATATTACACTGGATCTCAATGGGAGACTCGACAAGTATCAGGGGTGTCAAAAGAATGATGTACTGGGTGTTTTGGTTCTAGAAATTGTTTGGGTTTTGGTTTTGCTTCAACTTGAGTTTGTGGCTTGGATTTGCAAATTAGTTCCGAAGTTCGGATTTCGAACCCGCAGACCTGCCCAGCCATCCGAATGGCGATGTTGATCTGTAATCCGGATGCCTACAATAAAGATTTCTTGTTCATCTGTAAACTGGGTTTCTTTTAGCCAGAAGAACCCCCTCAGTTAAGGGCTCACATGAGTGGAGAACTTTGCAGAATCTCACCGTTCTGGAGATGTTGAGTTTGAAAGATTGTAAAAATTGAGTGCACAAAATGGCCTTCAGACTGGTAGCCAATAGAAAAAGGCAAGATCAGGATTTTCATCATCTTTGATGAGAAGGAGAAAAACTGGAAGAGCACTACTGTAGGTATCAAAAAAGTAGAAAGGAGGGTGCGTATCCCATAAAAAGATTATTTATTGGTCATGGAAAAACAGGGCAATGGAGAGCCATACCAACGTTTCACGCTTCACAGAGCGCTTTCTCATCTTTGAAGATGGATATATCTCTGAAACAAGTGTGATTCTGCTTAGTAGGACCTCACAGTCCAGATTATGGCGTCAAATAAATACATTAAAAATAGCGGGTGATTAAAATGGCTGCCAGAATGCTAGCCGATAAAAACAAGCAATATTCACATTTGCAGAGACTTTGAAGCTAGATATCTCTGGAACAAGTGTGTCATCTCCGTAGGACCTCCCAGTCAAGATTATGAAGTAATATATATATATATGCAGCCCATGTGCAAGTGGCCCATTATAAGTGGCAGGACTGGACAACAAGTTTAAAAGCAAGTTCAAAACAAGTGAAGAAGTGGACAACACCTATTGGCCCTGATTCCTGTATTTGCCCATCGCTGGAAAGGAGGTTATTATCGATCCCAAACTGCACTTCCAAGAACTTAACTATTGCTGTGATGCTGCCTTTACCATTTTTTTTTGCTGTGGCCTCACTTCTTCTCAAATTATACACTTCCTTCTACCAGGCTCAGTATGTCTCTAACTCTATTCATATATCTCCATCTCTCCTTTCTTCACCACTTCTGAGTTCACATGAACTCCTTTCTTACCTGCGCCTTCTGACACCACACAGCTATATTGCCTGCACTAAATTACACCCCTACAAATCCTCCTCACACATTATCTTTCTATCCATGCTTCTCCTCCTTGCTTCTGGGGATATCTCTCCCAATCCTGGTCCCTGCCTTATTCCTACATGCTCTCGTCCTCGCCTGCCAAATGCAACCTCTACTCCTGGTGTCAACTCCTCCAACCTCATACCCATCCCCTGCCACCCTCCCTCTTCTCTCCCTTTCTCCTGTGCCCTTTGGAATGCACGCTCCCTTTCTAACAAGTTCCTCTCTGTGTATTACTTCTTTCTCTCTCACTCTCTGCTCCTATTTGCTATAACTGAGACCTGGCTCACTCAGCCTGACTCTGCTCTGGAAGCTGCCCTCTCTTATGGTGGCCTTTCTTTCTCCCACACTCCGCGCCCTGATGGCAGGGGTGGAGGCGTTGGGCTCCTGCTCTCCTCTCTCTGCCGTTACCGAACCCTTCCTATTCCTCCCTCTCTTGTTTTTCCCTCCTTTGAGGTTCACACTGTCCAGATCTTCTCTCCTCTCCCTGTCCACGTGGCAGTCATCTATCGCCCACCTACCTCTACTTACCCCCCTTCTGCCTTTCTCTCTCACTTTGAATCCTGGCTCTCTTTCTTTCTCTCCTCAGACTCCCCTGTTCTTCTCCTTGGGGACTTCAATTGCCACATTGATGACCCCTCTCTCCCTTGGGCTTCCCGCTTTCTCTCTCTAACATCTTCTTTTGGCCTTCAACAGTGGACTGCAGCCAGCACCCACAAGGACGGCAACTACCTCGACCTGGTTTTCACTAAAAACTTCTCTCTCTCTGATTTCTCCATTTCCCCCTTTCCTCTCTCTGACCATCACCTCATCTCATTCTCTCTATCTCGCTTCTCCCCTTCTCCAACTCCATCTACCCCGTGGTTCTGCAGAAACCTGCGCTCTATTCACCTACCTGACTTTGAGTACACTTTACGCTCCTTCCTCTCCTCTCCCAGCCCTGCTACAGACCCTGACAACCTGGTCAGGAACTACAACTCTGCCTTATCCTCCTCTCTTGATCTACGTGCCCCGCTTTCACTTTGCCATCCTCGCCCTTCTAACCCCAGACCCTAGCTAAATTCCCACACGCACATGCTACGTTCCTCCACTCATTCCTCTAAACGCCTCTGGAGGAAATCTCATACTCTCGCAGACTTCCTTCACTACAAATTTTAGCTATCCTGTCTCAACTCTGCCCTCTCGCAAGCTAAACAAGCCTACTTTTCTTCACTAATCAATACGCACAAGTCTAACCCACGCCGACTCTTCTCTGTCTTTGACGCTCTACTCAAACCACCCTCAGCTGCCTCTTCTTCCTCCATCTCCGCTCAGGACTTTGCTGACTATTTTAAGGAAAAGGTGGAATCCATACGTCAGAACATCCCGTCTGTTTCTTCCTCCCATCCTACACCTCTTCCTAACTCTCCTCCTGCCTTCCTTGACTCTTTTTCCACGGTCTCAGAGGAGGATGTATCACTGTTCATCTCCTCTTCTTCCTCTACCACTTGCCCTCTTGACCCCATTCCCTCCCATCTCCTAAAACCTGTTGGTCCTACTATAATCCCTACACTCACACATTTTTAACTCCTCCCTCTACTCTGGTACTTTTCCCTCCTCCTTCAAACATGCAACAGTTATACCATTACTCAAAAACAGCAAGCTTGACCCTACCTTTCCGTCTAACTATCGACCTGTCTCCCTCCTGCCTTTTGCCTCTAAACTCCTTGAACGTCTTGTATTCTCTCGCTTGCTTTTCTCAACACCTATTCTCTCCTAGACCCTCTACAATCTGGCTTCCGCATTGCTCACTCCACGGAAACAGCCCTCACTAAAATAACTGATGACCTCCATGCTGCCAAAGACAGAGGTCATAACACTCATATTGCTCGACCTCTCTGCAGCATTTGACACCGTGGACCACCCTCTTCTCCTTCACATTCTCCATACTCTTGTTATTCGGAACAAAGCTCTATCCTGGATCTACTCTTACCTCTCCCATCGTACTTTCAGTGTCTCTTCTGCTAACACCACCTCCTCTATTGATCTCTCTGTGGGGGTACCCCAGGGCTCTGTCCTGGGACCTCTTCTCTTTTCTCTGTACACACTCTCTCTAGGTGACCTAATAACATCTCTTGGGTTTAAATATCACCTCTACGCTGACGACACACAAATTTACTTTTCAACACCTGACCTTACACCTGCTGTACAAACCAAAGTTTCTGAATGTCTCTCTGCTATATCATCCTGGATGGCCCTCCGTCGCCTTAAACTCAACATGGCAAAATCAGAACTCCTCATACTTCCTCCCAAATCTGGCCCTACTACCTCCTTCCACAATACTGTTGGAAGTACGATCATTCACCCAGTAGCCCAAGCACGCTGCTTAGGGGTCACATTGGACTCCTCTCTCACATTCAAAACGTTTCTAAAACCTGTCGCTTTTTCCTCCGCAATATAACAAAGATACGCCCATTCCTCTGTTGCTCGACTGCTAAAACTCTGACTCAGGCCCTCATCCTCTCCCGTCTTGATTACTGTAACCTCCTGCTGTCCGGCCTTCCTGCCTCTCGCCTGTCTCCCCTACAATCTATCCTAAACGCTGCTGCCAGAATCGCTCTGCTCTTTCCTAAATCTGTCTCTGCGTCTCACCTCCTGAAATCTCTCTCCTGGCTTCCGATCACATCCCGCATCTCACACTCCATTCTCCTCCTCACTTTTAAAGCTTTACACTCTTCTGCCCCTCCTTACATCTCAGCCCTAATTTCTCGCTATGCACCATCCTGACTCTCGCGTTCTTCTCAAGGATGTCTTCTTTCTACCCCCTTTGTATCTAAAGCCCTCTCCCGCCTTAAACCTTTTTCACTGACTGCCCCACACCTCTGGAATGCCCTTCCCCTCAATACCCGACTAGCACCCACTCTATCCACCTTTAAGACCCACCTTAAGACACACTTGCTTAAACAAGCATATGAATAGCACTGTGGATAATACTGGGCACATGATATATAAAGCTTGGCCCCCTGCAGACGCACTTACCAGAACTCCCTCCTACTGTCTCTGTACGTTCTCCCTACCTACCAATTAGACTGTAAGCTCCTTGGAGCAGGGACTCCTCTTCCTTAATGTTACTTTTATGTCTGAAGCACTTATTCCCATGATCTGTTATTTATATTATTTGTTATTTATATGATTACCACGTGTATTACTACTGTGAAGCGCTATGTACATTAATGGCGCTATATAAATAAAGACATACAATATAAAAATATATATAATAATATAGCAACTTAGTAAGAATTTTTAATAACTGTTTCTTGAAACTAAATAAGTTTTCTCATGAACAGAAAAAAATATTCAAACTAGGACACGAGCATGAAAGTAACATTTAAATACTAACGTAACGGAAGAAAACAAACTGAACAGGAACATACAGTCGGTGTTGATTCTCTCCCCCTCTCCCTGAATCTGGGGTTGAATTTCTCGTTTTGCTGTCCCAGAATCCCTGGCTGCCGTAGAAGCATTGTAGGCTGAGGCATGTATTATGGTATGCGCTTGCGCGCAAGACGTTGGCACGTGCACGCGTTTCGTGTGTACAGGCAAAGCTATGACGTGCGCCTAGGAGGCGTGGCCATGATGTCACAAGGGCAGGCCTCCGTGTGATTGGCTCACAGTGTCACGTGGCACGGCAGCCGCTCGAAAATACAAATGTCTTTGTATTTCCACCAAGCTGCCGCGCCAACGCTGTCTGATTGCTGATATTTGGAGTCAGGAAGGAATTTATTTTTCCCCTTATGAGATATCATTGGATGAAATGTCACTGGGGTTTCTGTTTTCCTACCTCTGGATCAATACACTGTAAATACGGATATAGGATAAAGTATCTGTTGTCTAAATTGAGCATAGGTTAAACTTGATGGATGTACGTCTTTTTCAACCTCATCTACTATGTAACTACTATGTAACTATGTAACTACTATGTAACACTAACCAAATTGGGGCCCAATTGTTTGCCCCCCAATACCCCCTGCTCAACAACTCGGGGCCCGGGCCACGACTTCAGACCTGGGCCCCTGGAAGGCTATGACCTATCCTGGAAATGGGGGCAGACTTCTGGTCGGCTGGACCCCTCCCTCTGCCGGGCTCACGCTGGCAAGCAGATCCCCACTCCCCCCCCCCCCCCCTGCTTAACAAACGAGTCCCCAGCACACACCTACCAGGTTGGCGTACCCCGTGTTTCTCACCCTCCCCCCGCCCCTCTACTCAATCCGGAGCCCAGGTCAAGACTTCAGTCTTGGGCCCTGGGAAAGCTGTGCGAGGGCCTGGTGTGTTATCTGTAAGGCACCAACATAATCCGCAGTACAGTGGGTGTGAGAGACAGTGACATACAGCAGTGGTGCTCAACTCCAGTCCTCAACCCCCCCCCCCCCAACTGGTCAGGTTTGTCAGGATATCCCTTCTTTGGCACAGGTGGCTCAATCAGTCCCTGCTTCAGCATAGGTGGCTCAATCGACTGAGCCACCTGTGCTGAAGCAGGGATATCCTGAGAACCCTGACCTGTTGGGGGGGGGGGGTGGTCTTGAGGACTGGAGTTGAGCCCCCCTGACACACAGAAATGTTATCACACACTGGCATAGTGCAGTATATTAATCTGCCACTATATCAACATGTCAGCATCATGTGCATAGATTACATTTCTCTGCCCGTGGGGCTAGCGGCGTATCGCTCCAGGGGGAGGGGGGTGTAGTAGAAGTGAGCTGAGGGGATAATCATATCCTGTCTCCATTAACTGTCTCCAGGAATCAAACGGTAACCTCCCCAGCTGCGTCTTCAGGGCCTGAGCGGTTTCGTACTGGTACCCAGAATCCCTTGCTGCAGTGAAAGTATTGCAGGCTAAGAGATAATGGGGAAAAGCCTTGTTGCAGACCTGTCTGATAGACATGTGAATGTGCTCACCAGTGATATTTGTATTTGCTGTAGCCTGCCTGTAACAATGAGCGGTGCTGCAAATGGGGTTAATAGTCCAGTAAAGGAGGACATTTCTTTTCCTTCAGGGAGCACAATCGGTGCAAATCTAGGGCGAAAATGGCACCAGATTTATTAAAGAAACATACACGGCTTTTAATGAGGATTTTAATTTTTCCTTTGATCCATCTGGGTGCATGTGGGATTCTAACTAGAATGACCTGCTTCCAATGCAGACGTGTGCTACTTCCGCTCTAACATACCCACACGTCCCGGGAGTGGGAAATCACCCCCGCTCAGTTCTCCGTGTGACTTACAGGCGGCCTGTGTCACATGCACCTGGAAGCGCTCGGGGGCAAAGACCCGTTTCCTCTTTTCCAAGATGTCAAAATCCTAAAACAAATAAGGAAGCCGCCCACTCCACAGACGCCCCCCTCAAACCATGTCACCTTCCGGAAAGAAACACTCAGCCCCCTGTCATCCTCCAAAAATAGACGGTTTGGTTCTTTGGAGCAAAGGTCGGTTTCCTCATTTTGGGAGACGTCACATCTTAGAAGGAAACAGGCCATTCCACTGCGGGGTCCTTGACCCCGTCTGGATGAGAAGGGATCAACTTGAGCGTAGTGTTTTTGCCCTGGTGCCCACATGTTAGCGAGAGTCAGACAAGCCAGGGGCCTGCGTAGATATGTCAGTCGAAGGGCTTCTCGGTCTCGCTGCTCGGTTTCCGCTTTGCTGTATTATGGACTCTCCAAAAATAGCACCTGTTAATCCTGCGACCTTACTTAAACCAGGGGTGGCCAACTGCAGTCCCCAAGGGCCACCAACAGGTCAGGTTTTCAGGATACCCCTGCTTTAGCACAGGTGGCTCAATCTGTGGCTCAGATTGAGCCACGTGTGCTGAAGCTGGGACTGATTGAGCCACGTGTGCTGAAGCTGGGACTGATTGAGCCACATGTGCTGAAGCTGGGACTGATTTGAGCCACCTGTGCTGAGGCTGAGCCACCTGTGCTGAAGCAGGGACTGATTGAGCCACCTGTGCTGAAGCAGGGGTATCCTGAAAACCTGACCCGTTGGTAGCCCTTGAGGACTGGAGTTGGCCACCCCTGATTTAGAGTATGACAGAAGATAGCAGCTGTTCTTAGCTCGTCAAGCCATGTTTACACTGAGTAACTTGCACGCAATTATGTACGCAGCGTCCCATAGACATTGCAATACAGGGGAGATGAATTGCTTAGCCGCCCACTCTAGTATCAACTGGGTGAATAGGAGGGGCAGCAGATCCCTGATGCACGGATCATATTCAAAGCGTTCTCTCTCCATCTTTGCTTGTGGTTTCTATGTATAACAAAGGCAGCTGCCATCAAAAATACATGCAGACAAAGTATTGTAACCGTTTTGCTTAAAGCAACAATGTGAAAGCGCTCACCCATGCAACTGCTTCTCTATCGCTTTAAAGCAGCAATCCCCTCCATAAAAAATGTTTTCTTATTTCTGTTTATCATTGGGAGTCCTTCAGAAATAACCCCCCTTTTTCTTTCAATTCTGTGATTACATTGGGGAGACATTGTTTGCTATAAGACAAAATTATAATGGAACTCCCGGGGGGAGGTTAAAATGGCCGCCTCCATTCAGCTACATTCAAACAACAGGGGTTGCCATGGTAACAGCTGAGGCCTGTGAAATATTCAACGGGTGAAAACTCAAGAAAAATTCAAAGCTTTTGAGAGAGAATGTTTTTTTTTTTCACAAGCAAGGAAAATATTCCCAGAATATAAACAGTTTGTTAGGATTTTATTTGTGTTTCTTTTTGGGGAGACGGTTGCTTTTAAAGGCAGGAGTTGCAGGCTTTTCAGGACCAGAAAGGGTTAATATTCACATGTCTAAAAAAAAAAAAAGTCTTAGATGTCCCTGAAACTGCATTTATTTTCCCAAACATCTGTTTTACTGATATACACAATTGACCAATAGCCCAGACACAGCACAAAGCAAAATATCTATGCAACGAAAAGGCCAGGGAAATAACCAGCGTCCAGGAAACGTGTTCATCCAATTCAGCCATGATCTAAAAGGCAGTGGATCTTAACTCCAGTCCTCAACCCCTCCCCCACCAGCAGGTCAGGTTTTCAGGATAACCCAGCTTCAGCACAGGTGGCTTGATCAGTCCCTGCTTCGGCACAGGTGGCTCAATCAGAGGCTGGGCCTCTGATTGAGCCACCTGTGCTGAAACTGGGATATCCTGAAAACCAGACCGGTCTGGGGGGGGGGGGGTGGTCTTGAGGACTGGAGTTGAGAACCACAGCCATAAGGGTTTTTATCATCTGTGGGCCTCTAAGTGGTCTGTTAATTAGCCAAATGGGCTGTCATTAATCACAGTCGGTAATGATAATGAAATGAAATTAGAACCATTATAATGTATTCCAGATAGTAAATAAAAGGTCACTTTTTTTTAGTAATTTTGTGTGTTTAAATAGAGGTGCGAGTATAAGTATATAGCTAGCGCTAGCCAATAAAAGGATTTTTAATACCCAGCACTTGTGGATTTGCAGACTGCATTGTATTCTGTGTTCCCCCTCCAGTAAACAGGTTTGTAACTAGAGTCTGTAAGATTCCACTGCATTGTAAAAGCAGGGGGTGCAGAATTACAGAGACGTGTTTGATACTACAGGCTCCTGTATAATGATCACTCCCGGACCACACAAAGTTCAGTACCGGCAGCCTCATATAACAGGACCACACACAGTCCTGCAGGGAGTATCCTCATGGCGTTCAACCAAGAACCTCACTGAGGTTCAGCAACTAAGAACAGAAATCCTGGAGATTTAAAGGCTCTGCTGGTGTCCGAGGCACTTGCTTGGTTACGATCAGCCAACTGTATTACAGTACCATGGGGGACCTATCCAATCCTTATTGAGGCAGTCGGTATTTTGGAGGAGTATTAAACAACTGTGCAATAATTCTTGAACCGGGGCATTACGTAGCTCAGGAGATACCCTTAGATAATCAGCTTGATATCATTTAAGTAGTTAATCTTCTGCACTAAGACTGTAATATAGTGTAGCATGGAGAGAGCTTGAGGACGCTCACAATGCCTCTATCAAGGCATTCAATATGATTATTAGATTGTAAGCTCTTTGAGACAGAGATCTTATCCCTGTATGGTACATAAACTCCTTTTGTATATCAAATTCGGTGTGCTTTTAATGTAAAGTACTGTATTCCATTAAACAACAAACTCGAAAGGTCAGTGACAATGGAACTCACTAAGCACTTTAAAGTTGGGTGACCATTAGCTAATGTCATGCCACACAGTCCCTCAGCTTAACATTAGCAGATGGTGACCCAACTCCTTATTATGTTTGATTGGAAATCAATGATCCCACATCCTTAGAAACACCTCTGGATACCCCGAGGCAAAAGTTTCAAACACTGGGTGACCTTTGGCATGTCTCTTTTAGGTGAAAGATGAGAAGAACGGGCAGGAAGCCTTTGATCTAAGTGACTACGAGAAGTGTGAGGAGCTACGTAAGTCAAGGAGCCGATCCAAGAAGAACCACAGCAGGTTCTCACTTGTGCGATCCAAACAGCCGGGAAACACCGTGAGTTACTGGGATGCAATGAGACGGTCAGGAGTTGGGCTACTACTTAGTAATGTCACCCTCGTTGGCCAGACACTAGCAATCGAGGGTCTCCATATAACAATTAATAGTGCGGTGTGCCAAGCGTATGTAGACTGGGACAGAATGGTTCTTATCTGCTGTCAATTTCTCTAACTCTGTTTCTATTTGATCTGTTGGAATCCTAGATGTTCAGGGAATAGACTGCAGAGTTGGGTTACCGTATGGTAATGACATATAGTCTTTAGAGTGTCAATAGGTTTTTTGGCCCCATGTTTGATATTTCTGGTAGACGTTGATGGGGTTTCAGGAGGATAAAACTTCATCTTTAAAGGGTTGACGGCTACTGTAATTGGTTTTCCATCTTTTAATTCGTTTTCAGATGGGAGCTAGACGCCTTAGGCACAGGGGCGTCCACATATTAGTTATCATGGGCAGCTGTGACAGCGGCTTCTTTACAGACGGTTTCCACCCCAAAAATGATATATATTATGAATTCCGCACTGTGAAGTCTAATGACGCGCTTCTCGATCATATATTAAATTGGCCTCCTCAGTGGAGGCCTGCAATGCATTTGTTGAAAAGGAGTTAATTAACTACTAGCATAGACGGGTGGCCAACTCCAGTCTTCAAGGGCCACCAACAGTGTAGGTTTTAAGGATATCCCTGCTTCAGCACAGGTGGCTCAGTCAGAGACTGAGCCACCTGTGCTGAAGCAGGGCTATCCCTAAATACCTGACCTGTTGGTGGCCCTTGAGGACTGGTGTTGGCCACCCGTGTGCTAGCAGATACCTATCTCCCAGATTATCTGCCGACAGCCTCTTTGTTTCTGTGTAACTCTCTTTCCTGAGTATATGTTCTGTGCATCTACATCCCCTTCACGCACCATGCCTTCGACAGGGCAGGGTGTTATTGCAGACGCAGAATGGAAGTGATGGACGGTGTTTCTTCCCTTAGGCACCAAACCTGATCTTCCTCGCAGTCAGCCCAGAGGAGAAGGAATCTTGGATCAACGCCCTGAATGCTGCAATCACTCGAGCCAAGAACCGCATCTTGGATGAGGTAAGCAGCATCCGCTCGGGCTGCTCGCCAGGAGCTATTCTAAACATCTAAGCAATCGAGGCAGATGATTGGGACCCCACGCGGGCGCCAAAGCCAAACATTAGAACGGGACTTTTTACATCTTTATCTTATCTTTAGCCTTGATATTTCTATTAATTGCGCAGAGCGGTTACGTTTTGCCTCTGTACTAGTATGATACTCCTTTATTGCCAATGATATTTTATTCATTTGAATTAGTGGAAGTTTAATTTGATGACAACCAGGACCACTAATTGTGTTGTAACGCCTGGAGAAGCATACAATGCAAAACAATGTGTACCAGTATCAGAGACAAGTGGTCCAGCGTCATAGCGCACCCTCCAAGGAAGTCAATGCATCCTTATCATTCAAATAGTGGGCTTTTAAACAATAGGGCAAAGCGTTGTTGGACCTCATTTTGTAACTGTTTATACCACATGGTACCATCGCACGCTTTGTGTCTTGGTGGCTTCAGCACAGACAGATATGACCAAGCTGCTAATCTTCGGCGTGTTCATCTTGCTTCCTGCTGCAGGTTACAGTGGAGGAGGACAGCTATCTTGCCCACCCGACCCGCGACAGGGCAAAAATTCAGCACTCCAGGCGCCCCCCTACCAGAGGCCACCTCATGGCAGTGGTAAGTAATCGGACAGTCATGGTACAGGACATGGCATCAACTGCTGGGGGCAGGAGTACTCAATTGGGCATAGTTTTATTGCAGTAGCATCAATATATATATGTGTGTGTATGCATATGTGTGTGTATGCATGTGTGTGTGTGTATGCATATGTGTGTGGGTATATATGTATGTGTGTATCTATATCTATATATATATATATCAGGCATTATTGCTTCTGTTATCGTGACGCATTACGTAAAAAAACGCATTAAATACGGCTTGTGTTAAGAAAATGACGCACATCACCATTTGTTTTAATGAAGCTGCAGTACATTTTACGTCAAATATTGTGCCAGCGTTGGCGCAAAGTGTTGCACTAACGGGAGAAATAATGTCTGCTACACCTGTATAGAAGTGTGTGTGTGTGTGTGTGTGTGTGTGTGTGTGTATATATATATATATATATATATATATATATATAATGTCTGGTGCTAATAATTAGACCATTCTGGTCTTTTCTTTAATTGTATATTTTTTTCTATCTAGAACAGACACCCTCTTAGTGTGCAGCCATTTCCTAAATGCACATTTTATATAAAAAATATATATATATATATACTGTATATTATATTACGCATGGAAACGCACGCACATACCCATATATAGAGACACAAGAATGTTCAGGGCACTCAGTAGGGGAAAGTATAAGGAAAGCAACTGATCTGGTCAGTTGTGGTGCAAGCAGTGCAACCAGGATCACCATCCAGCAGCACAAATAGACAAAATCCTGATGTACAAAATCCGCAGCACTCACCAATTCAAATGCAGAAACAATTTAATGTAGAAACACAAGCATCAGGGGTAACAGCAGGGAAAAGAAGCAACGTTTCGGACCTCCCGGACGAGGGAGCTTGAGAACGGACCGGGAGGTCCGAAACGTCGCTTCTTTTTCCCTGCTGTTACCCCTGATGCTTGTGTTTCTACATTAAATTGTTTCTGCATTTGAATTGGTGAGTGCTGCGGGTTTTGTACATCCGCACATACATATTATATATGTAACACCGCCGGAAGAAGAGATCAGTGGATCTCGAAAGCTCGCACAAATAAAAGCATTTCGATAGCCACAGAACGGTATCATCTATTTATTTTTTGATTTTGTGTATATATATATATATATATTCACATATATACTCTCACTTAGGCTTTGAGAAGTTTAACTCAGGATTTCGCAACTCCAGTCCCCAAGACCACCCAACAGGTCAGATTTTCAGGATATCCCAGCTTCACAACAGATGGTACAGTCGAAGACTAAGCCACCTGTGCTGAAGCAAGGATATCCTGAAAACCTGACCTGTTGGGGGGGTGCGGGGGGGGTTCTTGAGGACTGTAGTGGAGAACCCACTGTGTTAACTACACAACCACAGCAGCAGCGAAGCTGATACACGGCTTGTTGATTTCCCAGTGATGGCAGCTCCAGTGTTACTCGGTTAGGTGTAATTGTTGCTTTAAGCAAAGCATTTAATGGAAATGGACCATTGTGCCTATTTATAGCACAGAGGCCTCAGCATCCATCAAACCCGCAGGCAAAGAACATAGCCTAAGTCCATCCTGCGACCCGCACGGTGATTCTGTAAGAAAAGGCTCAAATACACCATGAGTGTTGCTCATGTTTGTCCTCATTTTCCTCTCCCTTTCCAAAATAGATAAGAGGGCTGTATGTGATGTCATGACATACCCATGCAATGATGTCATCAGTGTGACGTCAGCAGCAACAGCCAGACACCTGCCAATGGGACAAATACTCTTGTATGTTATGAATAGGATATGGCATGTGGCGTTGTAGGCTGAAGCAATGTTGTTAACCGTTCACTGCAACTCAATGCGAAGGGATTACGTTCCCGTCTTGCCATGGTTAACATGTCACTTCAATCTTCTGCAGGCATCTACCTCAACGTCTGATGGGATGCTGACCTTGGACCTTATCCAGGAAGAAGATGCCTCCCCGGAGGATCATGGGACCTGTGAGCAGAGCTTCAGAGTGGACCTGGATAAGTCTGTGGCCCAACTGGCTTCCAATCGGCGCCGGTCAGATTCTGAGAATATTAAGTGCCCAGAAAAGGGCAGGTCCGAAAACCTGCACGGGCGAGAGCAAGTACACTGGGACAAGTGGGGGTCACACCGTGACTCATTTGGGAAGGGCCCAACCTACACGCCTCAGGTCCCCAAAAAGCTGTCATACTCTGAGAAGAACAAATGTGCCTCCATGGAGGAGATCCTGTCTCGTTCGGACTCAGCGGCCCAGAGGTCAGCGCCCAAAAAGGAGGCAGAGAGACTGTCCGGGATACAGGAGCTGATCGCGCTGAAGATTGAAAAAACTCAGGAACTTCTCGGCGAGGTGAAGGATTGCGGGGAAGGGAAAAAGAAGGGGAAAGAATCCTGCAAAGCGGACTCTGAAAACGTCTTGCAGGAGGCAGAGAGGCTGCTGGGAGAGGCCTCTTCTAACTGGAGGCAAGCCAGGAAGGTGCTGCAGGAAATTAAGGAGCTGAGGGACCTTTACAGGCAAGCGGACCTGCAGCCCACAGACACAAAACAGAAACTGAGCAGTCATTACAGGAAAAGTCTAATGTGAGGGACACAAGCTCTCGGAACGCCCTCAAGTTCCCAAATGGAATTGTTCCTGTTCCAAACCTGCTTCTGGCTTCACAATGCAAAAGCCAAGGGCAAAGGCAGGCCGAGGAGCCCAGAAGAGAAAAGATGGGCTGTCTTTGATAGGGTCCCTTGGCTTTGCACTTTTCTTTTCCCCAGGGGCAGCTGTACAAGCTGTGAAACACAGCGCGGGGATGATTTATGCAGGGAGCCCCTTTGGAAGAGTTGGGATTCTTCTAACACACACACAGCCTGCATATCCAGGCCTCAATCCTTAATGTCTGCAGTATTAACTATGAGTGATATTTGGGAGGCTGTGGGCAACTGGATGAGCCTTTTGGCAAACTCTGTAGTAATTGTAGTATATGCTATCCAATACGGGGCAAACGTGTCCATTTCTACGCTATATATGTTTAGTCTCGGCATTTCTCACCATCCTATTCCTTAAAAGGTTTTTTGCTGCCCTATGCAGTGTTGGTACGATAGAGGTGAAGGGGTTTCAATGGTTAACCTCTTTGCAGGCAAACAAAAGCTGTAGCATAAACCAGTACTGAGAATGACTATGCACTTTTCTATCCCCTCTAAGCTTCTTTCCCTCAACTCCTTTCAGTGCCAGAGGGTCCACCTATATGTGCAAGGCATGCACCTCTGGCACGGCAGGGGATAAAGTGTGGAGACCCCAAACACCTACCCTTAATAGGATCTGTTGGCCATCAGTGAGTGTGAGAGGGCAGGGGGAACTTAAAAACAACATGGCAGACCCAAGTTGTGGTCATTGAAATTATGTCTTTACAGTAGGAGGAAGTTTGGGAGACCTCAAGTGTCAGGATGTACTCATTATCAATATATAGTGCAGCAGTTTTCGGGGCAAAGTAGGTACTCCACCCAAAGATAAGCTGCAGCTCTTCGGTCAGGATATGGTTGGTTATGGCAGTCGTGTCAGCTCCCTGTGAATCCATTACCAACCATGTTTCTTTTGCTGGGAAATCTCAATACAAACCCCATTACTAAGCAAGTCATTTCTTATATAACGCATTTATAACTCCCAGCCTGTAGTATTCTTGGATTAATTATGGTGACACCTGTCTCAAAATCATGTGGGATGTGCCTATCCTAACGCCCCAGCCAGGAGGGCCTTGTTCATACCCATTTGGTACTTCAGTTAGTCCCTGACTCCCATATACAAGCTATGCCAGCCCTAGTTTTGCACTTTCTTATTCCATACATAGCTCACCGCAGTTGGGGATAATCAATTGGGAAGATAGACATACAAGCAGCATGGACTGAGTCTGCCCCTAAACATCAGGATTAGCTACTCGTCTTAAATCCGGGGTTATTGCACCTTTTAATGAACCAACTTGAAACTTCTTCATAGATTGTATCATAGTGTTAAGCTTCCGTCTCCCTTCTTCTGTACATCTATGAAGAACTACCCTGATCCAAAAAAAGGTATCACAGTCAGAAACAGAGTCATTATTCTCCAGGACCAATAAAGGTTTTGATATATTGTGTCTGGCTTCAGTAGTGATAAGCTTTGTATCTGCTGTATTAGTTGTGTAGAAAATGTTTAAAAGGCTGGTTAATTTGGGGGCATAGGAGACATGCACCCCGTCAATTTGTAGCTGAACATCGATTTGCTATTGTCATGATATGTCTCCTGTCATTGATGGACATGGACTTTGTTGGCAGATCTGACCAGAGACTTAAATGGTTGCTGTTTATTCAATACCTCCATTGAAGATGAAGTTATATGGAGATCTAACTCAATATTGTGGATTATTGTGGTCCCTTAAACAGATTATTTTACATCTGTGGGATTTATTTACGAATGTCTTCAGGCACCTTAAGGCCCATTCATAAGAACAAGATGTGAGAAGGTGTTGTGACTTTACACTGTTTAGTAATTCATTCCTCCTATAGCTTAGGTACCAAAAAGTAAATGCTCTGATCTCATTGTCCATATGGTTATTGTACTTTATCCTGCTGATCCTGTGCTGGGTTTGGAGCCTGCCATGCAAAGCAATCCTAACAAATGCCATGGTCCTTATGGCAGTAAAACAGGCTAATACAGATACACTGCGTGGGCAAGACTGGGTGAGAACAGGCTCCCCTGTCCAAAGAGCTTACAATCTTATTTACAGCTAACCTTATACGCAGAGCTTTCTGCAAGACAAGTAATGTGCAGTTAAGGAATCTGTACACTACAGAGCTTACACTCCAGTTACCACCAGCATACAATGGGATATCTTGGTACAAGACAGAGGGGAAAAGTAGTGTTGAAAGTAATGAGTTTTCTATGTTTTGCCCCAATTGTGTAGCTGGGAGGGAACTCTGATACATAGCCCCTTAGATCTCTTACCTGGTGGTATTGATCAAAGTGAGAGGATCACAGAGACCCCGCAAGTTGTTTTTCTTTCCAAACCTAAATTGGCACTTATTTTCCAAAATAATAACAAATTGGAGTTTTTTTAAAAATCTCAATAGGACAGATTTGCTCTCTTGTTTATAGATATTGTGTTCTTCTGTATTCAAGCTACTTTTGTTAAGACACTTTGACTACTGTCCGTAAATGGAGAGGGAGCAGGAGGTGTAGGTTCAGATTCTTGCTCTGCTGGCGAATGCTATGATAACAGAGAAAAAGGACACAAACTCTGCTCTAGGACCTAGAAGTATCAGATTGGATTCTCTTGGTGTTATCTTATCCCCAGGATGTCACTGCTCTCTACAAGAGTCACAACTGTTAACCCAAGGGGTTCTCAACTCCAGTCTTTCAGACCTCCCAACAGGTCAGGTTTGCAGGATATCCCTGTTACAGCACCGGTGGCTCAACCAGTCCCTGCTTCAGCATCAGTGGCTCAGTCTTCGACTGAGCCCCTGATTGAGCCACCGATGCTGAAGCAAAGGTATCTGGAAAAACCTGACCTGTTTGGGGGTGGGGGGTCTTGAGGACTGGAGTTGAGAAACCCCTGTGTTAAGCCATTTACAGCCAGAATGCAATTTGGCTTTCCAGTCATCCGTGGGTATCTTGAGTCTTGGGAATTATTTTCAGGGAGTTTTAAAGGGTGTTGCAGGATAAATACATACCGTTTTGCTGCGGAAAGCACCCATGCTGGGCTTGAGATGTCCCTCAGTTGGCCCCATTTGCTAACAGCTGGACAGTATGGGAGGTTAGTGAGCGAGAAAGGTGTTGCCGGCTTCACTGGCTGGAAAAGTGTTGGCCAACGAGGATATTCTCACAGAAATGTCGTTTTGGGCGCAGCTGACACTGTTCATCTCGGATTTTCCATCCTGTCCATTATTTTCTGCGTTAAATGTAAAAAAAAAAAAACTTTTTATTATCGGGTTTCACACATCTGGAGAGGATTTCTCATGCAGATGTTCAAACATGGCGTCTCCTCTTACTCACAAAACTCCACTGCTTGATATAATCAGTCCCAAAAGCAATTAAGCAAAGTACCTTAATACGCTGGGGTTAATGAGACACATCATTTACCAGTTTGGGAGATTTCATTGAATAACCATTAAAGTGCACTACCTTGCTTAGTAAACATGGGCCAAAATGTGTCTTTCAACAGAGGTCTTGGTCAATAGTTGTACACATTGCCAAGCTACATTGGATATTGTCTAAAGCTGAAGCAGCCCCATCAACAGACTTCCCTATAAACAAATGTGATGGAGTAACCAATGTCCATGGCGGTCTATTTACCAAGCTCCAAAACTATGTTGAATGTACATTAATGTTTCCAGGTAATTGGCTGTGATTTTATCCCTGGAGAACCAGCATATGTAGGTTATATGGGGAGTTGGAGATTAGGGCTGGACACGCTTGGTATACATTTGACAATGGAATGTCTTGTGCGTTTCCTTCTTAATTCCCTATTTTCCCATGTTGTACATGTCAGTGTAAACATGATTCTTACACTTGACTGATGTTACAGGACAAATTAGTTTTCTAGTCACATGATAAACGGTTTCCAAGGATCCGACGTGGTTGCCTCCGCACGAGCATAGATGTGAGTTCTGTGCCGACGCATTTCACTTGCCACACTTCCTTGTTTTTGTTTGTTGGGTGGGTTAAATTAGCAATGGGACGGATGTACGCGATGCTTCAAAAAGTGCAGCCTAAGTATAAGAAGAGCAGACCAAAACACTGCGACAAAGCATCCTGTCCTGCTTAATACAGCATTGATAATATCAGGTGAGCAAAATAGTCTAACTGGGATAAAACCAGAGCTTAATACGTTCCTCATTTGGCTGTCCAGACGTAGCCCTATAATGCATGGTGAGCTGCAAGAGCTAATTTTCCACTTCAAAATCTATGTGTTGCAGGCCTCTCTAGCAGTGAATTGATACACATTTTGATGCTTGTGTTCACTTAATTAAACTGAATTTTCTGCATAGAAAAAACAATCTATATATATATATACACAAAAATAACAAAGGGATAGGCACACCATAAGTACTGTATACAAAAAAATATTATTTTATTGGCCCAACGTTCTGGCTACCCAAAATATTGGGCCAACAAAATACATTTTTGCATATTTATGGTGTGACTATCCCTTTGTTATTGTTGAACAGTACCTTATAGCCGGGGTGTGCAAACTTTCCCCGCTGCAGCGACCTGCCTGCTCTCCCCTCCACTCTCGCGTCCCCCCTTCTTACCTTGCCTTTTGTGTCATTTGATGCCCGCGCAGTCACATGACCCCACGGTTGCCATGGCGATGTGTCGCCGAAGACAAGGTAAGGGACATTGCAGAGGCATCACGCGATCCCCCGGCATTTAATTTAAATGCCTAGGGGGAAGAGCGCGGGGCCTCTGCAACCGCCAGGGGGCGCGCCCCGCAGTTTGCACACCCCTGCCTTATAGGTTCTCTGATAGCAGCACCCTCTCCAGTAGTCTGGCTTATACTAGTTAAGTGTGTGCCCCAATATATATATATATATATATATATATATATATATATATATACACATACATACATACATACACACATCATTTCTATCATAGAATACCATTAGCATGACATATTCCTCAAACACACAGATCAAAACTGAAATCGGTAAATAAATGAAATGAGAATTCCTGATCACTGGGGGGTCATTTTTTCTTCTGCTTTAAATCCTCTCTGCCACAGCTGCAGAAACCACAGCCCTCCCAATGCTTCTGTAATGCGACCAGTTACACAAGATACTTTTTGACTGTTTCATGGTGCTTGAAATTGGATTGTATTGGCAATGTGAGCTCGTGTAATACAACTGGACAAGATGACACTTGTACATAACTTTGTATCCTTTTGTTATTTCTCTTTCCTTTAAAAGTTTGTACGATGTGTCAAACTTTCTCTTCTTCTTCCGCTGGGGAAGAGCTCTGCACTGATATTTTGGGCTTGCGGTCCTTCCCTGGCCAGTCGCCGATAGCAGAAATGTTACAAAATAAAGCTGTGATTATGAATAAACGATATGGAAATTTTACAGAAAACACTGGGTTTTTTTTCTTTTCATTTTGTTTCAACGTTCAAGAAAGCGAGGGAACGAAGATACTGCGGCTACATTGTATCAGCAAGTAGTGAGGAGGAGGAGGAGGGAGGTCTATTTAAAAAAACGTTTGAAAATGTACATGTTCACTGTAGAACAAATGTTACATTGATAATAACATCCTTGGGAACCTGGGGCAGCCATCTTGGGTTTGTGATGTCATTCATAGACTTATAGATTATAGAAGACTGACATGCACTGACTGTCGCTGTGGGACAGAGGCTTACAACCTACTTTCTGTAAAACCCTGATGGACAAGTATATGAAATAAATGCTGCATACCTAAAAAAAAGTATAATAAGAGATGATACAATTACCGGTGCTCCTATGTTTGAACGATAGCCTGTAATCAATCCAATGCAAGTAGTAGTTGATGGAACACAGGGCACAAACGGATTTGGAATAACTAACTCAATAAATGAGTTAGTTATTCCAAATCCGTTTGTGCCCTGTGTTTCTTCAACTACTAAACCCTGATGGACCCCAGTAATTTTGATGGATTCTAGAAAATGTGGTCGTTGACTGAACCACTAATTGAGTCACCTGTGCCGAAGCAGGGATATCCTGAAAACCTGACCTGTTGGTGTTCCTTGAGGGCTGGAGTTGTCCTGGCTTAGAGGAATTCGAGACAGTCCACAGGCTATTAATAAACGTGGAGAATAGTAAGTGTAATAAGGAATGAATAAGTAATGTTTCGGTTCACTGATGGATTTTTCTCAAGGTTATCTGTGCCTTATTACACCACCATTAAATCAGTCTTCATATCTATTCTGTGTGATTGTAAGGGTACTTAGAAACCGGTGGCAGACAAAAAATGGCGCCCTTAGGCACTTAACTGGTGCCGCCCTCCTCTTCCAGAGCTGTGCAGTCGCCATGGTAACGTGACGCCATGTGCCATCACGTTGCCAGGCACTCTAGCGCAGGCGGCAAGTGCCGGTAGCGTATGCCGCCTCCAAATTGTTCTGCCTTAGGCCCGGGCCTAATGGAAAATGTACGATTGATAGCAGATATGGACCATTAGACCCTCTTAAGCGGTCTGCTTAGCCAAGGTAGAGGAAATAGAAAGAATGAAAGAAATGGGGGGTGAAGGAGGGGGGCTGAGAGACCACCAGCTACAAACCATGATACTGTGTTATTATCACTGTTTATTTGTAAAGCACCAACATATCGTGCAGCGCGGTACAATGGGGGTACAGAGATTTGATCATTCCATAAACAGAGTCGGGAACGAATACAAATACGGACAGACCAGCGCAGAAATTTATAGTGATAGATAATGAGGGCCCTGATCCTCAGAGCTTACACTCTACAGGGAATCAGGGGCAATGCTGAAACAACATGGGGATCCCACTAAGGGTTGAGAGTGGGGATGTTACGTACCATGGAGATTGGTCCAGCCGTGCAGCAGCGGGGTGGGATGGGGGCAGTTGGATGTTAGACATGGCAGATAGGCTTCCTTGAAAAGGTGAGTTTTTAAATGTCTGAACATGGGAGACAATTCAGTCACTTACAGCAGATATCTCATGAGGAAAATGAACATGCTGGCAATGGCTACACCAGGGGAGGCCAACTCCAGTCCTCAAAGGCCACCAACAGATCAGGTTTTCAGGATATCATTGCTTCAGCACAGGTGGCTCAATCAGAGCCTCAGTCTTTGACTGATTCAGCACAGGTGGCTCAATCAGTGGCTCAGTCTTTGACTGATTGAGCCACCTGTGCTGAAGCAGGGATATCCCTAATACCTGGCTTGTTGGTGACCCTGGAAGACTGGAGTTGGCCATAGCTGGAGTACACGGTATATAATATGAAGCGTCAAGAAAAGGTGTTCAATCTACACAAAGCCAGCTAGCGATTTATCAAGCAATCCCATTTTCTTTCTTCGATAAATAATAAAATCTGCCGGGAGGCGACTCCGTGGGGAAGGGGGAGGGGGGAGGGGGGGAGGGGATGCTAGTTATTTATCTAAAACTTTCGGCTTCATAAAAATTGGCGCAAAAAAAGTTAATCAACGAAAAAAGTTTTTTGGGGGGGGTTTTCTACAACAAAACTGGTGTTGTTTTCGCATTCATTTTGGAGCTGGGGAACCTGGATGTATAATAAGCCTGTGGGTGCACTTTTCTTTTAGGAAGAGGTATTTCTACACTGCGGGATTTTAACCTCTTCACTGCCTCCAGGGATTGCAACACGGGGGTTACAACAATGAATTCTGCGATATATTAATAATAATAAACTTTATTTCATATCATATTCATATACATATCATATTCATATACATATCATACTCATATATTTTCTCCCAATGGGACTCAGCGCGTCACAATTACAGTACAGCGCACGGTACGCAGCACATAGGAACATAGCTCACAATCTATGATTTTGGTGCCTGAGGCACAGGGAGACAAGGTCATTTGCCCAAAGAACTGACACGAGGAATTGAACCCGGTTCCTGTAGGGCAGGGGTGCGCAAACTTTTCCCCTTGCGCCCCCCTGCCTGGTCTCCTCCCCTGCTTGCGCCCCCCTCCAATACCTTGTCTTCGGTGTCAAAAGACGCAGAGGGGGGGTGTCACGTGCCATCACGTTGCCATGGAAACATGACGTCGCATTGCCATGGCGATGTGTCGCCGAAGACAAGGTAAGGGAAGTTGCAGATACCTCACGCGAACCCCCAGTATTTAATTTAAATGCCTTGGGGAAGAGCGCTGGGCCTCTGCTACCGCTGCCCCCCCCCTGGAAAATCTTGCGCGCCCCCCCCAGTTTGCGCACCCCTGCTGTAGGGAGACATTTACAAAGAGATGTTCTGTTGATAAGGACGTGATGCTGAAGGTTTGTAAACCAAAAGAAACAGGTTGCTCAGTGCTATGAAACTTCCACAGTGTTCTGCCCTCCTCCCACTCATTCAGTACCCTGCTATCCCTCCTCTCTTCCCTCACCATGCTGCCTTGATCTCTCTGGTCTGTGCCGCAGACAGCCAATGACAAGCCTTCCCCAGCTCCTCTCCATATAAGGCTAAGAAGCAGACAGGGAGCCTTGCAGACTGTCAGCTGATGTGCACAGCCCTGTACACAAGCACAGAGACTCATCACTATGCAGCCCAGACTTCCACAGCCTCTGCGTGGGGCAGCTGCAAAGCAATGGGGAGCATGTAACACCCCCACTGCATAAAGGGACGGCGTCGAGGTAGCGGGTACATTTTCCATTGTTCCACTTTGCCAACTCCAATACACAGACTTCAGTGGGATCCCCCTCTTAAAACTCGGGATCCCCATGTTACACACATCGTCTGCCCATGCAAACGTCACTGGAATGGTCTTTTTAAAGAAGCACTTCATGCAATGTCCTACATGTTTTTTTAAATAAATGATTCTTTACTACTAGATAATACTTACTACAATTTTTTATTCAACTCTTAATGCTATTTTTAATGAGTTTTAAAGCAGCAAAACGTGAACTCGTATGTTTTTCTTTTTAAAATAAATCCGTTCTGTAGTATTAGATAATACTTAATGCATTTTGTTTTTAAATTATTCAACTTTTAATGCCATTTTTCATGAGTTTTTAAAGCATCCTTTGATTTCTATAGCCCACCTCCCAGCAGTGTGCAAGATCTTTGCAACATTTTTCTGTTTGGGATAATCTGTTGCCAAGTTGCCCAGCAGTTTGAGCTGCAAACTGTAACAATACAATAGTACCTTAGTAATATAAGGATACATTGTAGCTGCGGAGTTATAGTGACCGAAGCAGCCATTATGTTAGGCCCCACAATCAGGATGTTTACACATTTATAACAGGAGCACCAAACGCTTGGCAGTTTAGGTAAGAATGTAGAATTATACATTGCCACATGCTTTACTTATACAAGGGGAAAAAAAGGGGGGAGGGGGGTGTATTTGCTGCTTTCTTTTTTAAAAGTATCCTTTGATTTCTATAGCAGGTTTTAGCACAATTCCTCCAGCAGTGCAAGATGTTTGTAACACTTTCCTGTTTGTGATCATTTGTTGCCAATATTCCCTGCAGTTTGAGCTGGGGTCACAATAGATAATGTTACCTTAGTAATATAAGAATACATTGTAGCTGATGAGTTACACTGATTGAAGAATTGATTGAACCTGAAAGGCAGCCATTAAGTGAACCCTGGGAAGCAGGATCTTTACTGGTGATCGATCACAGGAGAATGAAATCAATCGGCATCTTAAGTAATTCGTTTTCAATAAAGGTAATCAAAGGCTGCATATATTAAAACCAAATTATATATATATTTTTTTTAAAGTGCTGCTTGGATTGCGTTTTTAAAGTCAGGATTATTCTCTTGCACAAAACAACTACTCCATACATTTCAGGATATCAACATGACTCTGTTAAAAGGCCGGATCACCTCCTTACACACGTCCTTGCCCCTGTATAGTACAATTGGAGCAGCAGACATCTCACGCCTGACTCAGTAGGGTGTAGGCGTGACAGAGGATGGAGTCCCATAATTAAGGGCTTCCTGATTTTCTTTGCAGCAGTAAAGGGAAGGCGTGAAAACCTAAATAAAGCTTCCTGTGAGCCTGAAAGCTCATGAAGACCAGATGTGCGACTTATTGAGAAACTCTACACTTAGCCAAGCGTGCACCTAACCACAATGAAACTGGGGGCTAACTGTGCATTTAAAGTAACAAAACAAAAAAAGGAAGTCACCTTCTTCCTGAAACCGCTATCGAAACTGATTGCCGACATGCCGGGCTACGTCTGAGAGGGACTGCAGGGGGAAATTACTGTGGGCCTCACTTACAAAGCTACAGAAGAACAGAAGAATGAGCAATATCAAATCAGATCAAACAACCTTCAGCACAGCATCTTGTCTCTAACAGTACTAGCATCAGTTCAGTGAGGCTCAAGAAAGAAAGTAGTATTTGTATTTTTATATATGTGCGGAATGGTATCGACTATTTGTTTTTATATATATATATATATATATATTTTTTTTTATTTATATATATATATATATTATATAAATAATTACCAGATATTAGTCCAGCAAGGAGAGACAGCACACAAGGAGTAATGAGACAGCTTTGTGTGCTGTCTCTCCTTGCTGGACTAATATCTGGTAATTATTTTTATTATTCTCTATGGGACTAGCATCTGAGTTTAAAACAGTATTTGCTAGTGCCGGCTGCTGTTACAAGGTGTATATATATATATATATATATATATATATATATATATATATATATTTAGTTTGTGCCCACAGTGTACTTGGCGCTTTACAAATGAGACAATACAGTACAGGGAATTATATCACAATAAGTACGTTCTATTAATCTGCCAGTTTCTTATTCCATTTTGCGCTCCTCCTACTCCTCTCTCAGCTCCGCTAAAGACTGACAGGAACTACAACTCTGCCCTCTCTTGATCTGCACGCCCTGATTTCCCTCTGCCGTTCTCGTTCCTTCTAACCCCAGACCCTGGCTAAATTCCCACACGCGCATGCTGGGTTCCTGTACTCGCTCCTCTGAACGCCTCTGGAGGAAATCTCACACTCTTGCAGACTTCCTTCACTACAAATTTATGCTATCCTATTTCAACCCAGCCTTTACCAGGCTAAACAAACCTACTTTTCTTCATTAATCAGCACGCACAAGTCTAACCCACGCGACTCTTCTCTGTCTTTGACTCTCTACTCAGACCACCATCTGTTACCTGTCTTTCTTCCTTACACCTCAGGACATTTTATGCTGACTATTTCAAGACATAAGTGGATTCCATTCTGTAAGACATCCCCTCTGTATCCTTCTCCCATCGTACACCTCTTCCTAACTTTCCTCCTGCCTTCCTCAACTCTTTTTCCACTGTCACAGGGGGATGTGTTGTTGCTGATCTCCTCTTCTCCCTCTACCACTTGCCCTCTTGACCCCATTCACTCCCATCTTCTAAAACCTCTTGCTCCTACTCTAATCCCTACGCTCACACATTTTTAACTCCTCCCTCTACTCTGGTACCTTTCCCTCCTTCAACCAGGCAACAGTTATACCATTACTCAAAAACAGCAAGCTTGACCTACCTGTCTCTCTAACTATCATCCTGTCGCCCTCCTGCCTTTTGCCTGTAAACTCCTTGAACACCTTGTATTCTCTCGCTTGCTCCATTTTCTTACCTCCGATTCTCTCCTAGATCCTCTATAATCTGACTTCCGCACTGCTCACTCCACTGAAATAACTAATGAACTCCATGCTGCCAAAGACGCAGTCATTGCACTTTGCTCATTTTGCTCTGCAGCCTTTGATACTATGGATCACCCTCTTCTCCTTCACATTCTCCATACTCGTGTATCCGTAACAAAGCTCTATCCTGGATCTCCTCTTACCTCTCCCATCGTACTTTCTATGTCTCTTTTTCTAATACTTCCTCCTCCTCTATCGATCTTTCTGTGGGGGTACCCCAGGTGGCTGCCCTGGGACCTCTTCTCTTTTCTCTCTACACACTCTCTCTAGGTGACCTTATCACATCTCTTGGGTTTAAATATCACCTCTATGCTGACGACACACATTTACCTTTCAACCTTTGACCTTACACATGCTATACAGACAAAAGTTTCTGAATGTCTCTCTGCGATATCATCCTGGATGGCCCTCCGCCGACTTAAACATGTCAAAAACGAAGCTCCTCATATTTCCTCCCAAATTTGGCCCTACTGCCCCCTTCTACATCAATGTTGGCAGCACTATCATACACCCAGTATCACAAGCACGCTGCTTAGGGGGTCACATTTGACTCCTCCCTCAAATTCTCCCCTCACATTCAAAATGTAGCTAAAACCTGTAGTTTTTTCCTCTATAACATTGGAAAGATACGCCCTTTCCTCTGTTGCTCTACTGCTAAAACTCATTAGGCCCTCATTCTCCCCCGTCTTGACTATTGTAACCTCCTGCTGTTGGCCTTCCTGCCTCTCACTTGTCTCCCCTACAAGCTATCCTAAACACTGCTACTAGAATCACTTTACTCTCTCCTAAATCTGTCTTTGCATCTCTGCTTCTGAAATCCCTCTCCTGACACACACAAACACCTTAATTTAAGGCTGTACATTCTTCTGCCCCTCCTTACATCTCAGCCCTAATTTCTTGCTATACATCTGCCCGACTCTTGCATTCTGCTCAAGGATGTCTTCTCTATCCTTTTTGTATCTAAAGCCCTCTCCCGCCTTAAACCCTTCTCACTGAGTGCCCCGCACCTCTGGAATGCCCTTCCCCTCATTATCCGACTAGCACCCTCTCTATCCACCTTTAAGACCTATCTTAAAACACACCTCAACAAAGTATATGAGAAGCTCCGTGGCTGATACTTTACATCTCATACATCGACCTTGACCCCTTGCAGACGCACTTACCGGAACACCTTCCTACTGTCTCTGTACGTTCTTCCTACTTACCAACTAGATTGTAAGCTCTTCGGAGTAGGGACTCCTTTTCCTAATATTACGTTTTTGTCTGAAGTGCTTATTATGTGTTACTAATAATATTTGTTATTTATATGATTATGTCACGTGTATTACTACTGTGAAGCGCTATGTACATTAATGGCGCTATATAAATAAAGATATACATACAAATGCCTGCCCCAGGGAGCTTACAATCTAGGTATATATGTATATATTTAAGCCCGTCTGACTACACTGCAATGTTTTGTAGGATCACCGAGCAGAAAGGGTTAAGAAGTGAGCCCTAATTATCAGCAATTTCCTGTAAAATATCAGGGGAGAATAAACGATTCTCCCTTGATATTTGACATGAGATTGCATGTTATCACATAAACATATTTAAACATTTTGCATGTGATAAACACACACACTAGGTATTTACTGTTTTCTGCCTATAGAAATGACCTATTACCGTGTCCCCATCTGGTATAATAACTCTGAACTGAGGCAAGTCTGCAATTCCCAACCTTTGCCTCCCACAGACCCTGATCTCCATATGAAATATTGACCCTGCAATTTATTACAAGCTGTTCCATGCTTCGCTGAACTCAGACAATTCATACAATGCCCCATAGACCAATATATGTCACTGGAGAGAAACGATGTCACTAGAAAGCACAGAGATAAAAGGTACAACACCCACAGCTTCCAGTACTGTACATATTCATTATCTTACAACAAAGTGAAATCTGTATTGTAGCTCACACAGATGTATTGAGCAAAAGGGCATTTGCATTAAGGTAATTTCTCCATTAAATGTACGCTGAAAAGCATTTCTTCTGCATCAATGTCTCAAACTAACAGCAGATAAGAACAATTAAGTCTGCGTATATGGTTCTATTTTCTACAATATCATAGACCCATCAGAATTGTTTAATAACACTTGCTACCCTTGTAGGTTACAACACAAGGAAAGGGGTAACCCCCGCTCAGCTTAAGGTAAATGTATGGGGAGACGGTGCTCCTCTGGGTAGAGAGGTAGATAGTAGATTATTACAAGACAGGTAAACCCAGTTATGGGCACTGAGTCCCCCCAGTGGATGTATGTGACATATTTAAAAACACATTTTATTTAAATAATCTTATTAAAATATATGCTTGGTTTAAAACAACGACGTAGAATGGATCCCTCAACACCCAGGTAGGTGATGGGACCTAATGTAATATATATATAAAGGAGTAATGGAGAGAGTATATCATCCAGTCTCCTTGGGTTTGGTACCCAACAGGGAAGATTCTAATACCCAACCTAATATTAAAGGGTTAGGAGTGTATAAATACCGCTTGTATACATATCGATGTCGAGATTCAGTATATTAGTAACAACTATTAGTTAAAGTGTTGCTGATAAGTATAGTCACTGAATCCAGCCACATTATATAGAGGTAATTAACCAATATTCAATATATTTAGTGTGTAAGCAAATAGTTGTATCCTAACAATTTGGCCCGTGTGCCAGATATATATTAATATCAGTAAACGTATACTGAATATCTGAACAGTTGATGTATATCAAATAAAGGAACCTCATATAAATGAATGATATAAGATAGAGGTAAACATGCTATAGTAAAAAGTTCAGGTAAATAACCATAGGTAAGTAGCCATAAGGGGTTACTCAGGGTCAATGCCCTAGAATGAACTGGTATAGCTTTTAGTGAATAGCGCACACTGGGTGTAATTCAGGGCTGCATTAAAAATATACAGTGATACACTAATAGGCAGACATACATGAAATTGCTCCAGCCAGTAGCTAGCATACACAGTTCTGATAATATCAGAAAACCTCTTAAATGTCATAAACGCCTGAAGAAGTTTACTTTGTTAAACGAAACGCGTCGCGACTGTTGTGGCTGGCGGTTTTACTACCCACCACCAGTACACACTCAAGTGTACCGTTCCTGCTTATTTCCGATCGTTTCTATGCTATCAAAAATGGACAGGCATCCTAAGGACACCTATTGAAGGCCCCGGTTCCTGCGCATGCGCGCTACACTCCGCACCACGCTACCACACGTGGAGGACAGGAGAGTGAACAGAGACAGCCCCAGCGCGCGGGTCTGATCTCTCAGAACTGAGATTACCCTTCATACTTCCTATGTGATGCCCTACTCCTGTGATAGACACCAGAATCGGGGATTATTAAAGAAATTTTATATGTAAGTTACTAATTTTATTATTTGTTGCTAATACAATATCTATCTCTCATCTTGGTGCGCTTTTGTGTTTTTTCTTGTTTTGCTGATATTGGTACCACCATCGGGGTTCCGGTGGAGACCACATTTGGAGGTGGGGGAGACACCTCATAAACACAGAAGCAGCAAGAGAACTGAGAGGGACCAACACTCCAAGTTTAAAGAGCCTGAGCGCGGACTGAACTTTTCATTAATAGGCAGACATACATGAATTGCTCCAGCCAGTAGCTAGCATACATAGTTCTGATAATATCAGAAAACCTCTTAAACGTCCCAGTAGTATTGGTATTGGTATAAGGGGTCAGAAGAGGTAATATATATGCAGTTGTAGGAGAGTCTGTATGTGCAGAAGTTGATAAAACTGCATATGTCACAGTAAGGACAGGTAGTGTACAGTATTTAGAAATGATACTTTCATAGCAAATGACGCAATGTACCTCCTCCAAGTACCAAAAGATAATAGTATCCTAGTATATGCATTGTGTCCACATATACTGTTGCAAACAGAGGTTCCTCAGTAGTGCTGGTGTTTTAAAACACCCCTGGTGCTCGGCTTGCCAAGAGGCTATAAGTCTTTCTATGAGCAGGGAGACGCTGGCGGATCAGTATCGCCTTCATGCGGCTTCTTAGGCCTCGCTTATAGTCCTGGTTATGGCAATGGAGCGTCGCGTCAAACCAAGTTTATTTAATCCGTCGCGTGTGCCTTTAGTAGGCGCGACAAGAATCCCTGAAGTCAATTAAAAAAAAAAATCCGCGTGACGTCAGCAGGCACTTGAGCGGCTCAGCCAATGAGGGCGAACCGCTCGTGGCCACGCCCTGCCACTATAGGCAAAAAAACACTGCTACAACGGTGATGGAGGATATCACGCCGTCAGGACCATAAGCGCGGCCTTAGGCCTCGTTCAGGGTGCCAGAGGCATTAGTTGGAGGGCGGGCGTTCGCGAGGGCGGGCGGCAGTCTGCTGGGCGATGTGTGTTCATCCTCCCAGCAGACTTTTTCAGGAGTTGAGGAGGCGGGGAGGGGGCGTGGCTACAGTCCTGAGGTTAGAGATCCAAGTTGCAGCCTTGAAATCATTCTCAAGAATGATTTCATTGGCTGCTGAGGTCCCAGTGACGCTGCTGCAGCTTCAAAAAACGAATTGGTTTGTTTATTGAAACTGTAGCCAGCGTCAACTCCGGGCTTCGGAGACAGGGCAGCTGCTACCCTGACAACCCGTATTCAATTTGAATGCATTGTGTCCCACGGCAGCTCGCACGTCAGCACGCCCTCCCTCCGAAGCCTGCACCCTGAACGAGGCCTTAGGCTGAAGGTGACGCTGAGCGAGGGCGTGCACGTTCCCGTACTCCTTTTTGAGTAATTTTTTATCCCAGTAACCTCTAAGGGTCCTTGGGGGAAATTGGTCAATTCCAGTGAATCTCAGTGTATTACTGTCTCCATTGTGATGACACACACATACACACTCTCTCTCTCTCTCTCTCTCTCTCTCTCTCCCTATTGGGAAGTCTCAAATTCTCAGTAATTTTTTTCCCTTAGAGTAAAAAAAATAGATATGTTTGGTTAACGATTTGCACTAACTAATAAGAAACTTGATCACTTGGCTGCATCCATTTAATGCAGAACCAAGCCACAAATCAGAACAGAATTAAGCAAAATAAAAATTGCGGTGCTCCAAGAAGTCATTTTTTCTGTTCCATAGAGTGATAGATAGAAGAATAGTTTGGGAGGCCAGAGACTTTGATAAATAGTCTATCAAGTATTTTTCTCCTTCAAGGAAATGCCTCAGAAATCCTAAACATCTAATACAGGGGGAGCTCAACTCCAGTCCTCAAGCCCCTCCAACAGGTCGGTTTTTCAGGATATCCCTGCATCAGTAGAGGTGGCTCAATCAGTCCCTGCTTCAGCTATTTCTAAGCCTGCAGGCTGGCATACCGAACGCAAACAACATGGCAGACCTGGTGAGGGTATGTGCGTACTGGTTACAATTTCATTTCTATAAGAAAAGGGGTTTTACTGAAGTCTACAGATAGCCATATATTCACTTTCTGGGGGTTGGGAGAACGTAACCTGTGAACATGAGCTTCTGTTTTAAGCCAATCTGCTTCAATTGCAGAACTTTTGTAACCAAAGGAGCTTTATTCCCAGTAGACGGATAAGGCTGACATTGCCTTCTTTTTGCCTTTGGTCTGGATGAAACTCAATTCAGCTGGGAATGAGTAATCTACAGCGAGAAGCGTGTATCCTTCTCAAGGGTTAATTAGAAGGTTAATGCTTTATTTCCATGGGATTCCAGCTCACATGCATGCACCCCTGGACTAGCAGCCACGAATGCCGTCAGTGTTACAGTGAAGATAAGGGACAGATGTAGAATGACGTAAAACATCTAGATTTCAAGGCTATAAAAGGCCTATTTGCGCTTTTCAACATAAAGGAACAAGTTATTGGCCCATATAACCTTAGACTCTTAAAAACAGGGGGGGTCAACTTCAGTTCTCTAGGGCAGGGGAACGCAAAACTTTTGGAGCTGCGCCCCCCGCCTGCTCCCCCAGGTGCTCGCGCCCCCCTTACTTTTTTACTGGCGTCAAATGACGCCACGGGTGACGTCACATGACCCCCTTACCATGGCGACGGGCTGCAAATGGTGCCGCGGGGTTACGTGACATCACATGACCCCATTGCCATGGTCACGTCACATGACCCCGCTGCGTCATTTGATGCCGCATTGCCATGGTGACGCGGCACAACAAGCCTTCTGAATCCCAGTAAGTAGGTTACAAAGGCCTTGCGCGATCCCCCGGCATTTAATTTAAATGCCTTGGGGAGGAGCGCGGGGCCTCTGCAACCGCCACGCCCCACAAAAAAAATCCCCGGGGGGGGGGGGCGCGGCCCCAGTTTGCGCACCCCTGCTCTAGGGCTACCAACAGGTCAGGTTTTCAGGATATACCTGCCTCAGCACAGGTAACTCAGTCTCTGCTTCAGCACAGGTGGCTCAATCAGTCCCTGCTTCAGCACAGGCGGCTCAATCAGTGGCTCAGTCTCTGACTAATTATGAGTTGATATTGAAATCATGTAATCTGTAGGATAGTCCAACTCTAGCCCAATCACTTGCAATCGAAAGTCTCATACAACTTGATGTTGCAAGGAATCAAGAATATATATGAAGTATTGGAAAGACAGGCACAGAGAATTCAATACTGCGCTCATGATTACTGTCATGAGGCCAGAGAATATTCAGTATTTTAATAGACTGGCACACAAACAGTTAACTTGAGTTACAAGTACAGTTTACAAATACATGTATTATTTTATTAGGGATCAGCAGCCTGGCCTATTTTTTTTGTGTTTGTCTGGAAGTGGGGTTATCTGGGGCCAAAGTCTGTTTTGGAAAGTGGGGTGATTGGAGCCTGAAGTCACCACTCTTTCTGACAGTCAGAATACACATTTAAAAAAAAAATATAACTTAAAAGGAATTCCTTGAGGTGTCTGGACAGCACCAGAGGGTGTAGCAAGGAAGGCAGTCCATGTCGATGTAGGTTTGCTAAATATGAAATATCGCGGATCTGGCAACAAATCCCAAGAATGACAAATATATCTTTTGTAACATTTGCGATCAGACAAATTAAATGACACTAAACAGTCCACGATTGTGAGGGTGCAAAGGGCAGATATTCGTTTGTCTCTCAAACTTAGGAATAAGCTGGTAACAACAAAAAAAATGTCTCTTTGCAATGCGGAAAACTCACCTGAACACATTGATATGAGTCACGTTATTGTAGGAGCTGCGGGGTCTAAAGATATGAGACATTTTTCATACTGAAGACATTTTTTGATTAAAAAGAAAAGCATTTTTTTCTCCTCAAGGCATAAAGGATTGATGAGTTTGTGGGGGGATGTTAAGTACACACCCAGAAGATGGGCTTATGCTGTGCTCAATACAGAAGGGTTTTAGGATACAAACCATGCAATTGGGACATGAAATTAGAATTTAACAAGAGGTGTGTGCTAATGCGAATCAGAGACGCGAATTCTCATCTTTCACCCTCCAACGACCTGTTTGGGAAGGCATCAGATATTGTTATGTGGCAACGTATAGAAATCCTGCTTTTATCCCATCTCCCTCACATCACCCCGCCCTGCATGTCCCATCTCCCTCACATCACACCGTCTTGCTTGTCCCATCACTCTCACATCACCCCCCTCTGCATGTCCCATCTCCCCCCTGCATGTCCTATCCCCCTCACATCACCCCCTGCATGTCCCATCTCCCTCATATCACCCCCCCCCTGCATGTCCCATCTCCCTCACATCACCCCCCTGCATGTCCCATCTCCCTCACATCACCCCCCCTGCATGTCCCATCCCCCCCTTGCATGCCCCATTTCCCTCACATCACCCCCCTGCATGTCCCATCTCCCTCACATCACCCCCCTGCATGTTCCATCTCCCTCACATCACCCCCCCTGCATGTCCCATCTCCCTCACATCACCCCCCCTGCATGTCCCATCTCCCCGCCTGCATGTCCCATCTCCCCCTCCCTGCATGTCCCATCTCCCCCTCCCTGCATGTCCCATCTCCCCCCCCTGCATGTTCCATTTCCCCCTCCCTCCCTGCATGTTCCATCTCCCTCTCTTCCCCACCTCAAGCGGCGGCGGGCAGGTTGCAGGTGGGCAGGTTGCGGGCAGTAGGCAGCGGCAGACAGGTTGCGGACGGGCAGGTTGCGGACGGGCAGTAGGCGGCGGCACGCGCATGCGTATACATGCGCACGCTAGAGCGCGGCTGTGTGCGGGCTCGGGGAGAGTGGAAAAGGCGGGGAAACCTGGGAGAGGATGAGCCAGGGAGAGCCAGGAACCCCTGGACTGCTCCGCGGAGCCCCGGTTGGGAATCACTGCGCTAAGGTAATGAAGTGGCAGTAAATGCATTTTTCCTGCATTGGATGCATGCCGGTGGTCTCCGGTGCTGGTATTAATGGTTATCAGCTCCGGAGACCCCCGGCATCAATCCGAGGAAGGAAACATGCATTTTTTTCCTAAGTCCCGTCTCAGCACTTCTCGCCAGCTCATCCCCAGCCTCTTGCCAACTTTTTTTGGCGGGCCATTTGGCGTTAAAGTATCAAGTCGAGAGTGGCGATCAGCTGCGAGATGCTGATCGGGGCAACTAGAATACCACGAGTTTGAGAAGCTGGCGAAAAATGGCTTCTCGCCAAGCGATCGACAAGTTTTTTTTTCCGCCACAAAAAAAAGGCAGATTTTCATAATTTCGCCAGGTTAGCGCTGCTTACTGAATCGCTATAGCCACTTTTGCCAAAAACTTGGCAAAAACTGACTTATCGGAGCTCTCTGCATAGGCCCCTAAGGCTGCGGCCCCACTAGCGCTGAGCAGGCGGTGCTTGGCGAGGTGACTTGCATATATATATATATATATATATATATATGCAAGTCTCCGCTCACGCGATGCGCGCCCGCGTATGCGCAGGCACACACGCGATGCGCTTAAGTAAATAAAACATTTATACTTACCCGCTCGCTCAATATTCGGCAATGCCGCCCCCCCCTCCCCCTGCGCGCGAGCAGACGCAAGACACCCGCCACGCATGCTTTGAGCGCCAGCTCGCTCAGTGCTAGCGGGGCCGCAGCTCTTTGAAAAAGCCCAATTGCAGGGTGAAACGCGTTAGAGGTGCAGGGGTATGCCTCCCCTCCTCTTTTTAACCATTTTTCAATAAAGGTTTTTGTATGCAGCACAGTCCGGCCTCAGAAACTTTCTTCCTGCATCGTGGTGCCCGCTGGTCTACCTGTCCCCGTTGGTATAGGTGCCTGTTCTACTTTTCAAAACAGCAAAGGAGCACACAGAGCCAGGTGTATCGTGCAAATACGTGAGTACTATTGCTGCTGTATGAGAGCTGCCCCAGGCATTCAGGGTCTTTATAGTTCAGGCTGACAGAGAGGTCTGGAGGGGTTTCAAGACTCCCCCTTACAACTCTCTATGCCACTACTTGACCGGTTGCCATCTAGGGGTTAATATACATAGCCTCGAGCATGCATTAACCACATCACGTGACCTGGTCTCCTAAGCATGAAGTTTTTTATAACATTTAAAGCAGTGGCTAAAAGCTCTGTAGCATTGGTTAATTGGGGCTTCAACCCCAGTATTTTTTTGGGCCGCAGCTTAAGTCTGACGTAACATCCTTGGGTCGGGAACCCCCTTCCTGTTGTCTCAGTTTGTCTTAACATATATGTACTCTTCTGTCATACAATGTTATTGTCCTCCCTCCCACATCGCCATACACATAAAATAATCATAGTTATCCGACTCCGGGGACCTCACTGCTTCTCCATTAGGACCCTGCTGCTCTGTGATCTCTGCCTCTCCTTGTCAGAGTCTGGAGATGACACCAAACGTTGAACGCTGGATGGGAGAATTTGTCGATGATATTATCCTCCATGTCTATTGTTCCTGGGATTACAATGGTGCCACCAGGGCCCCTGGAGGCTGCTTACTGACAATCAACAGAAAGCAATCCTTTCTGCAGCTGGGATCTGTGCGGAAAGACATAGCTGGCATCTGAAGAAGCCAAGCTATTCTTAAATGGTGATATTAATTAATGCAGTGCACATTTTATTTCTATTAATAATTATTATAGGCTAAACTTGAGCAATTCTGGGTTCTTTATTGAAATCCCTGCTCTCTGATTAGTCAAAATGCTGCATCAATAGTCAGTAATTTTAGGCACGTTGCCAAATCGCAGAGCAGGGATTTCTAAATGTACCCTGTTGGGGACGGATGAAGAGAAACATCATTCGAGGTGGAGGGTGGGGGCTCAATCATCTTACTGTGGAGGGCCCCCCAAAACCATCCTGCAGGGGAGGGAGCCACAAAATCACCCAGCAGCATTAAAGTAGGGGGTCTCCGGAGCTGAATCCTATTAATTTCACCTCTGGGAACCCACTGCTTGCGGAGATATTTAGCACCGCAGGGGGGCGCCGTTAGTCACTAAGGCTGAGCTAGTTGGGTTTTAAAGTTTAAAGCTCTTGCGTCACGGGCCAATAGGGAGCCGATCCTGATGACGTCACGGCTTCCTATTGGCCCGCAAGGCACGGGAGCTTTGAAACACCGCCATAACGTGAACCCTGCTAGCTAAGCAGCTACCGGCACCCCTTATGGAGGTATCGCTGAAAGCATGGGGTCCCCGGAGCTGAAATGAATGCTTCAATCCAATGTAAAAAAAAAACGGGAAAAAAACCCGGCTTGGATTGCCACATTAAGAGCTATAATTTGGGACCTGCCTAATAGTAGCTTACCTCGGTACAGCTGCAGGCTTTTCATTTTAGGCAAAAACGTTTTTTTTTTTTTTTAAACCTCTCATAATTAATTATTAGGAAAATATGCATTTTTTTAAATGAATTGAATAAATCAGCCTCTTTGTAGCCACTTTCGAGTTGTTAGAAGCAGCGAGGCCGCTTCAGCATTCTGATGTTACTGTGAAATAAGTATACTGAGGATATTGTAGAGCTGCACTTCAATTTACATTATGGGTCCGATGCACTTAAATATTGCTTCAAATTTGTGCTGCATCAAAGATGTCAGTGCTGAAAAGTAATAGAAACCTTCCTGTATCAGGGAGACCTCATACACCTGACCCATAATTATTATTTAAGCATCCCTCGTGTTGAATAGCTGATTGATACAATTTATTCAAAGAACTATGTGACTTTCTATTTACTGCAAGGCCCCGCATCTCGGCGCTCCGCTTTTCGGCGCTCCGCCGATATGGCAGTACCGAAAAGTGGGCCGCCATGTCTGCAGAACCAGCCGCATGTGCAGAACAGGCCGGTATGATGTCGCGCATGCACAGAACGAGCCGGTCCGGGGTCGCACATGCGCTGAATGAGGCGTTTTGCCGATGATGCGCATGCGTGGAGCGGCGCATTGCCGGTCTGCGCATGGGCACATAGTGAAAATCGCCGGTTCCGCATTCTGGCGATTTTTGCTTTGCAGCGGGGCCTTAGAACGGAACCCGCCGCATGACTGGGGCCCTGCTGTATTACCAGTTTTGGTAAATATAAATGATTAGTGCAGGGGTGACCAGCTCCCGTCCACCAGGGAGACCAACAGGTCAGGTTTTAAAGGCATCCCTGCTTCAGCACAGGTGGCTCAATCAGATTGAGCCACCTGTGCTGAAGCTAGCCTTAAAACCTGACCTGTTGGTAGCCCTGGAGGATGGGAGTTGGCCACTCCTGGATTCGTGTAATATTATTAATAATAGCCATACTGTGAAAATAATACATTTTAGTAACCAGTCTATAATGAAACATCCGTGCTGCGTCAAAATATTTTTTTGGGGGGGTTGATACATAGCAATTGCATTCTGCGCTAACACGATTAACAGACTTCTTAGGCTATGGCCCCAGTCACTGCGTGCACGCGGACGTCGGAGCGCCTGCTGCCGCGTGCACCAGTTTCAGCCGCGATCTGCGGTCCTAGGGTCGCGATGGGACGCTTGTCCAGAGAAGAGTAGAGGGAGCAAAGACAAGATTTTTGGTGGGGGCATGGCGTGGCCATGATGTCACGCGGCTGATTCACCCTCTTTGGAGGAACCGCCGCCGTGACGTAGCCAGCGCTTGGACGCCGCGCCAAAAGACACATTTCTTGTCTTTGGCAAAGGTCATCCATCACGCATCGCGCTTTCTGCAGGCAGTGACTGGGGCCGTCCCCATAGGCCATATCTTGTTCGCGCCGCGCACGCCGTAGCGCCCGCAGCGCGACGGCGACAAAGCGACGGAGCCGTCACGGAAACTGACGTGCTGTCACGTGACGGCCCTTGAACAAATCAAATTGCCGGAATCTCGCGACCCCGCCGCCCGGCGAAACATAACTTTCGCCGGTGGCGACGTCACACGCCGTGTCGCCATCGACGGCACTATAGGCACGGCCTTAGGTTGGAGCCGCGGACGTCTCCCAATATTCCTTTACTATTGGGACAACAGAGAAGGGATTTTTTTGCCACTTTGCACTCTGGGACAACCTACTGGTAGCCCAACTCAGCCACGCCAAGGTAGGACTTCAGAAGAACCAGGAAACCACCAGAATAAAACAAAGATGTGCTATTTTTCTATAATGAATAATATACAAATACTAAATAGCAAGGAGTGGACACATACAATTAAACCACATGCTCATCCGCATTTGCATCAGATAAGCGTTTTTTCTGTTGTTACAATGGACGGGAGCTCAGCATGTGGATTCTAATGTTAATAGAGATAATATCTCAGCATCTAATTAACGCTCAGATGCCAGCAGTAAGATGCCAGTTACGCAGGGACAGGCAATTAATTTTGCATAACGGAACAAGTGGCTGTAAAACAGCACTGTGTATATGTAGATGCATTAACCGCTTTGTGATTAGGGTATTCATAATAATAACTTTATTTATGTAGCGCTTTTCTCCCAATGGGACACAAAGCGCTTCCCAGTTACAAAAAGAGAAAAAGAAGAAAACATGTAAGGTTATAAAGAAGACTAAACACAAGGAAAGATACAATAAAGGACGGGATGGTACTGTAGCTATTAAATGCCCGCCAGGTTGTGATTCATTCATTAAATACCTGGGGAAACAGGTAGGTGTTGAGCCTGTTTTTATAAATTACCAGAGAGGAGGCCTCTCAACCTGTACGGGCCGGCAGCTAGTGCAGAGAACGGAGAACGGCTCTGGTTAGTTAACAACCTGGCCGCAGCGTTCTGCACCAGCTGCAGGTGGTGCAGCTCTTTATCCGGAAGACCCAGGAGGAGTGCATTGCAGTTATCCACGCGTGAGGACACAAAGGCATGGACAAGCGTAGTAACATCCTTGGGGGAGAAGTGCTTAATCCTGGCTATGTTCTTTAGGTGGAAGAAGGATGCTTTGATCACGGCCGACACCTGATGTTTAAAGGTCAAGTCACAGTCAAGGACAACTCTAAGATGGACAGTTTAGAAGCTCTGGACCCTCAAGCTTAAAGCCAGTGTGTTGATCTAGCTGCTGTTTTGTGTCTTGTGATGGTGAGCATCCACCAAGAGCATGTCTGTCTTATCAGGATTCAACCTCAACCAACTGGAAACGTCCACTCTAAGAGCTCAGATAAACATCTATTCAAGACTGATAATTAACCCCTTTGCTCCACACACAAAGCAGAAGGGAAGGTTTATACCATCAATCTAATCATCATTTATGATATATCAGTCATAGTATTACAGGGACATAACTACACTCGGGGCCCGCAGCTGTCCGGCACTGGAAGTTGGGCATGGCCAGAGGTCGGGACTAACCTCAGTTTCGGGTTGCGAGGGACGTTGTTTGCTGTGGGGCCCTCACACGAAGGCCCCTCCTGCCGGTACCCATGGCCCGTTCGGCACCAGAAGTTGGGCACGTCCAGAAATTGGGCCCAACTTCTACAGTAACCTGTGTGGCCCCAGATTCCCACTGATGCGTGAGCCAGAGGCCTCAACCCCGTCCCACAATGCAAGGTAAAAGGGGCGGGGAAATTGAGTGAGAGGGGGATTGAGTCTGAGGATGGGAGGCGGATTGAGTGTGAGGAAGGACGAATTGAGTAAAAGAGGAGAGGGAATTGAGTGTGAGAGTTAGTTAGAGGCGGGAGAGAAAGTGAGAGTTACAGAGGAGGAGGGAGAGTTAGAAATGAAGGGGTAAGAGTGAGAGAGTATTTATTTATAAAATATTTTACCAGGAAGTAATACATTGAGAGTTACCTCTCGTTTTCAAGGATGTCCTGGGCACAGAGTTAAGACACATAATACATGTTTACAAATACAGTTACATAATGAGCAGGGTATACATTATATACAAGACATTGCATGCACAGAGTAGGGGGTAAGTGTGAGAGTTAGGTTGGAGGGGAAAGAGTGAGAGAGTTAGAGTGGGAGAGTTAGGGAGGAAGGGGTCAGCGAGTTAGAGAGGAGTGAAAGAGTTAGAGAGTAGGGGAGAGAGGGTGAGTTAGAGATGAGGAGTGGGGAGAGTTAAGGAGGAGCGGAGAGAGTTAGGCAACGGCCCCAGTGGCGCGCACGTCTGAGTGCCTGGCAGCACATGCACGGGTAAAAGCCGTGATCTGCAGTCTATGTGGAGCGATGGGATGCGCGGGGCCACAACGGGGGGGTAACAGGGGGGGTGGCCATGACATCAAAGCACAGCACTTCCCTGCCATTGGTCTTAACTACCTGCACTCCTATTGGTCCACACTATCTGCCCTGCCATTGGCTGCCCGCCCACCACATGGTCGCATCGCTGCGGGAAAGACAAAATTCTTGTCTTCCCTGCCAGTGGTCGCGTCGTCGTGTTTTGCGCGCCCACACACGGCGACGGGGGGGCGCCCCATAAAGGGCTGTTCTGTGTGACGCGTACGCCGTAGCACGCACTGCAGCGGCCACCGGGGTCTCAGCCTTAGAGAGGAGGGGGGAGAGATAGAGTGGGGGAGGGGAGAGTTAGAGAGGACGAGGGAAAGAGAGTGACAGAGGGGGCCTTTCAAAAATGTTTGCAGGGGGGCCCTAAAATTGTAGTTACGCCCCTGTAGTGTTACCATTGTTAGAGCCGTTATGCAACCTGTGAAATATTTTCTGTGCTAAATGAAGGAGTAAGTGGTGTGAAACCTTTCATTGGGCCAACAAATAGTTGACATGTTACCAGCTTTTGAACCTCTCAGGGTTCTTAAATGTAAGAATTATAGGGGTACCCCAGTAAATCACCAGGGAACTCCCACTGACAAGCCTTGTTGCTCTGTGTGTTCATTCTTTCAGTCTACAAAGAAGGTGCCTTGTTTTGAAAATGTTTGGGAGAGAAACATCAGCAAACAATGAAAGGAAAGTTTATAATGGGTGGAACAACCAGCGTTGATCTCGTTTGTCTTCCTCGGGTACATGGAAATTCCGATCAGTGAGATTTGGAAGAAAAATGAGGGAGATCTCGGCATGTTCCATTGACGTTGCATGGCATTGGGATGAGGTCATGTTTATGAATGGAGGAGATTCTTTGATACGTGTTATCGCATTAACTGCTACTCAAATCAAAAGCCGTAAAAGTAGGATCCTGCTACACTAACCAGTACTGGAGGTTCAAAAAAAGATAGGGAGAGTTGGATATTATATCTATGGGTTAATTCACCTTTACTTATGTCCATATGTCCCACTGTTGGACGGCACCTCCGTCATGTACTCGTTTTAATAATAGGAAAGCCGAAAGGGCAGGGTGCAAAAGCCCTATACATTTCCATAATAGTTCAACAAAAACACATTCTGTGCCACATGCAAAAAAGCTTCATTCAAGTCAAACCATTTCCATCATAACTTCCTTAAAAGGCAGCCTGACATGGCCCCGGGCAGACCACAAAGTGTCATTCAGATGCCTGCAGGATGTGAATGGAGGCTTTCAGGAACTGCACACAGACCCACTTGTTCAATGAAGCCCCACTCTCTCAAGCTTACGCTAATGGTTGAACCCCCAGCTGGCAGGGACAAGGAAAGATGAAGCCAGACAGTTGTCCAGCAAACTTCCACAACCCTTTACTCTTACAGCTGTTCCTTTCTATGCTTCTTTAAAATGCACTTTTGGTGAACAGGATAACATCGGAGAAATATGGCATTTTTCTTTAGGGAGAGAACAAGAGCTGTCCCCGAACCAGCTGTCATAAGAGAAAGGCCTTAGATCTTACAACACAGCCCCAAAATAAGGTCAAAGCTTTGCATTTGGTGTCACAACTGTGACAAAGTGGCACTGGTTTTAGTTCCTAGCACAAATACATGGCTGGGAAATCCAACAATGTGTGAATTTCTGGTAACTCCCTTTGCTGCTATAAAGGCTTGAAGAATAATCCTGATACTATATGCAAAATAAGATATTATCAGAATGATTCTGAGACATTATATGTACACCTTCAATGCCAGAGTTTGCAAAGGGGTGAAAGCAATACAAAAATATTCACAAACAAAAATATATTTTTTCAATTCTGCTTTGTTGTTGACATCCCACAAAATGCGTATCGCAGGAATGTTTAGGATTAAAAAGAACGTGAAGAAAGCAGAACAAAGACATGTTAAAAGAAAATAATAGTACATATTGTTGTTTGTAATGGCATCATGAACCAGAATTGTAATTGACTAAAAATATATATATATATATTATAATAATATATATACACAGATAAAGTATTTCTTCCCCCACTGAAAGGGTTCAAATGTATTTAAAGATCTCAGCTGCAATAGGGTTGCCAGGTGTCCAGTATTGAACTTGACTGTCCTGTATTTGGACTCTCGGTCCAGTAAAACTATGTCATGGTAATACTGGACATGTATGCGTCCGGTATTACTTCTCTGGACATACTGCCCTGACCGGCTTGGTGGGGCTGCGGGATTTCCCAGAGCAGGGCTGTTGCTAGGGGGCTGGGCAGCTTCCTACCATTATGATTGGCTGCTGCTGTGTAATGGAGGGTGGGGCCAAGGAGAGGAGGAAACAGAATGGAATGGAGAAAGATGTGTGTGCGTGCCTCAAGCGTGTGTGTCTTGAACGTGTCACACGTCTCACCACTGGGTCCAGTATTTCTGGAGAAGCCACCTGGCAACCCTACTTGTGGCTGCTGAATAATCTGGATCATGTTCTGCTGCTGGTAGATGACAGTTGTTTTATGATGATCACTGCACAGAGCCGAGTACCTCACGGTTACAGAAGACGGTTGGAAATTCCACCTCAGTTAGGCGTCAGGGAGCTGTTGAATGCAGCAGATGCACAGCAATCTCTTAAATCCCTGCAAGAAGTGCCTGCAAGTAGCCAATGCAATGCGATGCAGGTACAAACTCTGGCAGGGTAGTGGTTCAACTAGCTAAAAGTCTATTCATTTGACATAGCATAGTAGTAAACATCCTTTTCCGCATATTAACGTTACCGCATACAGGAAAGACTCACCTTGTCATGCAACCTATGTCTTTTTCGGACAATTCTGTCCTTACACATGGAGCAGCTCCGCAGATACGAATAATCTGAACACTCGTCACCCTAATCTCTGCACCTGACATCCAGTATCTTTAATCGCTGATGTTATCAAACTTTATTGTAGTCGTTTTCTCCCCAGATCCTACAAGTCTTTTGAAACCCACACGTTGCTGGCTCCCAGCAAAATAACATTGTCTTACATTAACTCTTGTAGATGTACCCGTATATTCAAGATAGCTTGCAGAATTAAAATAGTAAAAATAACATATAACAAGTATATATATGCTGATCTAGGATTCACTAAGATCTGTGAGCCTATTTAACAAAAAATAAAAACGCATTGTGCAAATCCGTTATTTCCGAAAGTTGTGTTTTGCAGTTTGGGAAATATAACCAATATACAGGCTTATTAAATCCCACTAAAAATAAAAATATTGCTCCAGATGTGTCAAAAGAAAAAAAATCCCAACGTTTTGTTATGGTACACAGCCCCAGGCACCGGGCATCTGCAGCCCTCTAATCAGGAGGAGATATCTATCTGGGGGCACCCAGCTTCTGAAGCTTGGATATAGGATCAACTGACCCCCACCGGGTGATATTTTGTGTCACTTGACCCTTTTAGGTTATGAATGGATATGTTTATTCGTATAGGGCCATCCATGTACATAGCGCTTCACAGCAGTAATATACGGGACAAAGTAATAGGAGACTTAATGGGAGTAATGGACCCATCGCCACACTATGCACCCCCCCCCCCCCCAACATCCCCACCCTCAAAGCTTCATGGGATTGCTGTGTGGCGGGACCATGCTCCAACCTGATTTATACTCCGTCCCACAACGAGCAGCCACTTTTTTGTTTCAACATTGTCCCTCATTCCCTCTAGACCTGGGGTGTACAAACTGGGGGCGCAAGATTTTCGGGGGGGTGGGCGGGGTGGTGTGGCGCTTACAGAGAGGTCCCACGCTTCCCCGAAGGCATTTAAATTAAATGCCTGGGGAGCGGCGAAGGCCTCTGTAAGGTCCCTTACCTTGGCGATGTGTCGCCATGGCAACGTCACGCGAAGCCACTTTGCCATGGCGACGTTATGGCACATGATCTCACGTCAGTACGCCAAACCTAAGGTAAGGAGGGAGCGCGAGCAGGGAGAGCAGGCAGAGGGAGAAAGATTGCGCACCCCTGCCCTAGACTGTAAGCTCTCACGAGCAGGGCCCTCATTACCTCTCTGTATCTGTGTGTGTTTGTTTGTCCTTATTTGTGTTAGTATGTTACACTGTTTATGTCATTATCAAATCTCTGTAACCTCCCCCTCCCCCCATTGTACCGCGCTGCCGAATATGCTGGCGCTTTACAACTAAACATTAATAATAACAATGATAATATGGTACATCTACATATATACTGTATATATCTATACAAAGGAGCGTTTAGAAAAGTGATAAAAACGTATAAATATGATAAACCGTTTATATACAAAAATATATCAAATTAAACTAGAATACGCAATGAATATATATAGATGTGTAATGAAATATGGATGTGTAAATGAAACGTGCACAAATATGTATTTCAAAACACTATAAAGAAGCATAAAAATGAACCATAGAAAGATATATGTGCTAAGAAACTTATTGAGCTCACTGTTGGCTCACCATCCAGAAGTCTTAGTCATGGTGGTATAGCTCTTTCTTCTCTACCAATGTAGTAACAGGCGCTACACTATGTGATCTTTCCTTTTGCTCTCTTTTTATTTTTATTTAGAGCATACAGTACTTATAATGTAGGATGACGTCAAGGAATATCAAGAAATCCCCATTTCTGACTGGTTAGCACCCTCTACTGGGCTCGTATGACTTTCCTACACATTTGTAAAACCATATTTACAGCAGTACAGTAATTAGATGGTGCCTTGTTTCTTTGGCCCAAGTGATATTTTAGGACAAACTTTATAGCGTTCTACTCTCTCCCCCAGAGATGAGTATTGATTGACCCAAGTGTAGAACTCTGGGAAGCTTGTCCTAAAATATCACTGAAATATTCATTAAACCATATTCAAAATATCTATTCAACGCTTGCTCTGGATAATTGAACTCTGAGCTGGTCCCCAGGGCACTGCATTCTGTAGAATGTATTTAACCCTTTCACATCCAGCAAGGCACACAATATAATCACATGGATCGCTGGTTACTTGACAATTGGGACAACCATGTGATAATGATCCAGGTGCGGTGTCAGGCAACTGCATGTAAAAAAAAAATTACTTGAATACTGGTATTAAATTGCGTTTGAAAAAAAACAAAAACTTGGTTATACTAATTTTTGGTGTTTTAAAGTGACCCTCTTAAAATGCAGGGGCGTTCCATCTCTGCGGAGATGGGTGGCACTGGAGAGAGACTGCTGTGCAGCGGTGGAGCTGCACAATTTAATTTGGCTACCAAAACTATGTGGTAACACAGTGGGGATGCTGCTGCAGGCCGTGGTGAACTCTCTCGCGGTGTGGGGGAATACAAAATTTAAGCATAACTTAACGACTAAGCACTCCTTGATGACCCCGTTATTAAACAACCCGGATTTCGCTCCAGGGATGACCGGCAATCACCATTTCATAAATTGGACACAGTCGGGATACAAGCGGCTGAAAGATCTGGAGGGGAGGAAATTCATTAAAACGTTTACACAAATCAAATCAGAGAAAGGCTTGCCAAATACCGAACTTTTTCGTTACCTCCAGATCAGAGCATTTTACAATAAATTCCCAATTCGACCTGCAAGGACCAATTTTGAGCAGCTGTGTTCTAGAGATACTGACACAAGGGGACTTACCTGTAGAATGTACAGGGAAGTAGTCTGTCCTGAAGGACCCGAAGAACCCCGACTGAACTACATGAAAAAATGGGAGACAGACTTAGGGGACACTCTAGAGGACGAAGACTGGGCACACATCCTACAAGCGGCAGCCAAAAGCTCCATTTGCTCAACGTTAAAAGAGAATGCATATAAGGTCCTGATGTGCTGGTACCACACCCCACTGAAACTGTCTAAATTCGTCAGCGGACACTCCCCGCTCTGCCCGAAGCAGTGCGGGGAGGTAGCTGACTTACAACACATGCTGTGGTCCTGCCCGAAGGTGGTCCCGATTTGGGAAGACATTAGAGAATGGATACAAAGGATTCTCAATTTGGAGATCCCCCTGGACCCGTGGCGGTTCCTCCTGGGCAGACGGATCCAGGGATTGCCAAATTCGGCACACAAACTGGTTGCACATTTTGCAACCGCCACCAGGTGCGAGATCGCAGCAGTGTGGAAACAGCAAGATCTACCAGTAATCCCCAGAATTCGGAACAGAATTTGGCACGTTTGCCAGATGTAACAGTTGACGAGCTGGGTCAACGACACTGGCCTCAATTTCCTAAAAGTATGGGCGCCATGGATCGCCCAGACAGACATCCCCTGGCTGGATGCCAGCGCAATTCTGCAATAATAACTATACTATAGATGCGTTCTCTGGTGACCGAGCAGGATTCACGACGACATAGCTATGAGACAGGTAGGACACCTCCTTGCACCAAGAGATGCGAGAAAGCAACCACAAAGGCGGTGAGCAGTGAGCCACAACTGAATAGGCAGATGACTGCCGACCCTGGACCTTACCGATGAATTCCCCCCCCAATGTGTGTATCCGTTGTTGTCTTTTCTTGGTCAAGTCGGTCAGGTTTGTCACGTCCTGTGAGTAAATGTTGTTTCTCCAGCGACGACTGTGACAGATCACAACCCCAGGCAGTGAGAGCTGGGGCGGAAATGCCTATGTGTGTATTACGATGTTAAACAATGGTCGGTGTTATAATGTTCAAATTGTATAACCTAATAAACATTTTGAAGTTGGAAAAAAAAAAAAAAAAAGGGGGGGGCGTCTACAACTCGTGTACACTGCAATACCCAGCATGTTAGAGGGTAACTGCTTCTGGACTGGAGTACAGAACGATGCTCTCCGTAGGCTCACACATTTCTACCAATTTGCATGCACAAGCGATAACAATAACCCTCACCTGAAACTCATGGAATCTATAGTGCAGAGGGTATGGGTTTCGATGTTGAAATGAAACCATTCAGTAAAGGGATAGCCACAGATTTGCTTTGCTTAGCACCCTTTAGGGAATATGGGCCTACATTGCAAATAGTGGAGATTATGATGGATACAAATGCAAAATCCTACATTATTACCAAAACGCAACTCAATGCTATGTCTGTATATAACAGCGGCGCGCTATATTATGACGTAAAAGTTGTATATCTTTGGGAACGCGTTTAATGATCTTTAAGGATCCAGCCTTGTGCGATTTCACTCATCACTAGTAAAGGCCACGTCTTGTCAGTGTGAAAACAATCATATTAGCTAAAGGGAACACAGAAGAATTCTGCTGCCAGTGCTCAAGGGCCAAAGCGTAGAATGTCTTATTCTTAGAACATAATGGCACACGTCTGCAGCATATAACTATCACTCTAAACAAGCGTATTAAGCGGACTCAGTGGAGCAGGCTGGGGGGAGGGGTAAGGTGACGCTAAGAGTCGCCGACCATCCAGAGAACAGCCAGGCTGACGCTAAGTCACCCACCGTCCCCTCTGCCAATGATAATACCTGCTGTCACGCTGCTTGATCAGGTGTAGCCAAAGAGATAAAGGTGAAGCACCGTTGAGTGAATGCCTGCAGTTCTGTGTGTCCTGGAATCCACGTACAACCAGCAAAGGTACCGGAACAGACAAACGAAGAAGCGGTGCATGAAACGCGTAAGAGGTTCTTAGCTTCATGATGTTTGTTCCCTTTTTTTCAATAAATTAGTCGTTTTTTGTTAGAGCTGCGTGTGGTTTTCTACTTACCTCAGTGCACCGCTTCTTCGTTTGGATATTAGCTAAAGCACTGAAAGCGGTCAGCCGGGAATTTCTGAAAAGGGTTTTGTCAAGTCAGCAGCAGTAGCAGCATTTTACACTGCATGTTTATCAGCTTTATTTGTAAAAAGAGCTCTGGTGGCAAAACAAATATGTTAATGTAATCATATTAATGTGCTGTCTAGAGTTTTCGTTAGAGTTAAACTTTTTCAGACCTCAAACACACTGCAAGTTAAACCCCATCACTGCTAGTGGCAGCAATGTGCTGCAGGCTAATTTGTTCTCCCCGAGGTGTATCACAGAGACCTGCGGTATATCTCAGAGACCTGAGGTGTATCCCAGAGACCCGAGCTATATCCTAGAGACCCGCGGTATATCCCAGAGATCCGAGGTGTATCCCAGAGACCCGCGGTATATCCCAGAGACCCGAGCTGTATCCCAGAGACCCGCGGTATATCCCAGAGACCCGAGTTATTTCCAGGAGACACGAGGTGTATCCCAGAGACCCGAAGCGTATCCCAGAGACCCGAGGCGTAACCCAGAGACCCGAGGTATATCCCGGAGACCCGAGGCATATCCCAGAGACCCGAGGTATATCCCAGAGACCCGAGGTATATCCCAGAGACCCGAGGTATATCCCAGAGACCCGAGTTATATCCCAGAGACCCGAAGCATATCCCAGAGACCCGAGGCGTATCCCGGAGACCCGAGGCGTAACCGGGAGACACGAGGCGTATCCCGGAGACCCGAGGTGTATCCCAGAGACCCGAGGCGTATCCCGGAGACCCGAGGCGTAACCGGGAGACACGAGGCGTATCCCGGAGACCCGAGGTGTATTCCGGAGACCTGAGATATATCCCGGAGACCCGAGGCATATCCCAGAGACCCGAGGCATATCCCAGAGACCCGAGGTATATCCCGGAGACCCGAGGTATATCCCGGAGACCCGAGATATATCCCAGAGACCCGAGGCATATCCCGGAGACCCGAGGTATATCCCGGAGACCCGAGGTATATCCCGGAGACCCGAGGTATATCCCGGAGACCCGAGGTATATCCCAGAGACCCGAAGCGTCCACGACGCGACGTGGGCTCTATAAACATGGCGTCCACACTGGCACCGATGCCCCAAACCGGGGCCTGTAACTCGGGAAGCAGGGGGTCTCTGAGGCAGAAATCAATGCGGTTCAGCTCAGGGGACCCCCTTCTCCCGCACACTATTATTAAAATTTACAGTCATGCAGCTTCATTACCTTAGCGGATAGCCGCTAAGGCAGTGAAGGGGTTAAGGCACATTAGCATGTTTATTGGGGACAATTGCCCCCAATAAACAACACACATCCCCCCCGCCCCCTAACACATACAGTACTGTAATGGGCAAAATTACTATTATCCACATATGGATAATAATGCATTTGCCCATTTTAAATACATATAAATTACAATAAATACAGGCAATATATATGACACTTACCTTTTACAGGCACCCACGATGAAGGCCGTCTTCATCCTAATCTTCATCCTGCCCATGCCCCACCGGTGCTGCAAAACATGCACAACAATCACAATAGCCAATGTATTGTCCCCTAACCCCTTAATCACCATAGCGGTTATTAACCGCTACAGGCATTAAGGGGTTAACCCACCCTCACCCACCACTCGGGAGGCCTACATACCCTCCCCCACCCCGTGAGGCCTAACCACCCTCCCACTACCCACAAGGGAAGCCTACCCACATACCCTTGGGGCCAATACCCCCTCCCCCAGTACCCACAATAAAAACAAGACACAGCCTCACAATAAACATCATTCTATTTATTAAATACATAGCCCACCCCCTGTGCCCCCCCCATAAATACATGATTTATTCTTTTACATACAGGGTTCATACCCCAGCCCCACTCCATCCCAACTCTGATTGGCTCTAGTAGACCATGTGACAGAGGCTTGGGGGAGAACGGATGTGACGTCATTTAAAGCCTGTTACATGGTACTAGAGCCAATCAGAGTTGAGATGTATTTCCCACGCTCTGATTGGCTACCGTACCATGTGAGGCCGGCCATGTTTCTTTTCATGACGTCATCATAAAGGCAATTGAAGCACAGCCATTCTGATTGGCTGTGCTTTCATTGCCTTTAAATGACATCATCATTTTTTTTTGTTCGGCCAAATCACATGTTTTTTACGGCCCAATCAGAACCATGGGAAACATTTGACCAAAATGTGACGTCATAGGCCTATAAAAGCCTATGTCGCCTCATTTTGAAGCTAGTCGCCGAGGAGGGAACATCTCCCCTCCTAAGAAGAGAAGGGCGTGGCGTAAGAAGACGGACGAAGCCCCCAAAGAAGAAAAGAAGACCCCAAGACAGACGGGAAGGATTACATATAGAAGAACAAGACACCGTTATGGATTGTAATGGTTTTTTATTTTATGGTTTACCTGTGGATTTGTTCCTGTGCTTCCGGGTCGCTTGGATTTCGGTGAGTGGACATCTAATGGTGAGTAAACAAAAGAAAAGTGTATTATTTTTACTTCTACAGGTTTTTTGGATTTTTGATTCATGTCTTTTATTTTTTCAGTCCCATTTAATGCCTGTGAATGTAGCTATGTATATATGTATATACATACATTCACGGAGACTGAATGGGTGTATTCTATGTGATTTTTTGTATGTAAATACATTGTATTTTATGCTCTATTATTGCCCCTGTATGTTATGTTTATCTATCTGTATGGATAGACATACAGGGATAATAATTGATTGTTTTGCTAATGTTTATGTTCTTTTCATGTATGGCTAATGTATTTATCAGCTTTATTTTGTCATTGTTGTGAATAATGTAATTTGTATTTAGTTACAGGTTAATTGTAATGGCTTCTTTATGGTACTTAGATTAGAATGATGGTGGTTACTTTAAATTAGAATTGTTTTGGCAATGGTTTGGCTTTAGGAATTGAATAGGGAATTGTATAATTGATTTGCATTGTACAGGCATACCCCGGTTTAAGGACACTCACTTTAAGTACACTCGCGAGTAAGTACATATCTCTCAATAGGCAAACGACAGCACACGCATGCGCCTGTCAGCATGTCCTGAACAGCAATACCGGCTCCCTGCCTGTACCGAAGCTGTGCGCAAGCGGGGAGACTATAGAGCCTGTTACACATGTGTTATTTACATCAGTTATGCACGTATATGATGATTGCAGTACAGTATATGCATCGATAAATGGGAAAAAGGTAGTGCTTCACTTTAAGTACATTTTCACTTTACATACATGCTCCGGTCCCATTGCGTATGTTAATGCGGGGTATGCCTGTATTGTAATTGTTTGAGGAAATTGATTAATTGATTGATGGTAATTGTATTGATGTTGCTTAGTTTCTATTTGATTTTCATGATGGCATTGGTGGTTAGGGGACATTGTTCATAGTGTATTTTATTGTTACATATATTTTGCATAGTGTTACATGATGCACAGATTAATTGCATCATGTACAAACTCAATGCAATTGTGTGACATTTCATATACATTTGTTTAGCTGCTGATTTGTCTTATATTATATATTTGTGAAAGCACTGTATGCCTGTCTGCATTTTCCTGTGTCCCTAGGGGAAATCTCATTGGTCCCCTGGGCCGCCCGCCCCCACACCTCTCATTGGCCCACACACACACTGCGCGGCGCTCATCGGGACCCGCGCGCACCTCCGGGTCTCCCGGTTTCCCGCGCTTTTTCCTCCCCTTTCCCCCCCCCGCGCCGCTACAGTCAGCGGGGGAGCGGAGCGAGCGCCCGGGACACAGCGGGGGACTCTCACCCCCCACCCACACACACAGAGCGGCTCTCCCCCCCCCACACACACACAGAGCACTGAGCGGCTCTCCCCCCCCCCCCCACACACACAGAGCACTGAGCGGCTCTCCCCCCCCCGGCGCTCCCACACACACATACACAGAGCACGCGGCTCTCCCCTCACACAGGCCGCTCCCCGTCCCAGAGGCCTCTCCTCCGGCTGTCTCCGCCTCTCCTCCGGCTGTCTTCGCCTCTCCCCGCGGGAGGCGCAGCACCTCCTCACCGGAGCGTCTCAGCCTCTCCGCGGAGGAGCCCGAGGTGGAGGAGGAGGGCGGCCGTGTGCAAGGTGAGTAAATGCAGGGGAATGGGTTATTTAACGCGTTCCTGACTCCCCCCTTTGCCCCCCCTGCCCTTTGCCCCCTCTCCCTCCCTGCCCTCTTGCCTCTCCCTGCCTTCCCTCCTCTCCCCCTGCCCTCCCTCTGCCTTCCCCTCCCCCCTGCCCTCCCTCCCCTCGCTCCCCCTGCCCTTTGCCCCCTGCCCTTTTCTCCTCTGCCCTCCATCCCTCTGCCCTCCCCCTTGCCACCCTGCCCTTAGCCCCCCTGCCCTTAGCCCCCCTGCCCTTTGGCCTCTTGCCCCCCTCCCTGCCCTCTTGCCCCCCCGTCCTTTGCCCCCCTCCCTGCCCTTTGCCCCCCTCCCTGCCCTTTGCCCCCCCGCCCCTCTGCCCCCCCCACCCCTGCCCTTTGCCCCCCCCACCCCTGCCCTTTGCCCCCCCCGCCCCTTCCCTTTGCCCCCCCCGCCCCTCCCTGCCTTTGCCCCCCCCGCCCCTCCCTGCCTTTGCCCCCCCCCGCCCCTCCCTGCCTTTGCCCTCCCCTCCACTTGGCCCCCCCCTGCCCTTCCACGCCCCTCCCCCCCTTCTACTCCATGCCCCCTGCCCTTCGACGCCCGGGCAACGCCGGGTATATCAGGTATTTGGTTTATATTTACAATCAATGCTGGATTTATTTTAACATGCTATGTGGTGATTTTAAGATTAAAAATTCATGTTTTTATTTATGCATGTTTTATGTGTTTCATAATGGGCAAATAATATATTATCCATACCTGGATAATAGTTATTTTGCACATTATTGTACTGTATGTGTTGGGGGGGGGGTGCATGTATGTATTGGGGGGACCGCGGACCCGTAGTGTGTGGGGAAGAACCGGTGGCCCCACATCTGTGGGGGCACCACGGACCCGTAGTGCCCACCCGTGGGTCACTAGACCCCCGTGTGAATCACCTGAGGCCTCTCAGACCCTTGTGGGTCTGACACGGGGCTCCCAGACATCCGCGGGCCTACCGTGGGGACCCAATTGTGGCCCACGGTGACCCGCGGAGACCACCTGGGGGCCATGGCGCCTGGCGGGACCCACCAACAGGTCTCCAGAACCTGTATGAAACAAGTTGCTGGTAACCTGTAGGTCTGTCAGGTGACCCGTCGGGCCCACCGGGGACTCGCGTGGGGCTGGGGTATGAACCCTGTATGTAAAATGATAAATCATGTATTTATGGGGGGGCACAGGGGGTGGGTTATGTATTAATAAATAGAATGATGTTTATTGTGGGGCTGTGTATTGTTTTTATTGTGGGTACTGGGGGTGGGGGGAGGGGTTATTGGCCCCAAGGGTATGTGGGTAGGCCTCCCTTGTGGGTAGTGGGTGAGGGTGGTTAGGCCTCACGGGGTGTGGGGGTTACTGGGGGAGGGTATGTAGGCCTCCCGAGTGGTGGGTGAGGGTGGGTTAACCCCTTAATGCCTGTAGCGGTTAATAACCACTATGGTGATTAAGGGGTTAGGGGACATTACATTGGCTATTGTGATTGTTGTGCATGTTTTGCAGCACCGGAGGGGCATGGGCAGGATGAAGATGAGGATGAAGACGGCCTTCATCATTGGTGCCTGTAAAAGGTAAGTGTAATATGTTTTTACTGTATTTATTGAATGTTATATGTATTTAAAATGGGCAAATGCATTATTATCCATATGTGGATAATAGTAATTTTGCCCATTACTGTATATTATGTATTAGGGGGGTGTATTTAGTTATAATTATTGTTTATTATTTTTGGAGGTGCAACATTGGTACCGCAGGCCTGCAGGGATCCCGGGACGGCCGCGGGGACCCCCGCTTGGTGAGCCGGGGACCACCGCGGGGTCAGCCGGGGACACACGCCGGCCTGCTGTATGGGTTTTGCGCATGCAAAAATGTAAAGCAATAATTTTTTCTAAGTCCAGATTTCTTTGTGTCTACTCTGACCTGACGTGTTCTGATCAACGCAACTTTCGCGTACGCTAAGGTTGCGTTGCTTAGTGCATCCCGCTTAAGGGCAGAATTTAACGCAAACAGGGTTGCGAACAAGCAAAGTTGGACTTAGAAAAAATTCCTGAAAAAAGTCATTTTTAGAGCGCAAAGTGCCTGTTTGCGTTGCTTAGTGCATCGGGTTGAGCGCAAAAGCACGTTCTAAGAGCACTTTGCGCTCTAAAAGTGACTTAACGGAGCTTAGTGCATAGCCCCCATAGTATCATTTGTACAAAGCTTCCACTGACTTCTTCCATTGCATTCATTCCCTTGTGATTTCCTGGGGACCTTAGTAAAGTTTCCAGATATAAGACATCACTTAGCCTCTATGGAGATATCATGGGTCTGGACTCGTTCTTAGTGTTATTGACTGTTTTTACATTGTATGATTCATTACTTAATGCTTTCTTCCCCAGTACTGGACAGCAAGGATGGGGAGTATCCAGAATCCAATGGGACGTGGAGGATTAATCTCATCATACATTGAGACATTTGGTCCTTGTTTTCTAACAAGGTAACAGTCTGTGCTGCACGTTTTTAGAGGATATCTATAACCTGTATGGCCCCATTATGTAGGTTCTCTCACGGACAATATACTGCAAGGGCCATTGTGGTTCCAGGAGGTTGCATGTCACTATTGGACTCATTTCACTACACAGTTCCAGGGCATTTATGAACTAATTGAGACATATGCCCAGCAGATGGACTAGCTGGATTACCCAGCGCTTTAAGTGTTTACCCTATGGACATTTATGCATTATTTGAAGTCCATCCCTATTATGTTATCTCATAGTAATGCTCTTTGTTTCCTTATGACACATCGTCAAACGTGTGTATGCTGTTTTTGTTCCCCAAACACACTGACATGAATGTATCTGTGGGTTATTCTACCCCAACCACATGCCTGTCACTGACTGACTAGTACCTCTGAGACAAGGCTGACAGTTATTTGGTCTTTAATTTGGTGATTATTGTAATTGTGTTTTGTGCTAAACACTTAGGCCTCGGACATGGTCAAAAAGACTGTGCTGAGGTGCGCTGAGGGGAAACATTATCCCTATCAGTGCGGCTTTAGACGGCGCTTCCGCAGGCGTGCAGAGGCGTGTGGAAATGCAGGAGACAGGCAAGTTTAAATTTTGCCGCTCTTGCAAGCGCAGGGCCGGTCACGTGACTGCCAGAAGCCAATGGCAGTCCGTGACGTCAGCACCATGGCGCGCTAGCTCCGCCTCATGAACGCCTCCCACCCGGCACACAAGCTCGCTCGCTAACGCTCATACAGGGACAAGAAAAATCTCCTGCTTGAGCAGGAGGGCATGAGCTTCAGCACCGCTCCCTGCACAATGTCCCAGGCCGTATGCACCTGGGGTGGGGGTATATCAGTTTGGGCATTTCATGCCATCACTGCACTACCCTGAGGAAGGTCCCATTTGTAGGTCCAAATCGTTGGTGATTTGTGTCTTTTCTACAATATATATTCTACAAATCTTAACCCGAGTGCTGTCTGCTGATTCCCGTGAGAACAGTATCGTATGTTTAGCTACTTATTATGGGACATGCACCTACCTTATTGTGCTTAATTGGAGTGCCGGCAGTTCATCTATCTATATCTATCACATCATTGGAAACACTAAAGTAAGCGTGTCCAGCTTCATCCCAATGAAGTCCAGGAGGGGTAACTGGCAGCCATGTTAATTTCAGTCAAAAGTCTATGATTTTGGAGGCGGAGATCTCCCCATTGGAACGTCATAAAGAAAATAAATCACTTTAAACACAATAAACCATTAAGTGGTTACATTAAGGCCTGTAATATAGAGCGCGCTGTTGCGCTACTGCATGCATGTCAATTACAATTGACTGTGGTAGGCCGACGTTGATTCAGTCGAGACGCGCGCACGGCCGTGAGCGGTGGCACGGCAGACTAGAGAAAGAACAAGAGAATGGTATATTCGCGCTGCTGCTGCGCCACGTGATGGTATGAACCAAACCCAGCGTGGCGTAGCGCTGTGACGGCATAGCCACGCTCCCTAGCCGCACACGTCACCGCTTACCCTCTACAAACCAAACGCCCCCACCAGCACGGACTATATTACAAGCCTAACAAGGTAAAGAAACAATAAGACTCAAAAGAAATGACCTCCCCCATGTAATAGATAGAGAACATAAATATTAGAGAGGGGGGGGGGGGGTGTCTACCTGATCTCTACTCTTTTAGAGAGTTTTATCCGAATATTATTAAAAGCTATATATTGGATATGTATACAGGGGAGGTGATTTCTTTGAAATGCTACTACATAGAGATCCGTTTGTATTAGCAGCAGATTGGCATTATATAATGAAGTTGTATAGCGGAGCAGGGGGACCTTTATAAGCAGGGGGGACCTTTGGCCTGGTCAGGATTGTAACGCTCCCTATTAGAAGTAATATACACGATCTTTCCTACGAATATGGCATCCTCAGGCAGATATAGTTAAGGCCGCTCACCCAAGGAGGGCTGTGACAAGATGGCGACGAGGCCCCACAACAGCAAGGTCACCGGGGTGGGTCTGCCTCATGGCGGAGGAGTTTCTGCTCCCCCCCCCCTTCACGGACATGGAGACGCGGCGCGCGCAGCTCACTTCCGGCGGTGTAACGGCCGGCGACTGTTCAAATCTTCCCGCGCGTGCGCCTGGTGGCGTGCGCTCGCTCGCGCTTTGGCACTAGAAAGCCGCGCCTACTTACGGAGGGAGATTGTGATTGACTGAACCTCTCGCGCCACCCCCCCCGCGCTAAAGGAATGTAAGATGGCGCTTGCCATGCAAACACGTGGAGCCGCAGAATAGGCGCCTTAACCTGTTCATTGTCAGCGAAGGGTGCAGTGCCCGTATATGATTTTGTGCTTGGAAAAAGAAAACATTTGTTTCTCTCTCCCTCCTCCGGGAAAAAAAAAAACCCCACACTTGAGGCTTGATTAGCATATATAGCTACCACATCATTAATATGTTAGTGTTGTATTCAATAGTTGCATATTGCAGGAGTAAGAGGGCAAGCAGTAGCTGATAAATCTACACACAGAAGAATAGTGTATCGCTATAGCAGCTAGCCCTTCATGTATAATTACAGCATATTTTGCTGATCGAGAAAATACCATACAACATAATTGTCTACATTAATTTGTGCCAGATATGCCTACTTACTCATTACAGGATAGACATGAGGCACGGAAAACAGTAGTGTAGATAGGGTGCTATCAGCCAAATGTATATTATTAAAGACACCTCAGCATATACAGCAACTGCCCTAAGTTGTGTAACAGACCTAATATAACCCGGGTTAATGTTTACATTGCATGTTACCCAATAGCTTTAGCCCAAATAGAAGCTGGGAAATCAGATACCTGCAAGACACCCATTCTACATGTTAGGCCGAGACGGCGCAAACAGACCTATTCTTTATGAGGCCGCCCAGAGCGTGTGACTGCACGAGCAATGAAGCGCTACTCGAGAATTTTTTGTGTTTGTCGCGCAACTGCCAGGTCACGTGCACAGTTCAGCCAATGAGAGCAAACCGCTTTATAGATGTCATAGCCACGCCTCAGACCTCAGTGCAAGTTTCGCGTGAGCGACAGGCGCATGTAATATCATGCACTCCGTCTCGCACGCAGCCCCTCTAAAATTGCAGCAATGGGTTAAAAAAAAAAAAATCGAAAGAAAACTACATCCACCACATGCTAATGTTGCAAAATAACTACGGCTTACACTATTTAACACTGTTATGGCTTTATTCAAAAACAAAGTCGCACATTTAGAGAATTCAAAAGTAACTCATCACACTATATACATACTGCCATAAGAGTATTTAAAATAGGACAAAATCCCTCTGCAAATATAAAACCCACCCATATATATTTCCACCAAAGAAAAGAAAATGTTAACTGTTACCTGAAAGGCCGGTGTTCGACTGTATAGAAATATTATTTAAGATGCGTATAATGGCTTACATGATAGTAACTTATGTTATGAGTTTTTGGTATCTCTCACACCTGGCCTATAAGTCGTAATTAAAAAGCAAACAGCAGCCATGCATCTGTTTGCCAACAACTTCCAAGAGACCACCCCGGCCTTTAATTACACAATAGCCTGCGCAGTGATGCTACGCTGGAAAAGAAATAAAGAAAGTCCCCTGTACTGGTTAGATTTTTCCCAACCATAGCCGTAACACATTACAAAGCAATGCGAGTCCGTCAAGCAGCAGAGCAGTTACAGAACAGGGACGTTCTTTTAAAATCGATGGTGTCACCCCTTTCACTGCAAAGCAATGCATGACTAGCCCCTCCAACAGCAAAATGATTATACAAGTGGCCGGGTACTCAGGCCTATCAAAACAATGGTATCTATGGCCAGCTGAACACATGCTGATACTTGAGGTTTAACCACAGAAGCACAGTAGCTCTTACTATACATTATGACTGGCCTGTGTAGAACAGTAATGGCTGCTGCACTTTGATGCAAACTTTAATCCCGCTGTGGAGATTCTGGTGGCACAGCTACCAGTACGAGATCGGTTAGAAGCATAGTTAAGCGGGTTGAATATTACAGTGCCCCCCTCAGGATCATGGCTGGGTGCCTGCATTACTAAGCCAGAGGGGACAGCATGTCGCGTCAAATTTGGAGCCACATATTCCATCTATTTAGTAGTAGCAGTGAAGGTGGTATTATTGCTGCTTTAAGCGTTAGACCTAGAAGTGCAAAGCAAACAGAAGCAAGCAGTTTTGTTATTTGAGAATCACCGCACTATGGCTGTCCATGTGTTGGCTTGGAAAGCAGGTTGCAAGCCAGGCAGTAAGGGGATGGTGACAGAATCCATGGTCAATACTCCTAACTAAATAGCAACACAAACAAAATCTTAACAGCCAGCACAGGAAATATTACGGGAGGGCATAAATTCTCAATTTATTCAGTGTTTCATACAGAAAACGGATGAATGACAGAAAAATGATGATTGCCAATGCAGTTTCACCAAGTACTTAAAATGTTAACCCTCTCTAGCATTCATGGGGTTAAACACGTTCAACTACCTTGCCTGAAAACATCTACTGCAGGGGAGGCCAACTCCAGTCCTCCAGGGCTACCAACAGGTCATGTTTTCAGGATATCCCTATTTCAGTACAGATGGCTCAATCTTTGAGCCACTGACAGCCATCTGTACTGAAGCAGGAATATCCTGAAAACCTGACCTGTTAGCACTTGACGACTGGAGTTGGCCACCCCTGGTCTACTGCTTTATGCAATTTATAAAAAAAAACCCTATTAAAATTCAGGTCTTGCTTTATTTACACCAAATCAAAAACACTCCATAAAGCTCCAGTAAAACCAGTCGTAGTGATACTGCCCAGTTTGTCTGATCAATTATATTCACTTAAAATAAAAAGCACAATTGTCCTCGTGCCCTCCTCTGCCTCAGCTCCAGCAATGGCCATTCCCTGGTTTAAACTTAAGATAAAGTGTATTACCAAAGTTTCAAAGAGCAAAACAGAAGCGTAGCGGGCGCAGCACGAGTAAAAACACGCAGCAAGTTAACCAATTCTGTGCTACATGAGAAAAAAAAATAAAAAGCTCTGCCACAGAAAGGATTAACCCGCCGTTGCCAAGTTTCATAAAGTGTTGTACTAAAGCTAGTCCACAGCATAAAGTCATCACGTTTTGCATTTATAAAAACCTAAGGATTATAGGGCAAACGCACTTCACGTCTGAACACAGATCATTAGACCAGGGGTGCTCAACGCCAGTCCTCAAGACCCCTCCCCCGTAACAGGTCAGGTTTTCAGACCATTCTTGCTTCAGCACAGGTGGCTCAGTCTCTGCTCAGTCAAAGAATGAGTCACCTGTGCTGAAGCTGGTATAGCCTGAAAACCTGACCTGTTGGGGGTGAGAACTGCACGTGAGCACCCCTGGATTAGACCCTTCAGTCCCAAAAAGGGGCCAGCATTACATTCTAGGAAGCTCCTCTGGAACACAATGGCATAATAGAGCAGAGGGGAGTTGCTATATAATGTTACTAATAGGTTCTGACATCTTATTTGGAATGATAAAAAGGGCACAAAAAATTGTAAAACCACACCTTTCCTATAAAAAGTTACATGTTAAATTCTGTAGGGACATCTATTGTACATGTAGAGACATACAGATCTGCATTATTATTCTAGCGTCAACTCCAGGGCTCAGAAAAAGAACGGGTTCAAGCCTCCTAGAAACAACGGCTTCAATCCTCGTCTTCCTCCCCCTCGTCTTCAGGGTCTCGTTTCCTCTTCTCCCCCTTCTCGCCCGCCTCCACTGTGGAAAGAATGCAGACATGCGGTGAGTGGGTAAGGACTGCCACTGATATGACAGTGCGGCTCGGATACGGAGCACACTCCTTACGTTTTATTAAACCCACTGCACCCAGAGGGGAACGCAGGCTCATCGAGAAATGCGTATTAGAGCACTAATCGGTACTGCATAAAGCAAGCAGATGGTGTGTGTAGTATCACTATTATATATCTACACACACAGCAATGGAGACTACACTTATCAACGTGTGTCATCAAAAGGGCAGTGCGTGTAAATAGTCACTACCGAGCTCAATCTGTGGGGGAATAGAGAAATGCCGCCTATATTTGCAGCAGTATGTTAAAACATATACTTAGGAGAAGTGGCAATCCAGCAATTACATATTAACTTTACTTACCCTCTCCCTCGTCCTCCTCTCCCTCGCCACCATCTTCAACGTAATCATCATCATCCTCTTCATCCTGAAGCGGAAACAAATGAATGAGTTGTTTGGCTACAGACAGACACACTGAACGCACGCGCGCCCCATCTCCTTCTTTGCTCTCCACTGCACGGACAGATCTGATACATTGATCACACATGGGGATTCAGGAAAGTCTTAAATTAAAAGCTGACGTTTGGTCTGAAAGCTACTGTGTGCCTTTAAATGGCACTGCCGCCAATCAATCGTTTACAAACAAAACGAAGTATATGCACACAAAACCAATTCTATTATTTTACAAACACATACATTAAGACAAAGATTAGTAAAGGTTGGCCCAATAAATTATAGCACTGCCTATAAAGAATCAAAGTCACGCAACTCAAAGCAACTTAAAATGGTGAATATCAATTCAATGCCAACATTGACAACGGAAGCTCAGACCCATTATTTGTGTCAACCTTTCTGTTCTCACAAGAACCTTCGTCAAGTCACAATGTTCAGCGTTTCACGTTTATTCTACACGTGAGCAGAGAACTTACAGGAATTTCCTCTTTCAGTAAGTACGATAGCCCGACTTCTTCTTCCTCCTCCTCCTCCTCCCCTATATCTGACACTGCTTCTTCATCTTCCTCCTCCTCTTCTTTGTATTTACCAGGTAGGCCTGGCTCATCGTCATCCTCTTCCTCTTCATCTGTCAAAAAAAAAAACCCAAGCATTAATGGGACATGATCTCACACAAAATCCATACACCGTTACGTATGTATTAATTATACTGAGACTCAAGTACTTTTATTGTATTGTATGTCTTTTTTTATATAGCGCCATTAATGAACATAGTACTTCACAGTAGTAATACATGTGGTGATCATATAAATAACAGATCATGGGAATAAGTGCTTCAGACATAAAAGTAACATTAAGGAAGAGGAGTCCCTGCGCCGAGGAGCTTACAATCTAATTGTAGCATTGGGTTTCCAGTATTACAATTTACTTTCCCCTGGAGATCATTCCATATGCCCTTAAAATCACCATCCTTTGGTATCCCAGTTGCAGACAGCAACATCTTACTTTGTTTCCATTGGTCAAGCCCAGCACAACTAAGTGTATACCAACTTCCATTAATATAGCTCAGTTCCCGGCCACAAAGAAGCCTTAGGCCGTGCGTATAGTGCCCGCGCCGCGGCCCAAAAAGAAATACATCGCCGCCGCCACGTGCGAATATAGTAAGCGTGACGGAGGCAATGCGACGGAGCGACATCGCGGACTTTGGAAGCCGGGATTATTTGATTTTTCAAAGGCTGTCGCCTCATGTGACAGCCCCTGAACAAATCAAATGCCCGTAAGCCCGCGCCGCCGCCGCAAAGCAAAATATAACCTTTGCTAGCGGCGTCACCCGTCCCTGGTTGCGGGCACTATACGCGCGGCCTTAGGCTGTGATTATACAAGAAATCGCCTGTGGTGTCTCCAGTAGAGACACTAAGCGGCGCAAAAACAAGTGTTGTACATCCCTGAAACCTGCTTATACCAAATGAAACGGTCTCCCGGCTCGCTGCTGCAAAGCCAGATACAGTTGAGGAGATGGGAAAATTTGTTTTCAAGCAGCGCAGCCGTAAAATCAGTGAAGTTCAGTTCACCAATCCTGTTCCTCCATAATCTAACCAATGAAAATGCTATATCTATATATAAAACACAATTACCTCAGGATTTCATACGAAATACCGTTTCTTTATTGAAAAGCCATAAATACATACATACCTTGAAGAACATAGATTGATGGACTTAATTATTGAAAAAAATACAGTAATTAATTAAATGACATTAATTCTTTTATTACTAATTAATCTATTTGTCTACCTCCTAAAATTATCATTTGTACCAACGGATTTTCCATGAGCCACATCCACAGCATGATATCTTGATTCTCCATGTTTGTTTTGCTGAATTCTGTGAGGAATAGGGGAATAGGAAGTGTGGCAAAGGAAGTGACATCTGAGTGTCTCCCCTGCAGTCGCTTGCTAAATTTCTTGTGCATGTGCACGTGTAGCTCTGCAGCATTGAAGAAGCTCTTGGTATAGAGCAGATATGGAACCGGAACCATTTGTAGCCCCCAAAACACTTCCTGCTTTTCAAACTATGCTCTATTTAACTTTGTATGCTTCTGTATATACTAAAATATTCAGCTAAATAACTAAACCTGGTCTTCGCCGGGTCATTAAACTCAAGGGGGTTTGAGAAGGTAATTTTAAACACCCCTAACAAGTGCCATGTGCTTACTCTGCAGATGTATAATGTGATAGCTGCTTTAAGCACCCAGACAGGAACAAACAAGTAAATCAAACTCACCATCATCGTCGTCATCATCTTCGTCGTCTTCTTCTTCTTCAGAGTCTGGAGCCTCATTATCTTCCTGGTCGAACCCATCTAGGTACGTGATTTGGGAAAGTCGCTCAAAAATGTTTTCCCTGTAATCTTCTAGGTTTGTAATCTCACAGTTAAACAGGTCCAAGCTCTTCAAATTTTTTAAGTTTGTCTGAAAAAGTATATACAAAATGGACAATATTTATTTGGCTGCAATGGAACAGATCGGGGCTTTTATAAACACTCCAAATAGGATGATTTTATTGAGATTTATACAGATTAGTTATGGGGTGGGAAACTTCAGTCCTCAAGGGCTACCAATAAGTCAGGTTTTCAGAATATCCCTGCTTGAACACAGGTGGCTCAGTTGTTGACAGTCATTATGACTGAGCAACCTGTGCTGAAGCAGGGATATCCTGAAAACCTGACCTGTTGATAGCCCTTGAGGACTGGATTTTCCCACCACTGGATCAGATAAGTTACAGCTGCACAGGGTTTACTATACAGCAGCAGCTGCATCAAATTCAAAAACTGTCTACACACACACACACACAATTTGTACAAGGGACATTATCTACTCTTTAGAAGCACTATGTAAAACACACGCACACCCCCACCCTGCTCGAGCGCACACCCACCCTGCTCGAGTACATTTAATGTTTGCTTCTGCAGTCTGCGTTCCTCACACTTTAATTAAATGCCCCATGCTGTTCCTTCACTCTATTTTACAGTATGAAATAAATCATAGGATACAATATACGCTTATACTGTAAAAAGATGCATCAGTGTTATACTGATAAGATCATATTTAGGAGGAAGAACCGAATGGCACATCTGCTTTAAATGCATATAATCAGAGCACGGCAGGTCCATCTAAACACATTACACATACAAAACTTCGGGGCCAAGTTCTGTTAGAGCAAGCATAACAAATGTGCTTCATATGACGTAACCAGGCACATGACGGCAATTAAGGGGCGATAATGCATACAAATCAAAATGGCCCAATTATTAGTGATCAGTTGCTTTTCTTCAACTATTCACTTGAGACAGTTCAAAGGTCTAGTAGTCTTATTGGCTCTGGAGAAAAGCAGAATCAATGTAGGTTGTGATGCGTTAGGCGGAGAAACATTGAACTTCAGAAATTAATATATCGTGTATAGGGTTTTAGAAACCTCATAGGTTTCTTCAAGTGTCAAGATTTCAAAAGCTTGTTTAAAAATACTTAAAGCAATAAAGAACCCTCAGTGGGTTATTGGCCAGTTTAAGCAGAAGTGCTACGGGATGAGTGCTTCTTCAGAGCTGAAGTCCCCTCAGAGGAAGTTGTACTTACTAGAGCTTGAACTGTGCTCAGGTCTTTAATCTTGTTGCCGCTCAGGTTGAGGTAAGTGAGGTTAGGACACCTTTCTGCCAATACATCCAGTCCTCCTGAGATACGGTTGTCACTGAGCTCCAACTACACATGGGAAAGAAGAGAGACAGTTTTACAGAAAGTATTGCGTTCACCTCAGCGGTGGCCCAGCCCTCAAGGGCCAACAACAAGTTGGGTTGTCAGGATAACCCTGCTTCAGCACAGATAGCTCAGTCTTTGACAGAGCCACCTGTGCTGGAACAAGGATATCCTGAAAACCTGACCTGTTGGTGGCCCTTGAGAACTGGACTTGGCCACCCGAGATGGACCATTACTCCCAGAGATGCATGAGAAAACATGCTTCTCATGGAGCAACAAGCAACCACAATATCTGGCCCTACAACGTCCCAGGAGACCTATAAAGCAAAGACAACCATTACTAATGTCAAGGGATCAGAATGCAATATTAGGCCGCGCTTATAGTGCCATCGACGTCGCCCGAAAACAAACGCATTGCTGCCGCCGCGTGCGCTTATAAGTGCGACGGCGACAATGCGACGTTGCCAAAACTGGTAGCTGGCAATATTTGATTTTTCAAGGGCTGTCGCCTCATGTGACAGCCCCTGAACCAATCAATTGCCAGGAAACCCACGACGCCGCCACCCAGCGAAATATAACTTTCGCCTGTCGTGTCGCCATCAACGGCACTATAAGCGGGGCCTTATTCTGAGAAAAGTATCATTCATCATGTGAATGGTTAAAGCCATGAGGTAACCCTGAAGTGAGGTTCCTGAGAAATGTATGATTATATGCATATGTGTTTTTCCAGCTCCTAATGGGAAAATCAATAGGACATAGTCAATGTCTACCATTAAACACCTTTTTTTAATATTTGCAAAGTGCTGTGGAGTGCCTTTTTTATTTTTTATTTTAACGTTTTTGGATCCAGTTTTGCAGGGAAATCAATAGGGCCACCATCCAGCCCTCACTCCCAGGGACCAATAGGAAGCTGCAATGTGAGAGCATGATATGGTAGCTTACTGGACAAAGCCAGTAGCCATCTGATATATTTTAGATATATATCTATTTATATAGTGAGTATCTCTAGTTATTTCTGCAAAGAAAATGAAAGTGTTCGAGTGTCAGTTGTGACCGCAGCTCTTTTTTACTCTCCAAAGTAGAGTTGCTAGAATATACTGAATCCCACGTCAAATATTATTAATACGACAACACCGAACAGAGAAAAAAACTGTACTACACCAATGTGCACACATTCTCATGGAGATCAAAGAATTTGTGAGTGGATCTTAACCACTACAAGGATGCTTAAGCAAAATTTATAGAATCTATGACTACGGTTTGATCACTCACTTTTCTAAGTTTACCCAATTTTGGGAGTTTTGCTAGAGACGTCAGCTCTACGTTGGCCATACTGAGGAATTCCAGCTCTTTAAAGTTATCGCTCAAGCCTTCAATCTCTCCATCGCTGGACCGGGAGTTGTCCAAAACCAGCTCAGCAACCTAGCAAGAGGACAGGGGAAAAAAAACAAAAAACATTATTAAACGTGTGCCTTAATGGTGCTGCATGCAAAGGTTGTGTTTCCCTAGAGAAGAACAGTGAGTGCAATGTCTTGACTGAGTGTAACAGTGCCAATACCTTAGTACTGTTTCAGGAAAAGCGAGAGAAAATACTTTAAAAAAAAAAGACAAACTGCTTACATGTCTGTTGATGGGAACATTAAAGCGTTAAATGCAACCCATAATGAAGGAGCAGATGTAAAACCCACATGGGGTTACTGGAAGCTTTAACCTAGGAACAGCCTCAGCTTCCTTTCTACTGGACACGCAAGATACATAACTAACATATAAAGGAGGGTAATGTACTTTATTTAATGTGTTGGAAACATCCCCTGTGACAGAGGGCCTTGCAGATTATTTCTCTTCACTAGGCTCAATGGGCCTTTGGCTATGAAGGGTTTGTGTGCCTCAAAAATGCACACAAACTGACAAGACAATATTCCATTGGGGACCTTTCACAACAGGTGGGATGAGAGAAAATAGACAACAGCTGCACTGTTTTGTGTGGGATCTTCTTGCTATACAGGCAGTCCTCGGTTATCCGTTCTGGAAGATGCGTTGGATAGTGAAACCGTAGTAAAGCGAGTCCCATGTTAATCATTGGCGGTAAGCGTTGGATAACGCATTCCGGCGGCGACAAACGGCCCATAGGGTTGCATTGTAAAGCGTTGGATATGCCATTCGTTGTAAAGTGAAACATTGGGATAGCGAGGACTACCTGTACTAGTTTATGGATGTGAAGTAAATATTAACCCAGTACAGTTTTCAACCAGGGTTCCTAGGAATTCTTGGGTTCCTCAGGCATCCCTAAAAGGTTCACTGCAATTTTCAGGTCATTTGAAAATTGTACCAAATACTGACGAATTTATAACGCATCCGATCTAAGACGCCCTATCTGATCTCAGATGAGCTATTATTATTAGAGTGCTCCGTTACGGTTAACTATGTTTGATCAACTATTTACGGTAACTTAAGTTTGAAACACCACTTGTACAAGGAACATTACTCCTCTCTTGGAAAGTACTTGCCAACCCTCCGTTTGCTTCTAATTTGTATATATCACACTTCCTTAATTACTTGCCCCTATGTTGTTCTTGTACTCTGTTACAGTAGAAATAAATCAACGTAAGATAATTCAATATATGCTCATATTGTAAAAAGCAATATACACAAGACATTACGAGTAAAAGTAACAAATACAACCTCCCCCCACTCCAAATAAAAATATTAGGAAATTCTCAAATATGTCAAAGATGTAGCTCAACTTTTCTGTACCTTTTTTAAAATTGAAATAAATATATTTTAGGTGAGACACTAATTAATACTGGGCATATTTTGCGGTGCCAAATTGTTCTGAAAGCAGTAACCCCATTGGCAAACCACTTCAGTTCCAGAGGAAACAATTCTAATAGAACACTGCCAATAGAAACCCATTTGCTGTATATTACTATCCACAGGCCAATTCTTCAAATGAAAACATTGGCCTGATCAAATAAATAAGTCTATATTTGCAGTCCCAATGGACTGTAGTAACAATGCAGGACTTTGCTGCTGCTGTTCTCCACAGCTGTGGCAGCCATTACACTGAATTACTCTACAAAACCCCTGGGCGGATCCCTTCTTACAAAATTCTGGATGTTGTATCACACTTTTGCCACATCCTGAGAGGGCGGCTAGTCAGCCACGGGTCGCTAGTCTCCTACCTGTCTTTCAAGAAAGCTCCCATTACCATTATTTCAGGTTTTCTCATCCAAATGCCCTTGCAGATTTTACGGCACAATTGCTAAAATTAAAATGCAGAACTTAAGAAAACCACACAGAATTAGATCGAGAGGAATTGCCTGGGACTTTGTACCTTCTGCCAGCTCAGGAGTTTGTCTACAATCATGTTCCGCAAGCTTCAATCAACTTTTCTGGTACCAGAGGCACATGCTATGAATTCACATGTTCAAGGTCATACGTATCTAGGAAGGTGGTCTGATAACGTAGAGGATAATGACTGCATCACAAGGACACCACCACTGTGAGCTTTAGAAATGTTGCAGGAGGAAGGTGGTTACTGTTTCAAGTGACCTACATCCTGAAACATCTGCTGAGAGCAACAAGTCTCTTACACTGGTGGACGCTGACAGCAGGCAAGTGTGGGCTGCAAGATGATCACCCAAGTAGCAGCTGTCTATGCAAGCGGGGGCATTATTAAAAGATTACACAAGCCAGACCACCACCACAAAAAAAACCACACGCAACCCACCCATCGATTTAATGAACCCTGCAACTTTACTACGAATAGACAGCTGATAATTAAAAAAAAAAAAAAAACCTGCCCGACTTCCAATTAACCACCGTGCTGCTGGAAGGCACAGTAAGGTATTGTCCAGCGGCAGGAAAGAACCACAGCAAAGGCGCGTATCTAGATGGAGGAGTGCATAAGCAGATAACAGGGACTGTCTGATGTTGGGGGGCGGTGGCTTAATCCGCAGGAGAGGCATGCATGCAAGAGCACTGCTTTGCTTCCCAAAGGATGTAGCAAATATTTTATTTTACTCGACTCGTGTGCAAGTCTACATTATAAACACAGAATGATTGTTGCACTAGATAAGGGGTGGCCAACTCCAATCCACAAGGGTCACCAACATGTCAGGTTTTCAGGATATCCCTGCTTCAGCACAGGAGTTGGCCATCCCTGATCTAGATAAAGTATAATCTGTTATACTCCATCTTTAAAGTTGAAACAAACAAATGTGCCTTACTCACAATATGCACCAGCAAGACAAAAATCGAGATGTAGCCTCAACTGCAAATGGATGGATGGATTATAAATTAAATTCATACAAAATTATTACCAGCACCAAAATGAAGTCAGATATCTCACTGCAATTTGCGGCGTGCTTGCTGTTGCAAACAGCTCCAATTTGTGTTGCCAAATTCCATTAAAGAAGCAATAAGGGACCTATGAATTAGGTCGGTCACTGATCGCCGGGGGAATATAAGCGAGTATAGTGCCTTTTGGGGGGCTAAAGAAACAGTTTATGATAGTGTGATGGGGACCACGGATTTGACCTTCAGATCGTGCTGCAGCTACCCCCCTACTAGGGCAGCAGTGGTAAGTATTCTGAGACAGGGTATAAGTGGCCGTGGGCCAAAAAGGGAGGAGATTCAGGGAGTAGGGAAGCCTGCGACCTTACATATGCGTAGCCCCACCTTTGGGCGTTGTGAGGGGAGTTTACAACTGGCTGGAGTCTATCTCCCCTGTTGGTGGATGAGAGCTAAAACAGTCTCCTTATCTGTCTGTGGCCATTAGACATGCGGATCACAACAAGAAGCCATGATCCCTCCTCCCCATGTGCTCCTCTCACCCGGGAGCAAAGACAACACGCAAATGTGCACCTCGTGGCAACACACGGCGGCCGTCAAGTTGGTTTCCGTGCAGGGGTAAAAATAGTAAATACAAATCTTTTGTGCAAAAAAAAAATTAAAAAAAAAAAAAAATGGTCAAGTCAACATTTTGCATTTGTTTCAAAGCAGCGGTATATGCAATCAATTTCTCTTTATACAACCAACATACACGTTCAAAGGTCAATTCCCCCTTATGGTTCAAAGAGGAGATTATATCAACGTTTTAAATATATGTTTTAAGTTTTCTAATAAAATACGATCACCCCACCCACCTTCACAACAAAAAAAAGGTAAAAGCCGCCATTGTAACTTGCTTAACCCTTTTGCCAACAGCCATGCTGCAAAACATGCTTCGCACACAGGCCCCTCTGGCAATGAACAGTTAAATCGGCGAGTCTCGTTAACCCTTGTATGCAAGTACGTATTTATACAGCGCTGACCAATTCGTTGGCAGGACTATCCTGTCTAGGCCTAAGGGTAGTGACATGTTTAATAGGTTAAATGGATATAACGTGGACCTTTATTTTTAAACACATATATATATACACATATACACACACACACACACATATATATATATATACACATATACATATATATATATACACACACACACACACACACACACACACACACACACACACACACATATATATACATATATATATATATATATACATATACATATATATATATACATACATATATATATATACATACATATATATATACATATACACACATATATATACACACACACACACACACACACATACATATACACATATATATACACACACATATATATATACACACACATATATATATATATATATATATATATATGTGTATGTTTATTACATCTAGCTTTCCCATAGTAGATACATTGAGAGGTTCTACAATTGTTCCGAATGACTTTGGCGATAAGACTGTTTGCCAGTCCTCCAGGCCCTGTTTCTTTGCAAAATATTCATGAAATCCGCCAAACGTAAATAGCGTACATGTGATACACTTATACTTTGGGTTCTTGGAGAAATGCAATGCAGAGTAATCTTTCACAAGATACAAACAGTAGATTAGTTACACTGATAAGTGGGTTTAATGATGTTGGACCGGACATTTAAAAGGTCTATGGGGCAGATAAGCACTGCATGACTTGGCATAGAAGTATACACCCAAGATAACCCCCAAACATTGGCAGTGAAGCAGTTAACTTTATATTTCCCAAGAGGGGGCAACAGGTTTTCCTAACAGAGTACTTAGAGCTCAATCCCACAGGGTGCACAGGTCTGAGTGACCTTTAACCCCTTGGCACTGTAAAGGTTAATCTCCCCCATGAAGCTTTACAAACAGGTGGGTGCCCCCACAGCCTGTACACACACACTGGGGTCCCACATCATAACAGAGGAGGTTTGAAGAATAGATAACTGGGGCTAGGGTTACAGACAGTATGATTTGTATGACACCCCCCCCCCCCCCCCCAATCCCACCTGTAACCACCAAATACCCCACATGTGCAGCTTCTTGGCAAATGAGAGGAGGCGATTCGCAGGGAAATAGCTGTTTACACCCACCGTGTGTGTATTCACACAACCTTACATTACAACCTCCTGGCAGATCACATCACGCTGACCCCGGGGGTTGCTTCTTGACAGGAAGTGAGAACTTTTTTTTCTGCAAATGCTAAATTATCCATAGTCCCAAACTAGGTTGAGATTGATAAGCATTGAGCTTTTGGCATGATATATCTATATCATTACACATTTGCGTATATACACTACATTAGCCACCACACCCCCCCCCTGCCCCACACCTCCACCCACTAACCCCCGGTCCCACACCAAACCTCCACCCACGAACCCCCGGTCCCACACCAAACCTCCACCCACTAACCCCCCGGCACCACACCTCCACCCACCAATCCCCGGTCCCACACCCCCACCCACTAACCCCCGGTCCCACACCCCCACCCACTAACTCCCGGACAGAAACCTCCACCCACTAACCCCCGGCCCCAAACCTCCACCCACAAACCCCCGGTCCAACACCAAACCTCCACCCACAAACCCCCGGTCCCACACCAAACCTCCACCCACAAACCCCCGGTCCCACACCTCCACCTACTAACCCCCAACCCCACACCACACCTCCACTCACTAACCCCCGATCCCACACCACACCTCCACCCACCAAACCCCGGCCCCACACCTCCACTCCATCCAAGCCCCACACCCCCTCCCTGTCCAACACCACCGCACAAACTCCCTGCCCCATATAAACCCCCTCTCTGCCCCATAACCCCCTGCCCCACAACCCCTATCCCTGGGGCCATCTTGCCATGAGGTGGGGCCGGTCGCTTCCCTCCCTCCATCACCTCCACAGCCCAAACTTTGGAAGTCCGGTTGAAGCAGGAAGGCGGCGGCGGCCAACTCCTCGTCTCCTCTGCGGGAGGCATCCTCCCGGACCCCATCCTCCTCAGGAAAGAGGGAGGGGGGGAGTGAAGAAAGCGCTGGCTCTCACCTCAGACGGGGATTTGTTCCTCAACTCCAGGTTGATGCGCTTCTTCATCTCCATTTTTAACGCTGTTTTCCGGCCCCACTGGGTCACAGAGAAACTTTAAGCGGGGGAGGAAGGTCAAGGGACCAAGCCAAAACAAACAAGAAAAGGCAGGGAGGGGGGCGCGAAAACAGATGGAAAGTGATAACCGGAGTTCCGTCACGGGCTTCCTTGTCCTTCAATGGCCGCTCACCAACTGAGCCACCATTACACGGCACAGGTAGCCCCCTCTGTTAGACGACGCCCCTCGCCGAATACCATTGGCTGCCCGTTTCGGTGCCTCCTTGGCCATTGGCTGGCAAGGCTGTCCGTCGAGGCTGGGCATATGGCAACCGCCCACAGCGGGCGATGATTGGTGGGAAGTGCGAGCGCAGTTAAATGTGGTTGGCTCCCGCTGGCGTCAATCAAAAGGATCAACGGTTTCGTCTCCTTTTTTTTTATTTTTTTCATTTGACCCAGGCGTCGTGTCTTTGTGTTGTCGACGTTTTTCGCGCCCTATTTTAGGTCAGGGGAACCTTGGTGAAAGACAGGCCGTGTGTATTGTACAGTATATCCACCATTGTAAGAATGCATTTAATTATTAATACCATAATGCCATTAATTATCATCAAATGAAATTAGCTACACCAAACGTTATCACTATAACAAAACAAAACTAAAGGCCACCTTTATATTAAAATATATATGATGCAAACACATTAAAGGCTACAAACAAGAATATACCAAGCAGAAATACAATATATATATATATATATATATATATAAAAAATAAAAATGAATAGACGATAACATTCTGTGGAACACAGAACGGTATCGTCTATTCATTTTTCATTATTAAAGCTTGGCTAACACGGTACCAATACCTCGACATCAATATATAAATATATACACACACACACTAGCTGAGAGTCCCGGCGTTGCCCGTGAGTTAAATTTCCCGCTCCCTCCTCTCCCCCTATTTCTGTGCTCCCCCTCTTTCTCCGCCCCCCCCCCCCAGAGGGAGGGAGGGACAGTGGACAGGAGGGGGGGGGGGACACAGTGTCACACACACACAGTGTCACACACACAAACAGTGAGACACACACACAGGTCTCAGTCCTGTGCGGCGCTCTGGCGGGTGACCCCTCCCCATCCCTGGAATGTCATACGCAGGCCCCGCCCCCCGCAGTCCTGTCCCTGGAACGTCATATGCACCCCCACAGTCCTGTGCGGCACTCCGGCGGGTGACCCCGCCCCCATCCCTGGAACGTCATACGCAGGCCCCCCCCCCCCCCCCCCCGCAGTCCTGTGCGGCGCTTAGCGGCGGGTTTCTCGGGCGCTGTACCCCCCACCCTCCTCCACCATCCGCCATCCGCCACGTACACGGGGAGCGGAGCGTAGAGACCCAGAGGCAGGAGGAGGAGCCGAGAGTGCGGCGGGAACAGCGGCCATGCAGGGGGAGCAGAGCCGGGCAGAGGAACCAGAGGCCAGCGGCGGGCCCGAGCTGCTCGCTACCGGCGGTCCCGAGCTACTCCATACTGGCCGACCCTCACAGAGAAGCGGCCATGGGGAGCAAGAGAGTCCGGAGATCCGTGTGAAGGAGGAGGCCGCAGGGGGTGAGCGGGACAGAAGGGAGCGGCGGAGCCTGGTGGTGCGGGTGAGGGGGGGAGGTGAGCTGGGGGGGGTGACGGGGGGGGGGAGCCAGCGGTCCGGGCCGCTGGGTGAAGAGGACAGTGGCCGGGTGGTTGTGCGTGTGTGTGGCAGTTGCGGGTTAGGAGGAGAAGAGAGTGGCAGTTGGGTGACGTCATAGAGCCATGCAGGCCAATGAGAGGCGGGCGGGGCAGGGATACGGACCAATCTGATTGGCCAGAGGCTGGGACTCAGATTCACCACATCTAGGAACAACACCACAAAATTCAATTTTATATATATAGATATACAGTATATTATAAATAGAATTTTGAGCCGACAAACTTTTTTGTTTCTTCGCCCGACGGCAGCGTCACGTGAGGGGTCCAGCCTGGTGAAGCGTCCGCCACGCCTCCCCGTCGCGACCGATCTGAAGTCCACAGATCGTTCTGGCGACAGTCGCGCGCGCCCACTATATCTGAGGCCTAACTCTTTGACGGGAAGCTGCTCGTTGGCTGTAATAAGCTCACATTTAATTTATTTCTTGTATTGCTACGTGTCAGCAGGGTAATCTGGGCCATGGAAACCTTTATTAATTAACTCTCAGCCCCCATTTCTTCCTCCTTCATACAGAATATGTTAAAAATAATGTAGTGCAGAAATGCATTTACGATGAGTTAGACATAGTGTAATTGCCCCGTCCCCCTATAAATATAAATGAATGCACATTTAACTGTTGAGAGCTGAAGAAAAGGTGTTGCTTCCTCCACCACAGATGAAGTGCAGTATAATGTATAAATGTAATACAAGAGGCCCGACATTGCCTTTGAAGTGTTTCTCAATTGTAGCCAGAGCTGGGCAGTCTTGTAATAACTGTAATGACTGATCACAGGATATAAGGACCCATTCATCCACAAAGCTGGAAAACATAATGTGTGAATAGCCCAGCACACAGGAGAGACTCTTCACACATGCAAAGGGTCTACATCCATTCAGATAATTTCCATTTAATCGCTGCTCCATTGGCAAACAAGTATGAGGCCTATCAGCCTGTGATGGGCCATTGTTCGTCTGAATGACTGAGCCCCTGCTTTTCACATGTAACCAAACCTCCAGAATTTACATCTGTAAAAATTCACACAAACATACTTTATAACAGTGATTAAAAACAAACAAAAACATAGATGATACAGGGAAGCGAGAGATCAGAATGTCTCTGTAACTTCTTACCACTGAGAACCTCATGGAAGGGATTCCCTATTCCTTATGTGTTATAATATTATTACTGCTGTGAAACGCCGTGTACCTGGATGGCGCTATATAAATAAAGATAGATACATACAGACTCAAGTACATATTTTGGATCAAGGTTAGCAAGTTACATGGTGGCATTTCTATGAGGAGCAAAGCAGTGAGGATGAAGAGATAAAGGGACACATCTTGATACTGAACAAATAAAATGTGTTCAATAAAATATTATAAGCGCCACAGTGTGACCCTAAACATTTTTAGTCATATCTACTTTTAATTTGTTTCTGTTTTTTTTTTGGGGGGGGGAGGGGTTAAGGAAGATCACCGACATTTTCTTCATATGAAATAATGGGTTTAATTCATTTTTTTTAAAAATAAGATATGTTGCATTGTTATGATTTTCTCAACATAAAATGTAGAATTGCACGTTTAATATGTAACAAACAGATGAAACACACAAGCTCTCTGTATATAAATATCACTGTTACACTGAGGTGCAAATTAATGTTTTATGGGTGAATTTAAAAATCACGGAGTCGTATTTCAAAGTCAGAAAAAAATTAGATTGTTTTTGTTTGTTTATGCCTCTTTTTTTCATCCAGAATTCATACTTGATGGAGAAGAAATAGATGTCACTTGGTGAAATATTGACAAGAACACTTTCTTGCAGGAATCACACTGAGCAACTCTCCCTATGTATGAATGAGACTCTCATTATTCACTGAAACATGCAGCAATAATACTTTCTACCTAAAACATTATCATTCCTTTCACCCAATGCTAAATCAATGGAGGATAAAGAGTTCTCCTGCGTTATAGTCCTACCAAATCAACCTGACATCCATTTTTAGATGTTGATACACATATTCAGTGACAGCGGTGCCACTGCACCAAGTCCCGTGGTTACAGAGGCCCTGTGCTCTTCCTCACAAGAATTTAACTGATTGCCGGGGCGAGACCGCGGGGCCTCTGTAACTCGCTTACCTTCTCCTTCGCCATCTCTTCCTGTCAGTGTCCCTCATCATGGCGGCGAGACGTCGCGTTGTCATGGCAACGTGGCACCATGAGGAGGGATGCAAAACATGTTATATCAGTGGCGCTGGGCCCCAAGTGACAACAAATAAAGGATCACCAATAAAAAGGATATATAGCAGCCTGATGGAAGTAGATGTCCACTAGAGCCCCCCTCGTGTTGGCGGTCAGATCATGTAGACAAAAAAGATTAAAAAACAAACATAGTGTGATACAGTATAACATAAACACAAATAACACCACTAGCAGACACTGAAACTAACATATGCTGAGACAGTGTCTGCTAGTGGTGTTATTTGTGTTTATGTTATACTGTATCACACTATGTTTGTTTTTCAATCTTTTTTGTCTACATGATCTGACCGCCAACACGAGGGGGGCTCTAGTGGACATCTACTTCCATCAGGCTGCTATATATCCTTTTTATTGGTGATCCTTTATTTGTTGTCACTTGGGGCCCAGCGCCACTGATATAACATGTTTTGCATCTGTCTCTTCTGACCGTGGGTGTCAGAGTTATATCCCAGGCTGCGGGCCATTACCAGGTTATTTTATTAGCGCTACCTTTTTCGTTTTGTTTACCATGAGGAGGGACACCGACAGGAAGAGATCGCGAAGGAGAAGCTACGAGGCCCTGCACCGAGCCCGGCAATGAAGACGGAGGACGTTGGCCTAAGAGCTTATGGAGCGCACCCTGGGCTAAGTAAAACTTAATTTTTATTACAAGCTAATAAAATGAGGGGAAAACACAGTGAGAACATGGTAAAATAACATACGTGTGTAGCCTAGCCCTCCGGCTACTATCTTTCTTTCGGACCCTAACAGTATAAGTCCTGTTAGGTACAGGCACTGTGAGGGATACGTTCTCTCATGAAGGCCTAGCTTGCTGTTGCAGCCTGGATGCACTGTTACTGTATCCAGGCGCGGGCCTAGCAACAACCTGAGAGTGTCGTCCTTGGGAGGATACTGGCATGGTCACATGCATTAAATGTGATGCCTGTCAGTATCAGACCTGCCCTGTTATGGGGCAGGCTTACAAGCTACTCCCTTGGGGTTACATATTTGGCACTCTCCCAGAAGTCAGGGCTCTCTCCCTTCCCCCTGTGGGGTGGGAGCATGTTCTACCTAGTATACCATCAGGGGTAAAGGAGTTGGGGATAGGGCCTACCAGGCCTTCTGCCTTGTGAATGCTGATTAAGGGATTATACCTGTTGTGAACCATCATATGCCATTCATAAACCCAGTTGGACTATACTTGTGGCTGCTTTTCTGGGACATTATCGGAGTGTCAGTATGGATCATCCTGGCAGTGCCAGGATCCTCACCTGCTGGAGGCGCTGCACCACGGAAGATCAGCACTGAGAACCTGTCCTGGTGTCTCTCCACACCACCGTGGAGTTCTCAAGGCCTCCTGTTCCACCTCGCAGGTATGCACCACACCCAGAATACATCAGTAGTGACACAATCTCCCCTAGGGTGGGGGAAAGGGTGCTACAAATGGAGGCGCTGCTGAGATCTATGCATCAGGACAGGTTTTTGCAGCAGGATAAGGACTGTGCTTTAGGACTCAAAGGGAGTGCAGGGGACTGTGGCCTGCGCCATGCAGCCCTGTACTTCCCTCTGTTCTGTATACGTTTATTTATTATTTATTTATAAAATATTTTACCAGGAAGTAATACATTGAGAGTTACCTCTCGTTTTCAAGTATGTCCTGGGCACAGATGTTGGCAGGCTTCTTAGGAGGGATGATTGAGTCTCTGCTTGACAAGCTGCAGCTATACTATAGCAGTCCCCTTAGCGAGGGGCTACCATACGTGGTTCTACACTAAGAAGTGGTGTGGGAGCGGTACCCCTAAGCTTCCCCGGGAGGGCTGCGAGCCGTACCGTGCTACACTATGAAGAAGGGAGGGAGTAGTTCCCTGGGAGACACAGTCCACTCGTGCTAACCGAAGAGGTTTGGGGGCAGTTCCCTGATGCATCACCGGGGAGACTGTTGCCCAACTGTGCTATTCTACGAAGAGGTGTGGGGGTAGTTCCCTGATGCATCCCTGGGGAGACTACAGCCCATGCAGCTACCCTATTCTTGTAAGGATCCGCGCTGCGGGTACACCCGCTTCCAGCGCCTCCTCACCTTTGCTCCGTGCCGCCCAGGCTCCCCGGTGGCGTGCCTCACTCCGTGCGGTCCCCTCCACGGCTGCTCCCGCACTTCCGCGCAGACCCAGGCTTCAATTTGCTGGTGCCGGGTGCCTGACTCCGCCTCCTCTGATGCGGCGCGCGCATCACGCGCTTCCCTGCCCCTGCTCCGTCAGGTCAGTCCCCCAGGCCCTTCTCTCCTATCAGGCCCTTTCCCGGGCCGTTCCTCCGCTCCTCCCCTTGCTCTGACAGGTCCCAGCTGCCCAGGCACCTCTCCTCTATCAGGTCCTCCCTCAGGCCGCTCCTCTGTCCCTCCCCTTGCTCTGATTGGCCCCAGCCTCCCAGACACTTCTCCCCTATCAGGTCCTCCCTCGGGCCACTCCTCCATTCCTCCCCTTCCTCTGATAGGTCCCAGCCCCCTATTTAGTCTTCCCTCACCATTTCCTCTTTGCTCTGCATAGATTCTGTACCTTGGTGCTGTCTGCTGTTGCCTGGCCCCTTTTGTCTTTCAGTCCCTGGATATACTGCTGACCACCCTGGATATCGACCTTTGGCTTTGGACTTCTACTACGCTGCTCTCTGGAACCCTAGGATTTGGCTTTCGATATTACTACTCAGCAGACTTCTATATCCCTTGGACACGGCTTGCGGACACTCTATTACGCTGCTCTCTCCACTCCACGACCCAGGCTTTCGTACACTCTACTACGCTGTTCTCTGCATCCCACGACCATTGGCTTACGGACTTTACCTTTCTACGCTGGAGCTGGCAAGTACGGTACTCATTCTATTATTGTTACTAGGACCACCTACGCTACTTCCACACTCCGGCCGTGCCCCCGTTTACTACTAGGTGTGTGGTATTACTCCTTTTCATCTCAATCCCGGGGTCTCGTCTGGCTTGTGGGCAGGCCGAGCGTTACAATTCTGCGTGAGAGGGCTGGTATCTGAGGAGGGGCACCCGATCCGCGGGTGCCAAGAACCTCTGTTTGAGGAGCTGCAGCCATGCACAATGCGCCCCCGAAAATGAGCTGCATGATGTACTTTACCAAACCAAAATAGTGGTTCCCGCCAAAAGGGGAGCCGCATAATGGACATTTGCCATATAAAATGGCGGTTCCCGCCGAAAACGGGGGCCGCATGTTCTTTTGCAAAAGCTTTGCAAGCTCTTCTTTTGCTCAGCTTCCAGAACTGTTGTGAACAGCAAAGACTGTGCCTCTTTCTCCCTTCTGATTGGATGCCTGGGTCCACCAGGGGGAGGGGATAGGTAGTGACTAGCTTAGTACTGCCGGATGCGAGGAGCTCAGACACACGTGGACTCTGTGGCTGCTAGACGTGTGCGGAGCTGCTCCAGCGCTAAAATCAAAATGGCCACCAAAATAGGAACCCTCTACGAGCTAACATGAGGGGTCCTAGTGCTTCAGCAAGAGGATGACAACATACTTGTGGGGGTCTGCCCCATATGCGACTGCCCTGGACAGGAGCTACGGTCGCTATCTAATTGTGGAACCTGACAAGTTCCTTACCTCCAGCCCCAAACAACAGGGCCCGAGCTGTCTGCCACTGATATGAACACAGCGGAGCTGAAAAGTCTCTACACCCTGGTAAAGAAATGATCAGCGCTGTCCCAAGGATCCTCGGGCGATGTGCAAGCCCAGTATATGGCACTGGTGTACGAGCTATTCCATCCAGAGCTGCAGCTAACATCTCCCGGTTCCTGTGTGGAGTCTGGCCCGGTGAGTCAAGACTCTGGGGTAGACTCTCTACCCAGAGAAGGGCGGAGAGGACGTCCCCTTTCCGGCCCTGCCGCATGGATCGAGACTCGCAGGGACTCACCTGCTGCCTTACTGGAGTCGGTGTCGTCTGCTGCCTCGACCGGAGCGATGTAAGAGCCATCCAGTAATCTGCCGGAGATCCGCGGAGAAGGCCCCCCTGCTTACTGCGAGGTACTCAGTCCATCTTCCACACCAACCCGCTCCACGTGGGAGGATCCAGCCGAGGTGGATGCTGCTTCCGGTTCGTCGGACGAAGAGGGTGCGCCCATCCCTGAGGTACCGGTCGGGGCCTCCCACGCTCCCAAGTTGGAGGTCGTCCTGCCCGTTCTGGAGCCCGACGTATGCCCCGAGAGATACGGGATATTGATCCCCGCTGGGCCCAAGCACAGGAAGCTGCCACACAGTACCCGCGGCGGAGCCATGAGATGCTCGAGGCTCGACTGCTGCATATGTCCAGGCATCGGAGAGGCGTTTCGCGACCCTGGGACTCGCAGAGGAGTTCCACAAGGTAGTACCAGCCGGTACTACCTCTTACACCATCCCGGTGCTGATTCCATCTCCACAACTAGAGCGAGTAGAGTGAGTAGAGCTGTCCGGCCGGATGGACTCCTGGAATGCCGCTCTTTCCCTGGTGAGTGATTGGTCCTCAGACTCATTTCTCTTACAGTGCCGGGGGAGAAAAGAAGAGAGGGATCACCAAGAGGCTGCAGCCGTTGCTGCGGCCAGGTGCACTACCGCTCGGGGCCGTGGCCAATTGAGCGCTGCCGGGACTATGAACACTACAATTGCTTCACCGTGAGACGTCTCAGTAGTCCCCTGGCCCAACGACTCTAAGGTGCCCGCCCCACCCCACACAGCCAGCGTACCCCATGCTGGCACCAACCTTAGCAGTAAAGCCCTGTCACCATGGGCCTTGTCACCAGTAATGTCTGTAGCTTCCAGGAGTGATGATGTTAAATTACCTGATTTGCAAGTTCCACCTGTAGAGGGCGGCTTGCAATGGTGGGACCCTATGTATAGGGGGTACGTGCCTCATTTGAACAGGACACACTTTTTTTCTGGAGGAGGGTGACAAGGTACAGTGTTGGTGGGAGGAGGGCCAGTTCATGCCAGAGGAAACAGCTGATGCCATGTGTTATGGAGCGGCCTTGTCGGTATGATCAGAAAAGAGCTTACACACCACTTTCTTGCAATGAAAAGTGCTTTTTTTCCCCTTACCAGGGAAGCAGGTTGTAGTTGCACAGAGAATAAAGCAATGAAAGTAAATGGCATAAGTCTGCAACAAAACAATAGTCCTTAGTTCCAGGCACACAGCAGGGAGTTCGGGCTTTCCCTTCAGCCAGGCTCTCCCCTCAGCCAGGCTCTCCCCCAGCCAGGCTCTCCCCCAGCCAGGCTCTCCCTTCAGCCAGGCTCTCCCCTCAGCCAGGCTCTCCCCTCAGCCAGGCTCTTCCCTCAGCCAGGCTCTCCCCCAGCCAGGCTCTCCCCCAGCCAGGCTCTCCCTTCAGCCAGGCTCTCCCCTCAGCCAGGCTCTCCCCTCAGCCAGGCTCTCCCCTCAGCCAGGTTCTCCCCTCAGCCAGGCTGATCTCCCCCCAGCCAGGCTGATCTCCCCCCAGCCAGGCTGATCTCCCCTCAGCCAGGCTCTCTGCAACATGTTCCCTCACAGGTTGAGAGCAAAATGACAGTCTGGAAGAGATCTGCTGTCTTCCTTTTAAGCCTCCCCTTTCCAATCAGCTAGCAAACCTGCCAGCTAGGGTGTGGTTCTTTTGGTCTGCTAAAGTGAGAGAGTTTTTTAACCTCTTGTATACTCCCTCACATACTTCCCCCCTGAGAGTGTTGCTCCTCGCACACTCGCTTTTTGAAACAATCTGGGTACCTTGTAGCATAATCTATTATGACGAGTATATACTGGTACCCTGCAGTACTTTTTTCCAGGGGACCCACAATATCCACACCTATCCTTTCGAAAGGGGTCTCTACTATTGGGATAGGCACCAAAGGGACCTTGGTGTTCCCTTTTGGGGCAACCATCTGACACTCAGGGCACGAATCACAGAAGACCCTTATCGCTCTATAAATTCCTGGCCAATAGAACCGTGCCATGAGGCGGATTCGGGGTTTCTCCCTTCCCAGGTGACCTGAACAAGGAAGACTATGAGCTAAACATAATACCTCTTTCCTATAGGGTCTTGGCACTAACAGTTGCATTTGTATCTTTTGAGTTTGCTTCTCTTTCTCAACTGGGTATAAGAGATCGTTTTCCAACTCAAAATGAGGAAAAATACTGACCCCCTGTGGGTTTATTACTTCCTTGTCTACCACTGCCACCTGGTCATATACCCGGCTTAAGGAATCGTCATTTTTTTGTTCTACTAGAAAATGTGAAAACCCGACAACATCTCGGCCTCCAATGAGGGAGGGTTATCTACTCCCTGCCCCTTCACCCGTTGGGGGACACATTTCTGACTAGTCTGGGGTGCCTCTAACTTTTGGGCGGTACCAACTCTTACAACCTGGGGGGTAACTTCTTCTTTTTTCTATCCTGCACTGCTTTTTGGATTTTCGGGGGCGGAACCTGGAAGGAAACAGCGCCGGGTCAGTAAAAGGGAACAACTCCCCCTGCGTTATTTCTATATTTCTAGCCGCCTGGGGCCTAAGGGACAAAACAGAATTTGTGAATAATTCGTCAAAGAACCTCCAATCCCAACCTAAGATCACTGGGTATGGGAGTTCCTTGGCGACTCCCACCAACAAAACCTCTGAGTGTCCTCCCACCGTTAGTTTTACTCTGGCACGGGGGTACTCCTTGACATCCCCATGTATACATTCATTGCCTACCTGGGCCGACCCTTTAAATTTATCTAAGGCCACCAGTTTCTGCTGTACCAGTGTCTGACTACAGCCAGAATCAACCAACCCCTCCATCTTAATACCTTAATTCCAAAGATATGAGGAATTTAGTTCTGGCAGGGTCCATCACCTCCCCCAGGGTTAAGTAGGCGTGAGCATAGTTACAGTCCATATGTGGACAATGTCGGGACACGTGACCCGGTTCACCACAGGAAAAACACACTATGGGATCTGTGGCGGACACAAATCCCTTCTAGCTTCCGGAGTCTCTTGTAGGCCCCCATGGGATACCCCCCCCCCCCGGTAGGGCCTGGTTGGAGCACACTATGTCCCATTTTGAAGGCAGCCGGAGCCCTCCATTTGGCCCCTGAGCCTCTGCCTGGTGGAGGAAAATTGCCTTTTCCAAATGTACTGTGTTTCTTTAATGGCTTTCCCCCACCCTCGGACCATGCAAACAGGCCTGTTCTGCGGCCAAAAAGTTCTCCATTAGTTGGAGGCTTCAAGGAGGGTCTTGGCCGAATGGCGACAATCCCACTCCCTTCCGCCTAGGGGTAAAACCCGCAAACACTGTTCTAGGGCAACCAACTCTGCCACCTCGATGGAGCTGCCGGTATTACCTCTCTGGACATGTATGTGTCCAGTATTACCTCTCTGGACATGTATGTGTCCGGTATTACCTCTCTGGACATGTATTTGTCCGGTATTATCTCTCTGGACATGTATGTGTCTGGTATTACCTCTCTGGACATGTATGTGTCTGGTATTACCTCTCTGGACATGTATGTGTCCAGTGTTATCTCTCTGGACATAGTGACCTGACCGGACTGGGGGGCTACTTGATTTCCCCGAGCAGGGAGAGAGCAGGGCTGTTGCTAGGGACCTGGGCAGCTTCCTTCATCCTGATTGGCTGCTACTGGCTAATGCAGCCCATCAGAAGGAGGTGTCAGGAGCCTAGGGGTGGGGGCCAAGGAGGAGGAAACAGCACGGAGTGGAGAGAGGTGTGTGTGTGTTTCAAGCACGTCGCACCTTTCACCATTGTGTCCAATATTTTTGAAGATGACACCTGGCTGCCCTACCACTCTGGCAGCCTAAGAATTACTCTGAAAAACAGCCAAAGTGTATAATTATCTAAAAAGAACGCGGACACGAGTCCTTTAAAAAAAAGCATAAATTCTGTTTATTTCATATTTAACATGTGGGGTTAGGTCCACTTCATTGAGCTTGTTTTCTTCTAAATCTCGTGAGTTGCTGTTAGACTCCGAGCACACTTCTTTAAACTCTGCAAAGTGTAATCAACATTGTATGTAGATCAAGCATGACAAACTCGCGGCCCGCGGGCCGCATGCGGCCCACAACGAGTATTTTTGCGGCCAAGCTTGCGATGTGCCAGCACTGCCAGGCAACATGTGCTCTCTGCAAAGGGGGCGGGGGGAAACCTCCCCCCTCTCCTGATTGGCTGGCACGTGTTGGCACGCTGCCAGAATTTTTTTGGGGGGCCGCAGCAAGCTCTATCTGAACTTGCAAAGCCAGGCCCGCCTCTTCCTGCTGCATGGAGCAAGTCAGGTGAGCACTGCTCCATGCCTGCTTTGCTTCCCCCTTGCCCTCCTGCTCCGATTCCGCTCCCCTCTGTTCCTATTCCGCTCCGATCCCCCCCGCTCCGATTCCGTTCCGATTTCCCCGTTCCGATTTCCCCGTTCCGATTTCCCCCGTGTGTATGTGTGTCTGAGTGTCACATCTGCCGCAACTCTGGTCAGAGACCGCCCGCTGACGCGTCACACGGCGGACCCATGCGCCCACGCACGGCCAGGGCGGTACACGCACGCTCGGAAAGGAGCTGCCGGCGCCTCCCACAGGGAGGGAACTCGGCCGCACGCCCGCGTGACGTCAGCGCTCCGCGACGCGCATCGCGCACGCGCGCGGGTTGCTCGGCAACCAAGGCAATCACCAGGAAAGCCTGACCTGCAGGCTGTTTCAGATTACTTCCTCCCGGACACCATTCGAGGACCGGATCACACCCCTGCAAGGTAATTGGATCCTTCCCACATATATACCTGCTCCTGTCTGGCATTCCTTGCTGAGAATAAACTCCTGTTTATGCATTGTGCTCACCGCTGCTGTTTATTTGACTTGAACTTTGCTTGGTCTGACCTGTCTGTTCTCTCCTGTCCTGAGCCTGGCTGTTCTTTGGATTCCTACACTCTCCAGCGCTTTGACCCCGGCTTCGCCCTCGACCATTCTACCTTCTATTACCCTGTACCTTGGCTACGGAAATCTACCATCCTCTACTCTCCAACCCCGGAACAAGGCAAGTACCCTGACTACCCTGACTTCTCCAACCCTACGACGCTGTACGACTTGGACTACGCATTCCAGACAGGACTGTGTGGTTGTGGGTCGGTGTCTTTCTATCCCCACCTCAGCCCCGCAGTCTTCCGTCCTGTTTGTGGGAAGCGCAGCGTGACAATATGCTCAGCCCAACAAACATGGACGCCGCTGAGGTGGCCCGACGCCTAGACACACATGAGGAATGCTTCCGGCAACTTACCGGATCGTTCACACTTAAGGAACAACTAGTCTCCCAACTTAAACAAGACGTGGACACCCTTACTGAGCAAGTTAGACGCCTGACCTTATCTACAACCAACACCGCCCCACTTGCAACCACTCCCGCTCTCACGACGCATACCTCTGAGCCAAGACTACCAACGCCCAACCGGTATGCAGGGGATCCCAACGGTTGTCGGGGGTTTCTGAACCAGTGCTCCATACAGTTTGAGCTGCTTCCCTCTCACTTCCCTTCTTCACGATCAAAGGTCGCGTACATACTCTCCTTGCTGACTGACGCCGCTCTAGCCTGGGCATCTCCTATCTGGGAGCAACGTCCTGATCTGACTTCGAACCTCGCCCTCTTCATCGCCGAGTTCAGAAGGGTGTTTGACACCCCAGGGCGTAAGGTTACCGCCGCATCTACTCTGCTTAATATTTCCCAGGGAGACCGTACTGTGGCTCGCTATGCCCTGGATTTTCGGACAGTTGCTACGGAGACCGGCTGGAACGATGAGGCCCTATCTGCAGTCTTCTGGCAGGGCCTGTCCGAACGTCTGAAGGACGAATTGGCCTCTTTTGATCGCCCCGCTGGATTGGAAAATCTGATAAACCTGTGCATCCGTATGGATCAGCGTCTCCAAGAGAGAAAGATGGAGAGAAACAAACACCCTCGAGGTATACAATCGTCCTCCTTTTCCACCATAGGCCCTCTACTCTCCACAACTCCCGTTCTAGACGAACCCATGCAGCTGGGAGGGACTAGTCTTTCGCCTATCGAGAGGCAACGGAGAAGACGAGCGGGGCTGTGCCTCTACTGTGGCAATAACGGACACCTGGTGATCAACTGTCCGCTTAAACCGGGAAACGCCAAAGCCCAGTGAGTATAAGGAGGATCACGCTGGGCACTGCAACCTTTCCCCCTCCTCAACCCTCTACTAGGATTTACCTACCCATCTCCATATTCGGTGAGACCTTCACAGTACAGACACGGGCCTTTCTGGATTCTGGGTCAGGGGGAAACTTCGTTGACCAAGAGTTCGCAATCAAGAATAAGATACCGTTGGTACCCAAAGATCGACCGGTAGCTCTTGAAGCCATCGACGGACGACCCTTGCAGCCCGCGTTCATTTCCTTGCAAACTGTGCCCCTTAAGATCCCGACCGGTGACTTCCACTCCGAGACCATAACACTGGATATTATCCACACTCCCTCCACGGATGTTATTCTGGGACTCCCGTGGCTCCGGATCCACAATCCAGTTGTTGACTGGACAGAGTCCACGCCTCTACGTTGGAGTTCCTATTGCTTGGAACATTGCATGTCTGCTCCTAAGGCAGTGGCAGGTCTGGAGATCATGGATCCTGACAGGATACAGCTGCTGGGGATATATGAAGAGTTTCGCGATGTCTTTGACAAACGCCAGGCAGAGGAACTTCCGCCACATCGTGCGTACGATTGCCCAATCAATCTTCTACCCGGTACCATTCCCCCGAGAGGAGGATCATACCCATTATCTATACCTGAGACCCAGGCTATGAGACAATATATCCAGGAGAATCTCCAGAGGGGGTTCATTCAAAAATCCTCATCACCTGCTGGGGCAGGTTTTTTCTTCGTCAAAAAAAAGGACGGAACCCTCAGACCCTGCATAGACTATCGCGGTCTCAACAAACTCACCATAAAGAACCGCTACCCCCTTCCGTTGATAGCAGAATTATTTGACAAACTCCAAGGAGCTAGGATCTTCACCAAACTGGATCTCAGAGGCGCCTATAATCTGGTTAGAATCAGACAAGGAGACGAATGGAAGACAGCATTCAATACTCGCGACGGGCACTACTAGTACCGGGTCATGCCGTTTGGGTTGTGTAACGCCCCTGCGGTCTTCCAAGACTTTGTCAATGACATCTTTAGAGACCTTCTGGACCGTCATGTGATAGTATACCTGGACGATATACTAATTTTTTCCAGATCCATGCCTGAACATACTACTCACGTCAAACAAGTTTTGCGGCGCTTAAGAGAGAACCACTTGTTTGCCAAGCTCGAGAAATGCAATTTCCACCAAAAATCTACCTCCTTTCTCGGCTACATCATATCGGACACCGGTCTCGCTATGGACCCTACCAAGGTCAAAGCTGTACTCGAATGGCCCTGTCCTCTCTCCCTCAAGGCTATCCAAAGGTTCCTCGGCTTCGCCAACTATTACTGGAGGTTCATTCAAGGATTCTCATCGGTAGTAGCACCCATCACGGCGCTCACTCAGAAAGGAGCTGATCCTACGAATTGGTCTGACGAAGCCCTCCAGGCCTTCGAGAGGATAAAAACGGCATTCGCCTCAGCACCCATCTTAGTACACCCAGACCCTTCATTACCCTTTTCCTTAGAGGTTGACGCCTCCAATGTAGGAGCAGGTGCTATACTCTCCCAGCGAAAGAACCCTCAAGCTCCACTTCACCCCTGTGCGTATTTTTCAAAAAACAATTCCTCCGCCCAAAGGAATTATGATGTGGGTAACCGTGAGCTCCTCGCGATCAAACTGGCCTTAGAGGAGTGGAGACACCTACTGGAGGGCACGGAAACGCCAGTCACGATATTAACAGACCATAAAAACCTACTATACATTGAGGGAGCACGGCGACTCGGGTCTCGCCAGGCAAGATGGTCCTTATTCTTTACGCGCTTCAATTTCCTTATTTCATATATCCCAGGCTCTAAGAACCTTAAAGCCGACGCCTTGTCTCGACAGTTCCTGGTAGAAGATAACAAGGTGGAACAGCAGGAGACCATTCTTCCATCCACTTGCATTGTGGCAGCCAATACTTTCAGTGCCTTTTCTGATATTACCAAGGCTCAGAACAACATCCCAGCAGGACTCAATGTTCCGGAGGATCGTTTGTTCACCCCACTTCTTTACCAGAGGAGAGTCATGGAGTGGGGGCATTCATCCAAGACAGCTGGTCATCCTGGCATCAAAAGAACTACTGAGCTCATCGAACGCACGTTCTGGTGGCCCAACATGTGGAGAGACATACAAACTTTTGTAGCTACATGCGCTACTTGTGCACGGAACAAGACGCCACACAACAGACCTGCGGGTCTCCTTCAACCATTACCTATCCCGGAACGTCCATGGACACACATATCTATTGACTTTATTGTTGAGTTGCCTAAATCTAGAGGCATGGACACCATACTTGTAGTGGTGGACAGGTTTTCAAAACAGGCACACTTCATCCCTATGAAAGGTCTACCCACCGCACCGATGTTGTCCGACGTTTTCATCAGGGAGATCTTCAGGTTACATGGGACTCCCCTGGTCATAGTATCTGACAGAGGATCCCAATTCATCTCCCGGTTCTGGAGGGCGTTTTGTAAGAGTCTGGACATCACACTACACTTTTCGTCAGGCTATCACCCCCAGACCAATGGGCAAACGGAACGCACCAATCAGTCTCTGGAACAATTTTTAAGGTGTTTTGTTGCTGATACTCAAGACGACTGGGCGGAACTTCTCCCGTGGGCAGAATTCTCCCATAACAATCTTCGGAATGAATCATCTCAACAGTCACCATTCATGGTCAACTATGGCTTCCATCCTTCTGCACTCCCTTCTCTTATCTCGAAGTCTGGAGTCCCGGCCGCAGAGGACAGGATCCTCCACTTACAAGACTTATGGCAGAAAATCCATCTTAACCTACAGCACGCTGGTAAACTACAGAAGAGACAAGCGGACCGTCACCGAAGAGAGGTCCCAGGGTACTCTGTAGGACAAAGGGTCTGGTTATCCACCAAAAACATTCGTTTAAAGGTAACCTCACCCAAACTGGCACCGCGCTTTATTGGTCCTTTACGCATCACTAAAAGGATCAACCCAGTAGCCTACCGGCTAGAACTGCCTAAGACTATGAGAATTCCCTCCGTCTTTCACTCCTCCCTTCTAAAACCATGTCTACAAGACTCATCCTCCAAAGGGCAACCTAAACCTCCGCAAACCATACTGGTAGAGGGTCAACAAGAATACGAGGTACAGACCATCCTCAACTCTAGAATGTCCAGAGGAGGATTACAATATCTCGTACACTGGAGAGGCTATGGCCCGGAAGAGAGAGAGTGGATCCCTCATCGTCAGGTACATGCCAACCGTCTCATTTATGCCTTCCACCGAAGGTACCCTGAAAAACCATCCCTGGGTCGCCCGGAGGTCTCCCCTCAAGGGGGGGATACTGTCACATCTGCCGCAACTCCGGTCAGAGACCGCCCGCTGACGCGTCACACGGCAGACCCATGCGCCCACGCACGGCCAGGGCGGTACACGCACGCTCGGAAAGAAGCTGCCGGCGCCTCCCACAGGGAGGGAACTCGGCCGCACGCCCGCGTGACGTCAGCGCTCCGCGACGCGCATCGCGCATGCGCGCGGGTTGCTCGGCAACCTGTCTGTTCTCTCCTGTCCTGAGCCTGGCTGTTCTTTGGATTCCTACACTCTCCAGCGCTTTGACCCCGGCTTCGCCCTCGACCATTCTACCTTCTATTACCCTGGACCTTGGCTACGGAAATCTACCATCCTCTACTCTCCAACCCCGGAACACGGCAAGTACCCTGACTTCCCTGACCTCTCCAACCCTACGACGCTGTACGACTTGGACTACGCATTCCGGACAGGACTGCGTGGTTGTGGGTCGGTGTCTTTCTATCCCCACCTCAGCCCCGCGGTCTTCCGTCCTGTTTGTGGTGAGCGCAGCGTGACACTGAGTGTGTGTGTGTTTGTATGTGTCTGAGTGTGTGTGTCTGAGTGTGTGTGTGTGTCTGAGTGTGTGTGTGTCTGAGTGTGTATGTCTGAGTGTGTGTGTCTGAGTGTGTCTGTCTGAGTGTGTCTGTCTGAGTGTGTCTGTCTGAGTGTGTCTGTCTGAGTGTGTGTCTGTCTGAGTGTGTCTGTCTGAGTGTCTGTGAGTGTCTGAGTGTGTGAGTGTCTGAGTGTGTGTGTCTGAGTGTGTGTGTCTGAGTGTGTGTGTGTCTGAGTGTCTGAGTGTGTGTGTGTGTGTGTGTGTATGTGAGTGTCTGAGTGTGTGTGTGTGTGTGTGTGTGTGTGTGTGTGTCTGTCTGAGTGTGTGTGTCTGTGTGAGTGTGTGAGTGTCTGAGTGTGTGTGTCTGTCTGAGTGTGTGAGTGTCTGAATGTCTGAGTGTGTGTGTCTGTCTGAGTGTGTGAGTGTCTGAATGTCTGAGTGTGTGTGTCTGTGTGGCTCGGGGCCGTGGCCAATTAAGCGCTGCCGGGACTATGAACACTACAATTGCTCCACCTGGAGACGTCTCAGTAGTCCCCTGGCCCAACGACTCTAAGGTGCACGCCCCGCCCCACACAGCCAGCGTACCCCATGCTGGCCCCAACCTTAGCAGTAAAGCCCTGTCACCATGGGCCTTGTCACCAGTAATGTCTGTAGCTTCCAGGAGTGATGATGTTAAATTACCTGATTTGCAAGTTCCACCTGTAGAGGGCGGCTTGCAATGGTGGGACCCTATGTATAGGGGGTACGTGCCTCATTTGAACAGGACACACTTTTTTTCTGGAGGAGGGTGACAAGGTACAGTGTTGGTGGGAGGAGGGCCAGTTCATGCCAGAGGAAACAGCTGATGCCATGTGTTATGGAGCGGCCTTGTCGGTATGATCAGAAAAGAGCTTACACACCACTTTCTTGCAATGAAAAGTGCTTTTTTTCCCCTTACCAGGGAAGCAGGTTGTAGTTGCACAGAGAATAAAGCAATGAAAGTAAATGGCATAAGTCTGCAACAAAAACAATAGTCCTTAGTTCCAGGCACACAGCAGGGAGTTCAGGCTTTCCCTTCAGCCAGGCTCTCCCTTCAGCCAGGCTCTCCCCAGCCAGGCTCTCCCCAGCCAGGCTCTCCCTTCAGCCAGGCTCTCCCTTCAACCAGGCTCTCCCTTCAGCCAGGCTCTCCCTTCAGCCAGGCTCTCCCTTCAGCCAGGCTCTCTTCTCAGCCAGGCTCTTCGCTCAGCCAGAGTCTCCCCTCAGCCTGGCTCTCCCCTCAGCCAGGCTCTCCCCCAGCCAGGCTCTCCCTTCAGCCAGGCTCTCCCCTCAGCCAGGCTCTCCCCTCAGCCAGGCTCTCCCCTCAGCCAGGCTCTCCCCTCAGCCAGGCTCTCCCCTCAGCCAGGCTCTCCCCTCAGCCAGGCTCTCCCCCCAGCCAGGCTGATCTCCCCTCAGCCAGGCTCTCTGCAACCTGTTCCCTCACAGGTTGAGAGCAAAATGACAATCTGGAAGAGATCTGCTGTCTTCCTTTTAAGCCTCCCCGTTCCAATCAGCTTGCAAACCTGCCAGCTAGGGTGTGGTTCTTTTGGTCTGCTAAAGTGAGAGAGTTTTTTAACCTCTTGTATACTCCCTCACATACTTCCCCCCTGAGAGTGTTGCTCCTCGCACACTCGCTTTTTGAAACAATCTGGGTACCTTGTAGCATAATCTATTATGACGAGTATATACTGGTACCCTGCAGCACCTTTTTCCAGGGGACCCACAATATCCACACCTATCCTTTCGAAAGGGGTCTCTACTATTGGGATAGGCACCAAAGGGACCTTGGTGTTCCCTTTTGGGGCAACCATCTGACACTCGGGGCACGAATCACAGAAGACCCTTATCGCTCTATAAATTCCTGGCCAATAGAACCGTGCCATGAGGCGGATTCGGGGTTTCTCCCTTCCCAGGTGACCTGAACAAGGAAGAGTATGAGCTAAACATAATACCTCTTTCCTATAGGGTCTTGGCACTAACAGTTGCATTTGTATCTTTTGAGTTTGCTTCTCTTTCTCAACTGGGTATAAGAGATCGTTTTCCAACTCAAAATGAGGAAAAATACTGACCCCCTGTGGGTTTATTACTTCCTTGTCTACCACTGCCACCTGGTCATATACCCGGCTTAAGGAATCGTCATTTTTTTGTTCTACTAGAAAATGAGAAAACCCGACAACATCTCGGCCTCCAATGAGGGAGGGTTATCTACTCCCTGCCCCTTCACCCGTCGGGGGACACATTTCTGACTAGTCTGGGGTGCCTCTAACTTTTGGGCGGTACCAACTCTTACAACCTGGGGGGTAACTTCTTCTTTTTTTTTCTATCCTGCGCTGCTTTTTGGATTTTCGGGGGCGGAACCTGGAAGGAAACAGCGCCGGGTCAGTAAAAGGGAACAACTCCCCCTGCGTTATTTCTATATTTCTAGCCGCCTGGGGCCTAAGGGACAAAACAGAATTTGTGAATAATTCGTCAAAGAACCTCCAATCCCAACCTAAGATCACTGGGTATGGGAGTTCCTTGGCGACTCCCACCAACAAAACCTCTGAGCGTCCTCCCACCGTTAGTTTTACTCTGGCACGGGGGTACTCCATGACATCCCCATGTATACATTCATTGCCTACCTGGGCCGACCATTTAAATTTATCTAAGGCCACCAGTTTCTGCTGTACCAGTGTCTGACTACAGCCAGAATCCACCAACCCCTCCATCTTAATACCTTAATTCCAAAGATATGAGGAATTTAGTTCTGGCAGGGTCCATCACCTCCCCCAGGGTCAAGTAGGCGTGAGCATAGTTACAGTCCATATGGGGACAATGTCGGGACACGTGACCCGGTTCACCACAGGAAAAACACACTATGGGATCTGTGGCGGACACGAATCCCTTCTGGCTTCCGGAGTCTCTTGTAGGCCCCCATGGGATACCCCCCCCGGTAGGGCCTGGTTGGAGCACACTATGTCCCATATTGAAGGCAGCCGGAGACCTCCATTTGGCCCCTGAGCCTCTGCTTGGTGGAGGAAAATTGCCTTTTCCAAATGTACTGTGTTTCTTTAATGGCCACCCTTTCCCCCACCCTCGGACCATGCAAACAGGCCTGTTCTGCGGCCAAAACGTTCTCCATTAGTTGGAGGCTTCAAGGAGGGTCTTGGCTGAATGGCGACAAACCCACTCCCTCCGCCTAGGGGTAAAACCCGCAAACACTGTTCTAGGGCAACCAACTCTGCCACCTCGATGGAGCTGCCGGTATTACCTCTCTGGACATGTATGTGTCTGGTATTACCTCTCTGGACATGTATGTGTCCGGTATTATCTCTCTGGACATGTATGTGTCCAGTATTACCTCTCTGGACATGTATGTGTCCGGTATTACCTCTCTGGACATGTATTTGTCCGGTATTATCTCTCTGGACATGTATGTGTCTGGTATTACCTCTCTGGACATGTATGTGTCTGGTATTACCTCTCTGGACATGTATGTGTCCAGTGTTATCTCTCTGGACATAGTGACCTGACCGGACTGGGGGGCTACTTGATTTCCCCGAGCAGGGAGAGAGCAGGGCTGTTGCTAGGGACCTGGGCAGCTTCCTTCATCCTGATTGGCTGCTACTGGCTAATGCAGCCCATCAGAAGGAGGTGTCAGGAGCCTAGGGGTGGGGGCCAAGGAGGAGGAAACAGCACGGAGTGGAGAGAGGTGTGTGTGTGTTTCAAGCACGTCGCACCTTTCACCATTGTGTCCAATATTTTTGAAGATGACACCTGGCTGCCCTACCACTCTGGCAGCCTAAGAATTACTCTGAAAAACAGCTAAAGTTTATAATTATCTAAAAAGAACGCGGACACGAGTCCTTTAAAAAAAAGCATAAATTCTGTTTATTTCATATTTAACACGTCGGGTTAGATCCACTTCATTGAGCTTGTTTTCTTCTAAATCCCGTGAGTTGCTGTTAGACTCCGAGCACACTTCTTTAAACTCTGCAAAGTGTAATCAACATTGTATGTAGATGATAAAATACAAGTTCATTGAATCATAGAAGGGTAAGTGGCCTCCCTCTTGTGGCCCAATGATGGGGCTACAGTTTAAAATTCCACAAAAGCACATTCACTGCTTCTGTACAACATTCACTTTCTACTCGTCTGTGTCAGAAATCAGAAAGTTTTTATAGTTTTTTTTTTAAAGTCATAAACCTCAGACCAAGCTGATTTTTGTGACAAAGTTGTGAAAATGATTGTCCCACATGCACAATTTGACACATCTCATCTTAAAGCTGCAGTTCAGTCAATATCCTGCATGTGTGTTTATTTTAATAAATCAGTTCTGTAGTAAGAAAAAATACTTTTAGCATTTTCTGTTTTAAAAAAACAACAACTTTGAAAGACCAATTTTCTTGTATTCTATTTTAACAGCCATTTGCTAAGGCACTGCCCATTCATGTCCTGTCACAAACCCTGGCACACCCCTTTGTCAGCCCTGCCCTCCTTCTAGCACATGTCAGTGCAGGAGTGCTCATGAATATTCATGAGCTTCCACTGAGAGAAAGAAGCAGAAGAAAAACAGATCCCTTCACTAATTATGTCACCAAATTTTGCCTATCAATACATGGAGAACGAATTGACCTGCAGCTATACAGTTCTTTAGGTAATTAGAGATTGCACACATGAAACTATTGAAGTAAAAAAATGAATAATAAAAAAAAAAAAGACTGAACTGCAGCTTTAATATGCATGTGATCTGCCTCTAAGTTCTCCTATCTAAATCTTTCATTGGCACAGGTTGGGAAAACTGGTTGATTCAGTACTCTTTATTTATTTTATTTCTAAAATGTTTTACAAGAAGTAATACAGTGAGAGTTACCTCTCGTTTTCAAGTGTGTCCTGGGCACAGAGTTATGATGACAGATACATGGTTACAAATACACAGTTACATTAAGTGAGCAGGGTTATACATTATATACAAGACATAGCATGCACAGTAAGAGAATATATATTATAGGCGTATGTAACAGTTACAGACCAGATTAACACGTGAGACAGCTTTTGTCTTGAAAGAACTTAGGCTGTGAGAGTCTCCGGTAGACTGTTCCAGTTTTGGGGTGCACGGTAAGAGAAGGAGGAGCGGCCAGATACTTTGCTGAATCTTGGGACCATGAACAGTCTTTTGGAGTCTGATCTCAGATGATAAGTGCTGCATGTGGTAGGGGTGAGGAGCTTGTTCAGATAGATGGGTAGCTTGCCCAGAAAGTATTTGAAGGCAAGACAGGTAAGTTGAACTTTGCGCCTAGACTCAAGTGATGACCCATCTAGTTCTTTGAGCATTTCACAGTGATGTGTGTTGTGTAGTTGCATTGGAGGACAAAGCCGCATATTGAATTGTAAAGGGAATCAAGTTTGCCAAGGTGAGTTTGGGGTGCCGTACCATATACTATGCCCCCATAGTCTGGAAGAATTCATGAAAATCTATTGGCTGCAAGTGATTTTTTTATTTGCTATGTTATACAATGGAGGTTTTTTTTTTGTCGCCTTTTTCACCCACCATAACGTGTGTGTGTGTCTTGTGAGCACATTCATATGTCTTAGACAGGTCTGCAACCCTACCTTTCACCATTATCACCTAACATACAGTGCTTCCACTGCAGCAAGGGATTTTGGGAAATGACATGCAAATGAGCACACTGTGCCACCTTTTTGTCTCAAGTTCATTATTACATGGAGCCCTTAAGCCAATGCTCACTGATAGATATAGATATTATAGATATATAGATATAGCCAGGTCCCCTCTGGCTCCCCGGTACCCCGTTCCTCCCTCCCTTACCTCTGACACAGTGAGGGCAGCTGCGGGGGCGATCGCGTCGCTGGGGGCTCTCGGCAACATCAGCTACAGGGCGCCGCAATGTTTGATGTATTTGTGCATGCGCAAAGGTTTGCGCATGCGCAGAAGGCATCCGGCAGCCATGTTGAGGTTGGTGCGACAGTTCACAAATGCGCAGGAGATTGCGTGACGCAGCGGCCATTAGAAGTTTGCGCAGGCAGATAGAGGTCCCCAAGGGACTACAACTCCCAGCAGCCCCAGGGGCTGGAGCACATGTGATGCCACAGCAGCCAATAGGGCTTACAGCCTCCCCTGAACTGAAAGATACATTGTTGACCGCTAGCCTAGGCCACAAATCTCCCCATAGGTCCCAGCTAGGCCTACTCACATACCAGTTTGTGGTTGCTACAGGGACAGGCCCTTAGGTAGGGACCCTGTCCCTTTAGTTAGTTGCTGAGATCCAGGGACCCAGCTGCTACGTTGCACAATCCTGGTTATTGTGTCTGGGATCAGACTCCACTCAGGATAATAGACTATCTTGGGGTGAAACCGTCTATCGTGAGACGCCAGCACAGAGGAGGATCATGATGGGGGGATCACCCTTCTGGATCAAGGGATCTCAAGTCCAGTTCTTCTGCGCGTCCGGGTGTGGACACACCCGGCAGGTACTACCTCCATCATACACCAAGTGCACCAACCTCATCTCAACTTAGTGGGCAGCGCTGTCTCACACTTGGGTGGGAGGGGGACACTTGGGACTCTGGAATATATGGGGTGGGGTTACGGCCTATGAGGCCCAGTGTTACAGGGGTGACACTAACACTGTTGCTGATGTGTGTGTTGTTCTTATCTGCAGGTAGTAAACAGTTTACTTCAAAACAATTAATTGTAACGGCGCTTACTTAGTGAATAGTGTCCTATAATATTAAATGTAAAATATAATATATAATACAGTATAATAAAGTGACATAAAAATGCAATATTGTGAACTGCGATCAATTAGTGAATATATTATGATTAATTAAATCCACCACCCAGTGTAAGGTGCTAATTGAAAAGCTGCTCAAAACCCTTTTCAAAGACTGTTCTCGTAGTCTGTTGGATTCCAAAATTCTTCAAAAGTTCAGGGGAGCGCCAGCGTTCACGTCACCGTCATGAAAGAAAACAACAGAAATTGCATGGTGTAGTACAATTTCAACCCGAATGGATACTGTATAAGTGAAAAATATTCCACTCACACTTTCCTCCTTTTCATTAAAGCAGTACAGAGACACTCCTCTCTCTGAATGGAGCAATGGATCAGGAACTCCTCATGTGTAGACCCCTTTGTTAATCTTTTCTTTCCATCATTCAGGAAAATATGGAGACCAAAAGCGCACTAGCAAAAACGGAGCAGGAAGGACCCAAAATCAAAAATAAATTAAAAGGGCGCTTTAATGTGACAAAAGACCTTGAAAAAGAACGCTGTGACGTTCGAAACGCGTTGGATGGGTCTTTTGTCACATTAAAGTGCACTTTTAATTTATTTTTGATTTTGGGTCCTTCCTGCTCCGTTTTTGCTAGTGCGCTTTTGGTCTCCATATTTTCCTGTTATACTGCATTTCTGTAGCTGCACAGCCTGCCTACCACTCCTAGGATGTGAGTATTGCTTATGTTCAGGGGAACCTGCCAATGAGACTGTGGGTGAGTGGGCTTGTACCATCTACCACCTGTCTTCAGGAGGATAGTACCCATACTATTGCATATTAAGTACTATATCATACTCATTTTTATACCTTGGTTTAGTGGTTTGGCTTACTTCATTTCATTATACCTGCATTAGAGCGCTTTAGCCTATTTTTCTATCATTCCATCATTCAGTACATATTGGCAGTTCGTGGTACGAAATCCCGACTGATGTTCAACCTATTCACCGGTACACACACTGTAAGGCTCACGTCCGCGTCTCAGCTCTCATCTACGTCACTTCCGGCTGAGTGAAGCTGAGGGCGGAAAGGCTGTGTAGGAAGGTCTCCGGCTGCCAGGTCTCTGCGTCACGAATGTGCAATGGATGAACACCGATTCAACGCGTTTCGTCGGTACGACTTCTTCAGGAATCTAATTACTCTACCCCTCATCCGTATATTTATAGGCAGTGTTCGACAAATCACCCAAAAATCTACTCGCCCAACCACAAAATCTACTCGCCACCTAGTCCCGCCCCCAACCCCGCCCCTAGTCCCACCCCCAACCCTAGTCCCGCCCCAACCCCGCTTTAAAATAAAATATATTAATAAAATACATTTAATAAATTCCTAGTCAGAACATTCGTTTTTGACATAAATGTATTTATTGTATTACATTATACTACAATTAGTCCTTGTTACGTGTGTGTGTGTGTGTGTCGGATCTAGAAATAAAAGCCAGGTGTGGATGACTAGTTTCCTGAACCCCTTAACCAGTGTCTGGACGTCCCCGCTTCACAATATCTAAAGCAGCAATCCCGCCTGGGATCTTACCTGATCCGCAGTCCCTCAATGTCCAGGTACCCGCATTCCCGCAATGTTATACATTGGAGGATATGTATTCCCTACCTGTCTTCTGGGTTAGGGGGGATTCCGATGTCTTCCATGTGAAGCTTGAGTCCGATCTGGAAGAAATCCGTATAGGTTATTTCGGTGTAGTATAGGGCAGTTAAGATATATAGGGTAAATAAGATATTCAGATCAAGAGTGAGAGAGAGAGAGTGTGGGAGAGAGAGAGAGTGTGGGAGAGAGAGAGAGTGTGGGAGAGAGAGAGTGTGGGAGAGAGAGAGAGTGTGGGAGAGAGAGAGAGTGTGGGAGAGAGAGAGCGTGGGAGAGACAGGGGAGAGACACAGAGGGGAGAGACACACACACACAGAGGGTGGGTGATACACAGAGAGAGAGAGAGGGTGACTGACTGGGTGGGTGACTGACTGACTGGGTGGGTGACTGGGTGGGTGACTGACTGACTGGGTGGGTGACTGACTGACTGGGTGGGTGACTGACTGACTGGGTGGGTGACTGACTGACTGGGTGGGTGACTGACTGACTGGGTGGGTGACTGACTGGGTGGGTGACTGACTGACTGGGTGGGTGGGTGGGTGGCTGGCTCACTGACTGGGTGAGTGGGTGACTGACTGGGTGAGTGGGTGACTGACTGGGGGGGGGTGACTGACTGGGGTGGGTGACTGACTGGGTGTAGAATGGGACAAATACATTAGGAATAACTGTAGACAGCATAAAAAATTGTTACGGCAGGGTGGGGGGGAGGCACACTCTCCCATGCACACACACACACACGCATACACACACACACACACACACCCATGCATACACATACACACACACACACCCATGCATACACACACCCATGCATACACATACACACACACACACACCTATGCATACACATACACACACACACACCTATGCATACACATACACACACTCATGCATACACATACACACACACACACCCATGCATACACACACACACACACACACACACCCATGCATGTATACACATACATATACACACAAACACACACACACACCCATGCACACCCATGCACACACATACATACACACACACGCACACACACCCCCATGCATACACATACATACACACACACACACGACAGGGGGAAGAAGAGGAAAGGCCGCGCGACTGGGCACCACTACTGCCCCGCTCGCCCCCCCCCCCCGTGACCATCTCCAGCCCCGCGCGGGAAGCCGGGACAGGGAGAGAAGGGGGAACACCCCCACTACCATCTCCTGCCCCGCGTGGGGATCGGCGGGAAGCCGGGGTAAGCGGGGACGGAGAGAAGGGGGAACACCCCCACTACCATCTCCTGCCCCGCGTGGGGATCGGCGGGATGTCAGGGTAAGCGGGGACAGGGAGAGAAGGGGGGACACCCCCACTACCATCTCCTGCCCCGCGCGGGGATCGGCGGGAAGTCGGGGTAAGCGGGGACAGGGAGAGAAGGGGGAACACCCCCACTACCATCTCCTGCCCCGCGCGGGGATCGGCGGGAAGCCGGGGTAAGCGGGGACAAGGAGAGAAGGGGGGACACCCCCACTACCATCTCCTGCCCCGCGCGGGGATCGGCGGGATGTCGGGGTAAGCGGGGACAGGGAGAGAAGGGGGGAACACCCCCACTACCATCTCCTGCCCCGTGCGGGGATCGGCGGGAAGCCGGGGTAAGCAGGGACAGGGAGAGAAGGGGGGAACACCCCCACTACCATCTCCTGCCCCGCGTGGGGATCGGCGGGATGTCGGGGTAAGCAGGGACAGGGAGAGAAGGGGGAACACCCCCACTACCATCTCCTGCCCCGCGTGGGGATCGGCGGGATGTCGGGGTAAGCGGGGACAGGGAGAGAAGGGGGGACACCCCCACTACCATCTCCTGCCCCGCGCGGGGATCGGCGGGAAGCCGGGGTAAGCGGGGACAGGGAGAGAAGGGGGGACACCCCCACTACCATCTCCTGCCCCGCGCGGGGATCGGCGGGATGTCGGGGTAAGCGGGGACAGGGAGAGAAGGGGGGACACCCCCACTACCATCTCCTGCCCCGCGCGGGGATCGGCGGGAAGCCGGGGTAAGCGGGGACAGGGAGAGAAGGGGGGAACACCCCCACTACCATCTCCTGCCCCGCGCGGGGAGTAAGGAGGCTTGCAGGGAAGGAGGGGCCGCAAGATGGAGGATTGGAGAGTACTTACTCTCCAACAGATCTCCGGCCAGAAAGAATGGCCGCTCTTTGGGGGCGGGCTCATATAGAGCCTGGCCGCGCGCCCACAAAGCCTGGGAGCGCACGCCAATCAGCTGTCAGGTAGGGGGAGTTATTTTTTTTTTTTTCGCGCGAGCAGGGAAATAAAAAAAAAACACCTGTGCTGCTTGGGCCAATATTTACTCGCCCGGAGGTTAAATCCACCCGCCCCGGGCGTGTAAATGTATAGGATTGTCGAACACTGTTTATAGGCATGATGGTACTGATTAACTTAATTGAAGTTATCACCTGATTTAGATTACAATATATTTATATAATGAAAAATTAATTATACCCACTCCTCATTCCATAGTAGTGGTCCAAAACATATGATACAACATAATTAGTTCATAAGTGCACAACAATATGCATTAAAACAATACATTTTAAAATAACAGATTATGACAGTTAGTGTCATTTTTAGTAAAGCTCCAAATTTAAAAAGTATACTTGCTCCAACCTCAATGAGGAAAAATAGAGAGAAAACAGATAAAAACGTGTGGCTGAACAAGCCTAATGGTTTCTATGGCTGCATTTCATGCAAAGCATGTATTCAGAAGAGTATAGAGAATTTTTCTTTTAAATCAAATATTACTAAAGAAGTGTTTCAAATTAAGAACTATATAAATTGTAAATACCAATATGTGGTGTACATATTGGAGTACCCTTGCGGGCTCCAATATGTGGGTAGAACTTCACGCCACTACGAGTGCGTATATTAGAACACATGGGGAATATAAAAAAAAGTTTGCTAACCCATTGTGTTTCTAAACATTACAGTATCTATCACGATTCTGGCCCTACATTACTCATATATAAGGGAATTGAACATGTTCCAACACATTGGAGGGGAGGCGACAGGTTAACCCTTCTGGCCCAGCGTGAAACATACTGGATTCACAAACTCCGGACACTGGTGCCACAAGGGTTAAATGTCAGCATAGATATAGGAGCTTTTTTATGATGATCATTTTTTGTCATCCTTTATTATATGAGATTTAATGGAATGGTCAAATTCTCTTTCTTGTTATTATAATCCTTTGATATGCCTTTTTCCTGTCTCCCTTTAGGATTATATATAACGTGCTATTTTAGAAGTATCCAATCAGTTAATTAGACAGATATTTTCTAGTTAATGCACTGTCTAACTGTCATAATCTGTTATTTTAAAATGTATTGTTTTAATGCATATTGTTGTGCACTTATGAACTAATTATGTTGTATCATATGTTTTGGACCACTACTATGGAATGAGGAGTGGGTATAATTCATTTTTCATTATATAAATATATTGTAATCTAAATCAGGTGATAACTTCAATTAAGTTAAGTCAGTACCATCATGCCTATAAATATGCAGATGAGGGGTAGAGTAATTAGATTCCTGAAGAAGTCGTACCGACGAAACGCGTTGAATCGGTGTTCATCCATTACACATTCGTGACGCAGAGATCTGGCAGCCGGAGACCTTCCTACACAGCCTTTCCGCCCTCAGCTTCACTCAGCCGGAAGTGACGTAGATGAGAGCTGAGACGCGGACGTGAGCCTTACAGTGTGTGTACCGGTGAAAAAGGAGGAAAGTGTGAGTGGAATATCTTTCACTTATACAGTATCCATTCGGGTTGAAATTGTACTACACCATGCTGTTTCTGTTGTTTTCTTTCATAACGGTGACGTGAACGCTGGCGCTCCCCTGAACTTTTGAAGAATTTTAGTAAACACTTTAACCATAACCTGGTGTATGTGGTTACTATATGTGGGTCCTGTGTCGGGGCATTCTACACACTAGAATCTGGCACAGGTGGAGGCGCAGGTGTGAGTATCGTTCCAGAGGATACACCCCAGGCTCTCAACTGGCGGAGGTTCAGGCCTCTTGTGAGCCTAACAGGTAAAGCACCACACCTTGTAATACAGATATATTCCCACACATGTCCCTATCTGCGATTGGGGGTGTGTGAGGGGGGGAAGTGTGTTACATAGATATATTATAGATATAGATAGATCTATCTCTCTATAATGTCGACTTTTGGCCGATTCTGTGAATGAAATCTCTTCTAAGAGGGAGGACATTTGGCAGAGTTTAAGTGTATTGAGAAGCACAGCACCATGATATATTACATACAAACATATATTACATTATTGTGTACAGATGCGGGATTTCAATATATAGCACGGGAATTTTGTTTTCAGGGCAAGTTCCAAAGAAAAGAAAATTCTTCCGAAACGTGGACGAATTAACTACTGATACTGGGATAAATAAATCAATAATATTACCTGCGAAGACTTGAAGGAGCAGGGACCCTAGCAGGAGGCTAAACATTGTATCTTCGGGGTCTGCCTATAACAGAGCCCAGTGTCACGGTAACTTATGACAAGATATAATGAACACCAAATATCTGGGTTGAACTGAACGAGGCTTAGATATAATAAAATATATTTATTCCTTAAAAAGGTGAACACAGCAATATAGTACAATTAACAGACAAGAAGGTAACACTTACTTAGGGTTGGGGGATGGAGAAGTATCAGCTAGCAATTCTCCAGCAATCCGGTGACATTCCAGGTGGAAACAGAAGCACAACTAAAAACTGTAGGGTTGACACAGTTTATATACCTGTGTAACCCTATTCTTAACATTGAATACAGACTATTGGTGAACAATTATCTGTATCCAATCTCTAACGTGGAGACACAGATTAACCCATGCCCCCCAGCTAATTAGCCCATGTGTACTGGGACTCTATGGGTAGCCTCATAATTAAATCAGGGGCAACAACAAGTCTACCAAATGAAGTATCTGCATTGATTGTAGGTGTAGACATAACATTTACAAACCAATCCAGTTTGATGATTCTCCACCCTCAGGTAACAATTAGAGTGGCAGAGTCTGCTGATTAGTACTTGGTCGGTTGATTAGTACTTAGTGTAAACAATCAGGCAGTTAACTTTTGATCACAGTGCTTAGGCTCAATCAGCCGGCTGCCCTTCATGACCTATTAGCATAGCAGATGGAGCCTGCATTGTCAGAGCAGATCCAAAATATTATACATATACACTTTAATATCTACTGTGACAGAGTCACTAACTCAGTAGGCTGGAATAGTGAATGGAGAGACGCTGCAGCCAGTTCACAGAGTGTTAATCTCCTCAGACAGAAAGAAGCACACCTGCAGCCTAATTAAACAGGGGCTGAACTATCAGTGAAACAAGTGCTTTAAAAAGCAGGAAGTTGCTCACACAAGGTGAGCTTGTTTTTCCACAGGAAGGTGGAGAGAACTCTCCCGGCTTGGAAGCCGTAGCAGCTGCTGCTGCTCTGGTCCCCAGTCCTGCGAGGAGCTTTGCTGCTGGGACCAGCTGGGACCCCAACCCAGGATAAAGATAAACATTGCTGCGAGGCTGGACACAGCTTGCTCCCCGGAACCGTGTTCCTGTTTGCTGTTTGGAGCTGCAACAGATAAGACTTTATTATTACACTTATTGGTTATACTTTGTGTTGCATATGTTTTGGGCATGACCAGATTAGCTGGCTGTCTTGTTAGTAAGGGCTCAAGAAGTGAGTTAGTGTCCCTAACGGGACTAGGCTTTAATTTTCAAGAAAGTAGTTTCTTAAAGGGACAGTGCACCCGTACTTATTTTGGATGTGGCTAATAAACCACTATAGTTGAACGTTTCCCATCGTGTCTAGCGTCTTACTGACCCCGCCGCGAGGCCGTCCTGCCACAGGTGGTGTCAGAAGTGAGATGCTACGCCTCTGGGGGTCAGTAGATGAAGATGTGTTGAGACACTGAACTCAAGCGGAAAAAAATAAATGATTTTTTGCTGAAGCATGGAAGTTACAGCTAGCAAGCGCTGAGTGTAAATTTTGCCCCGTCGGGTATGAAAGGATTGCTGTGTAAAGCTAATGCCTTTTGCTGAAGTGAGTGAATTTGCAGCTAGCAAGTGCTGTGAGCAAAGTTTGCCCTGTCTGGTAAAAAAGAAAGTGAAAATGAATTTTGGCAAAGATGTTGCCCTAAGAAGAACCCAGAAGGTTCAAAGATTGTAAAGCCCATACAAGTTACGTGTGTTGTGCAAAGTCTGCCTCGTCGGGTGTGAAGAAAACAAACAAAAAAATAATCCGGGGTTTTAAAATGGCCGCCATCATGTGTCAGTTTTGCAATGTACATAACCATACAAAACAGTGTCCCTTCAGGCCATACGATGATGATGATGATGACGACTCGTATGTGGCCCCTGGAGGAGAGCCGTACCCACAGATGAATTTAGTATGCTGGGCCTGTCATAAAGTAGGTCACATGGAAGATGTGTGCCCCAAAATTTTCAAAGACAAACAGCTGCAAAAGCAAGCATTGCCCTATGAGTGCAAGCAAGATGTGGAAGCTGATACCAGTGAGCGTGTGCCCAGTACCACTGATATCTCTGGAGCTAATAAAGCAAAAAGAAAGAAGAAAAAGAAAACTGTTCCTCAAATCACAGGGGAAGTGACCAAGCCACTTGAACCTGTGCTGTCAGGACATGCGTCAGAAAGGCGCCGAGATGTGCTGCAGACCAGAGTGACCGGCAGAATTGTCACAGGAACGGTGGCAAAGGAAAAGGAGGAGCAAAGGGAAGCTGAATCCTTGATCCAGGGAAAAGAGGCCTTAATTTCTGCACTCCAAACTGCAAAGCGTGATTATGATGTCTTGCAGGAGAAATTGAATAGGGAGCGAGAAGCTAATGCTTAGGTACAGAGGTGTATACTCCCAGCTATACAAGAGTATGCGGCTTTAAAGAAAACAGAGCATCTCTTACGGAGTGAGTTGGAGGAGCTGACGACAAGTTTGGATAAGGCCAACACCGCAATTGCTAACATGGAATCAGAGAGAACAAGTCCTGACTGGAGACTATGCTATCAGATGTCCCAGAGAGATGTGCAAAACTTCATCAAAGACTTAGAAGTTTCTCACCAAGAAGCTAGCATGCTCAAAACAGAGCTGGAGCTCTCACGCCAGGAGGGCCACAGTCTAAACACAGAGCTGGGTATGTTGAAGGAAACCCATGAGAATGCCCTGAGGGATTTAGAGACTGTAAGGAAGGAGAATGTAAGTCTGACGCAGAAAAATTCAGACTTGACTGATCAAATCAGTAAAGGTGATAAGAAGCTCCACCAAGCAGGAAAAGTGGAGAAGCAATTGATCCAGGAAAAGCTAGAGGTGCAGGAAGCACTGCAGAATGCAGAGAGGATGCAACGTGTCTCCCTGCAGCAGCACACACAGGCAACGCACTTATGGCAGAGCCAGCTGCAAGAGCTACATGCAAGTCTGCAAGCAGCCAAGGAGAAGCAGCGAGTGCTACAGGAACGGCTGAGTACCCAGTATGTCCCCACAGAACAGCATGAGGAACTGAGGGCCACGCTGTACGCCACAAGAGCATCGCTAGGGGCAGAGCTGGGTACTTTGAAGAAAGCCAATGAAACAGTCCTAAGGGATATAGAGACTGTGAAAATGGAGAATATAAACCTGAAGGAAGAGGTTTTAAACCTGACTGGTCTGGTCAGTGATGGGACTGAGAAGCTTCACCAAGCGCAGAAAGTGAAGACGCAATTGGCGCAAGAAAAAAATGAAGTACAGGCTGCTCTGCAGAATGCAGAGAAAATGCTGGAAAAAGAATGCCTCGCCCTGGAGCAGCTGAAGATCACGTTGAGCGCCACAAGAGCATCGCTGGAGGCGGAGCTTAGAAGCCAGGTGACTCTGTGTGAGAGGGAACATGAGAAGGTCCAAAGACTGGAGCAAGAGCTGGAGAAGCAGAGAGGCAACTCCATCTCCATGAGTCAGTATGCCAAGGAGAAAGAAGCCTGGAAGACCGAAGCAACAGCGATACTGGCGACAAGAACTGCAGAGCTCAAAAAGATGGAGGAGGCGTTGATGCAAACCCAGAGTAAGCACCGGGAAGAGGTGAAGGCCCTGAGAGGGGACTGGCAGCATCAGATTGAAGAGCTGCAAACGCAGGTTGCTGAGCGCAAGATACAGCTCGCCGAGCGGGAGAAGGTGACCGTCCGACAGGTGGCTTGCCTGATGTTGCACCATGAAATCGAGATGGCTGATATCCACAAGCGGCTGGACTACACGACCAATGAGGGGGCCCGGCTACAGCTGGAGCTAGACAAGGTCCGGGAGGAGCACCAGCAGCTGCAGGTCCAGAATAAAGAAAGAGAGACAGATTTAAGCCTTGCTCTGAGTCTGCTAGGAGACGTAGAATCGCGACTCAATTCTAACGAAGATGAACTAGCAGCCGCACTGAGTGAAAGAAGAAAGGCAGAAGGACTGCTTCAAGACCTTAGGAAGGACCTGGAGTCTGAGTGTGCTGGCCGCAAGATGGCGGAGAAACAAAAGTGTGACCTGGTCAAGGAGCTTGAGGCTCTGAAGACTGAGCGGGACGCTACGTTGGACTCTACGGCTGACCAGCAGGAGGTTTCTCAGATGAAGCTGGAGGAAAAGCTTGCAACCCCAAGACAGACGTTTGGGTTACTGAAGCAGTCCAAGGAAAAGGTGGCGGTAGAGAAAAAACAAGGGAGGCACTCCAGGAAGCATGACCGTGATACCGTTGCAGAACTACAGTCTACTTTCCACAAGGCACGGAATGCGAAGGCCAAATTGCGATGCACTAGCACAGTAAGAATCCAATCAAACTACAGTGCCCAGGGGACACAAAGTGGATTCCTTGCCATGAGGGCAGCCACTGTGAAGAGATAGCCGCGAATGAGACGGAAGTGTGCCCGTGGTCATAAGGGGAGAAAGACCGCACAGATGGTCCAGCAAATCTCCCAACACAGTAAGTTAAAGTGTCAAGACAGAAAGGCCCAAGCCTATGAGTCTGCTGACCGTAAAAGAGAGGTGCCATGGGGTGTACTTCGGGTTAAAAGGAATCCCGACCAAGTTGAAGTACTGAAGATAAATGGTGTGGAACCCAACACTGAAGGTACACTGAGGAAGAAAGGTCCAAAAGAGAAGGCCAAACAGTCACTGGCGAGTGTAGGCAATGAGCTGACCGAGGTCAATGCTCTTCTACAGGATAAGGGAGACTCTGAGCACAAGAGGACAAGGACAACAATGCATCTTCAGGATTTACAGATCAAGGTCACAGCGTGGCGTAGAGTCCTGGCAGAGAGAGCTAATAGACAGCAGGATGCTCAGGAACCTTGTCAAGAAGAGACACAACAAAAGCGGAGCATCAACCTTAAACTGAAACTGGCACAAGACAAAGAGATAGGGAGGTACCAGTCTTCAGACACAGGTAGCCTGGTAATTACCCCAAAAAGAAAATGCCTAAATTGGAAGGCAAGAAAAAAAAAGGGGGAGGGAAGGGCCGACGTCAGACATTTTCGACGAAGATGCTGGTGCACGGGAATGGTGCACGGGCCGCTCCACAGGACAATGTTTCGCTGGGGAGAGGGATATGTGACAGAGTCACTAACTCAGTAGGCTGGAATAGTGAATGGAGAGACGCTGCAGCCAGTTCACAGAGTGTTAATCTCCTCAGACAGAAAGAAGCCCACCTGCAGCCTAATTAAACAGGGGCTGAACTATCAGTGAAACAAGTGCTTTAAAAAGCAGGAAGTTGCTCACACAAGGTGAGCTTGTTTTTCCACAGGAAGGTGGAGAGAACTCTCCCGGCTTGGAAGCCGTAGCAGCTGCTGCTGCTCTGGTCCCCAGTCCTGCGAGGAGCTTTGCTGCTGGGACCAGCTGGGACCCCAACCCAGGATAAAGATAAACATTGCTGCGAGGCTGGACACAGCCTGCTCCCCGGAACCGTGTTCCTGTTTGCTGTTTGGAGCTGCAACAGATAAGACTTTATTATTACACTTATTGGTTATACTTTGTGTTGCATATGTTTTGGGCATGACCAGATTAGCTGGCTGTCTTGTTAGTAAGGGCTCAAGAAGTGAGTTAGTGTCCCTAACGGGACTAGGCTTTAATTTTCAAGAAAGTAGTTTCTTAAAGGGACAGTGCACCCGTACTTATTTTGGATGTGGCTAATAAACCACTATAGTTGAACGTTTCCCATCGTGTCTAGCGTCTTACTGACCCCGCCGCGAGGCCGTTCTGCCACACTACACATATTAATAAGTTCCATTCTGGTGGGCTCATTGGCCAAATATCAACTCTCTGCGACCTCCAGAACTGGAGATACAGAAACGCACTTTAAAACATTAAAATACAGGATTATAATGAAACATGGGAACAGGGGAACATACATTTTCCTGACATGACATGGTGTAAGCCACATTCCTGGACCGCTGTCCAGTTAACCCCTTGCCTCCCTGGTGAGGTCAGGGGGTGGCCATATGGGGTGCAAATTTAGACTGTTGGTCTGATTAAAATATTGTTATGCTGAATTACACTATGGTCTATGGAGCTTGCACTCTCCCTTTTTGTTTTCTAGATGTCGGGGTGGAAGTGGTTTTTCCTGTGGGAAGCTGGGAAGCTCCAGTGATACCAGACTGCTTATTTTTATCACATTTTTTTGATCAAAACCACCTTCTTTTTTTTTTAATACATCATTTTTTATTTCACTGTGTTCCTATTTGCTCAGTGTCTTGTCTGTTTTGTCACATTTGTGCAGTCTGTTGTATTTGTTCTCCATCCCTTCATTGTATCATCCTATAGTGTCTATGAAACTCTTCACCATTTGTATCACTGATTATATTCAATATCCACTTAGATTGTTATTTAGACAATAAGTTTTGTATTTTTGGCACTGTTTTCACCTTCTTTTTTCAGATAGATATTACAATATTTCCTTTTCTTGCCTGATACCACATATTTTTATTTAGGATATGTTTTGTTAGCGCTGCTGTATTTAATATTGTCTGCATGCATTTGGATCTGCGTGTATGGTTGCCATTATATAAAATAACAATATTTTGGTTAACACTTAAAAATGGAATATCACCACTGAAATAAATAACAAATAACTGTGCCAGCACAGGTGGGGCAGTTACTGACTGAGCCACTGATTGTGCCACCTGTGCTGAAGCAGGGCTATCCTGAAAAGCTGACCTGTTGGTGGTCCTTGAGGGCCGGTGTTGGCCACCCCTGTGCTATACATTGTATCTGTGTGATTGGTAAACTCCGGTATGAGTTCCTAAAATCACAAACCTTAGGCTTCGGGCATGGTCAGCGCGTGCTCAGGCACGCTGGTACTTACCAGTGAGCCCCTACATCCGCAATGAGAGCGGCTTTAGTAGGGGCTCGCCTACGCTTCTGCAAGCGCGCGGAAGCGTAGGTCTTAGGGAAATTTTAAATTCAAGCTCTTGCCGGAGCGCAGGGCCGGTCACGTGAGCGGTTCGCCCAATGCGGGCGAACCATCTCCGTGACGTCACTGGCCCGCCCGCCGACATGCCCCCGGACGGCGCACTGTCTAAGGCCAGGGAAAGCACCCGCTTTCCCTCAGCCTCAGCGCGCCTCCGCACGCCAGCAATAACCCTGGACGAGGCCTTATCCTGTAGTTCTTGTACCCTATTTAGCCACTAGATGTCAGCATTTTTCCACTGAAGAAACAGCAACGCCAGTTTTGACTGGAGAAAACTGCAGGATGTTCTATAAAGAATGAACATTATTATTTTTAGTTGTATGACACCAACATATACCGCAGTGTGGTACATTGTGGAAGAGATAATAACATTGCATACACACAAAAAAGGATACATATACGTTAAAACAAACAGAGACAATAGGAAGAAGATCCTTGCTCCAAAGAGCTTACAATCTAAAAATGAGTTACAAGCTGAGCCTGTCCCTGAATCAGCTGTTATGAACAATCCCGGCCAGGTTACACATTTATATTTTCCCTAATATGCAAACACATTTTCCCCGGGTTAACACATGCAGTGGGGGTGTTGGTTCTTTAATAGATTTTAAAGATCTTGCCCCAAAATAATTGCAGACTTCACTCATGTCACTAACACAGCTCCACAACCAAATTCATGCTCCTGGCATAACTGGTATTCACAACTCTAAGGTCCCTATTGAATAGTCGCTTCCTGGCACTGGGGAAGATCTAATGCAGGGGTGTGCCAGCTTACCAACATGCACCCCGTCTCCTGTCCGGCTTGCTCCCCCCTTCCCTGCACGGCTCCAGTGTCAAATAACGCCACGTGTCGTCACATGACCCCGCAGCATAATTTGACGCCGGTTGCCATGGAGACGCATCACTGGAACTCCAGGTAAGCGAAAATTTACAGAGGCCTCACGCGATCACCGGCATTTATTTTACATGCCTTCGGGGAAGCGCGGGGCCTCTGTAACAGCCACGTCCCCCCAGAAAATCTCGCACCCCACTCTTTGCGCACCGCTGTTTTAATGAATAGTGTTAAAATCTACTCCAGCCCAGGAAAGGGGCTTCACAGCACATTGAAAAAAGGATTCCAAATCGAAGTCTCAGTCTTCCGTGAAGCACGAATCAGATTCTGTGCTGGAAGATTAATGTCGCTACATTAAAAGCTGAGGCCCAAGTCCGCTAAGCAGTGTATCAAGCTGCAGAAGCATTTTTGTGAGTGACATGAAAGTAAAAGTTTTTCAGTCGTTTTATGTAAAACGGAACAAATCTATTTTTTTACACTAAGGACGCATGTAAAAAATGCCTTTCATGCCGGGATTCACTGACCTTTGATGTGGGTTATTGGCTTGCACCCCCTGACGCTGCATTAACTGCCATTGCCTGCGATACCTTGCATCTGCATTTATTGAATCTCCTCCTTTCAGCACTATTTTTTGCCAAGACCTTTTTTTAGCCCGACCGATCTCTGGTGTGGGTGCTTGCTCTTGCATTTAGACAGGCAAACGTCTTGTAGCTCTCTTTGCTAAAGATTTTGTAAAATGTTTACGTTTTCCCATGTTTGGCAAAGGTTTTTTTTTTGTTTTTTTTTAACTTTCGTGGCAATTTGGCCACTTTCTGGATTTTTGTGGTCGGGCCAGAGATAAAGAGACGGTGAGAAGAGAGAGACAAAGAAAGAGAGGAAGGAAAATATATTGTTAACGCTTGGTGAATTTTGATGGTTTTGTGACATTTTCACTAGCGGCAAAAGCCCAATATTTACCAGTTTCGCAAACATCTGCAGTTCTAGTGAACGGCAGACTCTGATGATCATAGTTAGTGAGCCCGGCGTAATGTTCTGATAGATATTAGGAAAGGGTTAGGTTTTTAAATACATTTATTGCTGATTCACACAGGCTGTGGCATTACAGATACTTTCTTCTTGATCCACCACTCCCACGCTTATCACCGTATGCATGGCCCATCTGTGAAGAAACAAACAGAGGCGCTGTGAGTGTGCAGTATTTTCAGGATGGGTTCTATATATGGCACATCTATAGTATAACTGTGCGTGGATGGGAGAGATAGTCACACACAGAGGCCCACCTTCAAGCAGATGTGGTGAGACACCTATGCACAGAAAGGAGCCCACTTGAGATACCTGGGATATATTCTAATAGGATATGCAAAGTATATTTAAATGACGCCTATTAGGATATATTCCCATGTATCTCAGGTGTGTTCCTCCCTCCCCTCTCCCCTCTCCAGCCAAAGCCATATTGGGGGGGGGGGCTGGAGGGAGCTAACGCCACCTTTAGGTAAGACGAGCGTAACGCGAGTGGTGTTAAGGCGGGGCTAACTTTACATACCGTTAAGCCTATGCTAATGAGATCACTAACGGATGTTGTCTTTGCATGTAATTATCTTTGAGGATTCACGCTAACCTCACAGGAAGCATAACGTCTGCTACTGATTTTGATAACATAATATTATGAGCACTGAGTTAGCGGAGTTTTGTGGATCTCGGTGATAATGTGTTCCCAAATAATATGTGAAATGAATTGTCACCGAGTAACGTTCTTCTGCTGTACCCTAGTAATATAATCTTCTATTATAGGCTAGCACTCTGATAATCCCTTCACTTCTCAAAGCTGATTGGCTGATTCCCGGGCATTATTCATCTAGCAATGGCCCGGAATTGTTGGCAGTTTTTATTTCTAACCAATCAGCTGTCTCTTGTCATATAGTGAGTGAGAGTAGCTCTGAGGCTGCGGTCCCAGTTGCACCCGCACCCGCGGTCCTGGGAGGGAAGGAGAGGTTGCGACAGGAGGGGGCATGGCGGGGGGGGTTGGGGCATGGCGGGGGGGGTTGGGGCGTGGCCATGACCTCACACGGCACATTCGCCGTCATTGGCTGAACCGCCGGCGGGGGCGTGGCCACGGCTCCATCGCATGTTCCACACACAATTGTTTTGAGTGTGTGGAATCTTGCAGTACAGCGCGGCTGCTGAATGTGCGCCGACGCATGTACTCGGCCCTGAGTGACTGGGGGGCCGGTGCTTGTGCGCACAGCGCACGCCGAGCCGTGCGCTGTGGCAGTCAGTGGGACCGCAGCCTTAGGCTGAGTCCTTAAGCCTAAGCGCGCTCATGCTTGGAGAGTGCTCCAAGCATGAGTGGCGGGTGTCCTGCATTTACGTGCACGATTCCTCCCCCACCCTGCCTGCAGTCAGACACTGACTCCTCCCCCACCCTGCCTGCAGCCAGGCACCGATTCCTCCCCCTCCCTGCAACCAGGCACTAACTCCTCCCCCTCCCTGCAGCCAGACACTGACTCCTCCCCACCCTGCCTGCAGCCAGGCACTGACTCCTCCCTCTCTCTGCAGCCAGGCACTAACTCCTGCCCCACCTTGCACCCGCCAGTAATTGACTCCTCCCCCTGCCTGCTGCCAGACACTGACTCCTCCCCCACCCTGTCTGCAGCCAGACACTGACTCCTCCCCCTCCCTGCCTGCAGCCAAACACTGACTCCTCCCCTCCCTGGCTGCAGCCAGACACTGACTCCTCCCCCACCCTGTCTGCAGCCAGGCACTGACTCCTCCCCCACCCTGTCTGCAGCCAGGCACTGATTCCTCCCCCTCCGTGCCCGCAGCCAGACACTGACTCCTCCCCCTTCCTGCCTGCAGCCAGACACTGACCCCTCCCACTGCCTGCAGCCAGCACTGATTCCTCCCCCTCTGTGCCCGCAGCCAGGCACTGACTCCTCCCCCTCCCTGCCTGCAGCCAGACACTGACCCCTCCCACTGCCTGCAGCCAGCACTGATTCCTCCCCCTCCCTGCCCGCAGCCAGGCACTGAATCCTCCCCCACCCTGCTGCAGCCAGGCACTGACTCCTCCCCTTGCCTGCAGCCAGACACTGACTCCTCCCCTTGCCTGCAGCCAGGCACTGACACCTCCCCCACCCTGCCCGCAGCCAGGCACTGACTCCTCCCCCACCCTGCCTGCAGCCAGACACTGACCCCTCCCCCTCCCACCCTGCCTGCAGCCAGCACTGATTCCTCCCCCTCCCTGCCCGCAGCCAGGCACTGACTCCTCCCCCACCCTGCCTGCAGCCAGTCACTGACTCCTCCCCCTGCCTGCAGCCAGGCACTGACTCCTCCCCCTGCCTGCAGCCAGACACTGACTCCTCCGCACCCTGCCTGCAGCCAGACACTGACCCCTCCCCCTCCCTGCAGCCAGGCACTAACTCCTCCCCCTCCCTGCAGCCAGACACTGATTCCTCCCCACCCTGCCTGCAGCCAGGCACTGACTCCTCCCTCTCTCTGCAGCCAGGCACTAACTCCTGCCCCACCTTGCAGCCGCCAGTCATTGACTCCTCACCCTGTCTGCAGCCAGACACTGACTCCTCCCCCTCCCTGCCGCCAAACACTGACTCCTCCCCCACCCTGCCTGCAGCCAGACACTGACTCCTCCCCCACCCTGTCTGCAGCCAGGCACTGATTCCTCCCACTCCGTGCCCGCAGCCAGGCACTGACTCCTCCCCCTTCCTGCCTGCAGCTAGACACTGACCCCTCCCACTGCCTGCAGCCAGCACTGATTCCTCCCCCTCCGTGCTCGCAGCCAGGAACTGACTCCTCCCCCTCCCTGCCTGCAGCCAGGCACTGACTCCTCCCCCTGCCTGCAGCCAGACACTGACTCCTCCGCACCCTGCCTGCAGCCAGACACTGACCCCTCCCTGCAGCCAGGCACTAACTCCTCCCCCTCCCTGCAGCCAGACACTGACTCCTCCCCACCCTGCCTGCAGCCAGGCACTGACTCCTCCCTCTCTCTGCAGCCAGGCACTAACTCCTGCCCCACCTTGCAGCCGCCAGTCATTGACTCCTCACCCTGTCTGCAGCCAGACACTGACTCCTCCCCCTCCCTGCCTGCAGCCAAACACTGACTCCTCCCCTCCCTGGCTGCAGCCAGACACTGACTCCTCCCCCACCCTGTCTGCAGCCAGGCACTGACTCCTCCCCCACCCTGTCTGCAGCCAGGCACTGATTCCTCCCCCTCTGTGCCCGCAGCCAGACACTGACTCCTCCCCCTTCCTGCCTGCAGCCAGACACTGACCCCTCCCACTGCCTGCAGCCAGCACTGATTCCTCCCCCTCTGTGCCCGCAGCCAGGCACTGACTCCTCCCCCTCCCTGCCTGCAGCCAGACACTGACCCCTCCCACTGCCTGCAGCCAGCACTGATTCCTCCCCCTCCCTGCCCGCAGCCAGGCACTGAATCCTCCCTCACCCTGCTGCAGCCAGGCACTGACTCCTCCCCTTGCCTGCAGCCAGACACTGACTCCTCCCCTTGCCTGCAGCCAGGCACTGACACCTCCCCCACCCTGCCCGCAGCCAGGCACTGACTCCTCCCCCACCCTGCCTGCAGCCAGACACTGACCCCTCCCCCTCCCACCCTGCCTGCAGCCAGCACTGATTCCTCCCCCTCCCTGCCCGCAGCCAGGCACTGACTCCTCCCCCACCCTGCCTGCAGCCAGTCACTGACTCCTCCCCCTGCCTGCAGCCAGGCACTGACTCCTCCCCCTGCCTGCAGCCAGACACTGACTCCTCCGCACCCTGCCTGCAGCCAGACACTGACCCCTCCCCCTCCCTGCAGCCAGGCACTAACTCCTCCCCCTCCCTGCAGCCAGACACTGACTCCTCCCCACCCTGCCTGCAGCCAGGCACTGACTCCTCCCTCTCTCTGCAGCCAGGCACTAACTCCTGCCCCACCTTGCAGCCGCCAGTCATTGACTCCTCACCCTGTCTGCAGCCAGACACTGACTCCTCCCCCTCCCTGCCTGCAGCCAAACACTGACTCCTCCCCCTCCCTACCTGCAGCCAGACACTGACTCCTCCCCCACCCTGCCTGCAGCCAGACACTGACTCCTCCCCCACCCTGTCTGCAGCCAGGCACTGATTCCTCCCACTCCGTGCCCGCAGCCAGGCACTGACTCCTCCCCCTCCCTGCCTGCAGCCAGACACTGACCCCTCCCACTGCCTGCAGCCAGACACTGACTCCTCCCCCACCCTGCCTGCAGCCAGACACTGACTCCTCCCCCACCCTGTCTGCAGCCAGGCACTGATTCCTCCCACTCCGTGCCCGCAGCCAGGCACTGACTCCTCCCCCTCCCTGCCTGCAGCCAGACACTGACCCCTCCCCCTCCCTGCAGCCAGGCACTAACTCCTCCCCCTCCCTGCAGCCAGACACTGACTCCTCCCCACCCTGCCTGCAGCCAGGCACTGACTCCTCCCTCTCTCTGCAGCCAGGCACTAACTCCTGCCCCACCTTGCAGCCGCCAGTCATTGACTCCTCACCCTGTCTGCAGCCAGACACTGACTCCTCCCCCTTCCTGCCTGCAGCCAAACACTGACTCCTCCCCCTCCCTACCTGCAGCCAGACACTGACTCCTCCCCCACCCTGCCTGCAGCCAGACACTGACTCCTCCCCCACCCTGTCTGCAGCCAGGCACTGATTCCTCCCACTCCGTGCCCGCAGCCAGGCACTGACTCCTCCCCCTCCCTGCCTGCAGCCAGGCACTGACTCCTCCCCTTGCCTGCAGCCAGGCACTGACTCCTCCCCCACCCTGCCTGCAGCCAGACACTGACCCCTCCCCCTCCCTGCAGCCAGGCACTAACTCCTCCCCCTCCATGCAGCCAGACACTGACTCCTCCCCACCCTGCCTGCAGCCAGGCACTGACTCCTCCCTCTCTCTGCAGCCAGGCACTAACTCCTGCCCCACCTTGCAGCCGCCAGTCATTGACTCCTCACCCTGTCTGCAGCCAGACACTGACTCCTCCCCCTCCCTGCCTGCAGCCAGGCACTGACTCCTCCCCTTGCCTGCAGCCAGGCACTGACTCCTCCCTCTCTCTGCAGCCAGGCACTAACTCCTGCCCCACCTTGCAGCCGCCAGTCATTGACTCCTCACCCTGTCTGCAGCCAGACACTGACTCCTCCCCCACCCTGCCCACAGCCAGGCACTGCCTGCAGCCAGACACTGACCCCTCCCCCTCCCACCCTGCCTGCAGCCAGCACTGATTCTTCCCCCTCCCTGCCCGCAGCCAGGCACTGAATCCTCCCCCACCCTGCCTGCAGCCAGGCACTGACTCCTCCCCTTGCCTGCAGCCAGGCACTGACTCCTCCCCTTGCCTGCAGCCAGGCACTGACTCCTCCCCCACCCTGCCCACAGCCAGGCACTGCCTGCAGCCAGACACTGACCCCTCCCCCTCCCACCCTGCCTGCAGCCAGACACTGACCCCTCCCCCTCCCACCCTGCCTGCAGCCAGCACTGATTCTTCCCCCTCCCTGCCCACAGCCAGGCACTGAATCCTCCCCCACCCTGCCTGCAGCCAGGCACTGACTCCTCCCCCTGCCTGCAGCCAGGCACTGACTCCTCCCCCACCCTGCCTGCAGCCAGGCACTGAATCGAACCCTCCCCTTGCCTGCAGCCAGGCACTGACTCCTCCCCTTGCCTGCAGCCAGGCACTGACTCCTCCCCTTGCCTGCAGCCAGGCACTGACTCCTCCCCCACCCTGCCTGCAGCCAGACACTGACCCCTCCCCCTCCCTGCAGCCAGGCACTGACTCCTCCCCCACCCTGCCCGCAGCCAGGCACTGACTCCTCCCCCACCCTGCCCGCAGCCAGGCACTGACTCCTCCCCCTACCTTCATGTGGGAGGGAAAAAGCTCTGCACAGGAGAGTGAGTGTGAGTGTAGAGCACGGGTTTGGGCTGTACTTAGCGCAGGCTGGGACTATGGCTGGGCCCCAATGCACTGTGTGTGCCCGCGGGGCCTCTTACTGGAACCGGAACCGTGATAGAATATTAACTTTAACAAACCGGATATGAGTTGAGCGTGCAGGTTGGGCAGTGGGTGTCTGTGGGCGTGCATTGTGTTTGTATTGTATGTATGTTGGTGTAATGCAGAGCTTTCTTTACTCAGTCTATTATTATGTATTGATGGCAACATTATGATTCTGAAAACAACTAATTAGATTGTAAGCTGTTCGGAGCAGGGACTCCTTTTCCTAAATGTTACTTTTATGTCTGAAGCGCTTATTTCCATGTTCTGTTATTTGTATTATTTGTTATTTATATGATTACCACGTGTATTACTGCTGTGAAGCGCTATGTACATGAATGGCGCTATATAAATAAAGACATAAAACGTGACTTTTCTTGTGGCATTGTTAAAGATGACTGAGTGATACCGTGTATCCTGCGTCTCTCTTCCACCCTTATCCCATACCGGTGCTTACCTTCTAGCGAGCAACTGGGAACCCCCGATGCCAGGCAAACCAAGTGAAATATAGAAGGAGCGTAAGGATGGAGAGGTGACTGGGCTGAATGGCTGATCCTCCTGATTCCTGCCAGCAATCAGACACATAATATAGAGTTACACTTTATCTTTGTTGCAGAGCTACAGTCTACTTTGAATAAAGATCCCCCTTGGAATCAAAATAGTAGCATATAAGATATTTATACAAGATACTATGAAGAAGGGACACGTGCTCCCAAAATAATAGAGGTCCCGTAACACTTAATCAGAAATGTTACCCGCCCTATAACAGCACTAGAAAACACTGTGTTAGTATTAAATAATTGTAAGAGTTATAGAATTTGTCATTCCAATTAACGACCACAATTTATTTTTTAATACTTTTCCATCAGGAGTCAGGTGAGAAACTTTTAGGTGAAAAATGGATGCAATCACTGGTGCATTTTTAGCTTTTATTTCTGTGTCAATGTATCAAGGCACAGGGAGAAGGTGCGGCTCAGTGAGTAAAGACACTGATCTGTTGACCTGGTTCAATTCCCGGCGTCGACTTCTTGTGACCTTGGGCAAGTCACTTTATCTCCCTGTGCCTCAAGCACCAAAAACAGAGAGTGTAAGCTCATCTGGGCAGAGGCTGTGTCTGTAACATTCCTACGTGCTGCATACCGCGCGCTGTGCTGTAACTGTGACGCGTTTTGTGTCCCATTGGGAGAAAAGTGCTATATGAAATAAAGTTGTTTGTTAGCTTACATTGTTCCGATGGTTATAAAACATTGTTGGATCATTATAAAACAATTTGTACCCACCGGGGTAGATAGAGGACCACCCAACCGGCAAGTTTAAATATCCCGGTTACTTGGGCTAGGACGCAGGATATTTAAATTTGCAGGAGATACTGACACCTGGTATGGAGGTCTGTACTTTGGGAAGCAAGGAGTCCCTGGACCTGAAGTTAATGCGATTCAGATCCGGAGACCCCCTGCTTCAATCCCATGTAATTAAAATGTAGATAAATCAGCGAGATTGCATGTAAGAGCTGTGCAGGGAGATGCAGCTTCTCTCTGCGCAGCTCTTCCGGACTGGTGCAGAGAAAGCGCTCGTTCCGGGCATTTCGCTTGTAAAGCAACTAACGCTTTAACAAACGGTATAAAAATGCAATTTGCCTTATTGAATACTGTTTTTTCCACAAATTTCATACCGTGAGCTATTCACATGCCAACACGCCCGCAATTATAAAATCAAAGCTACTAGCATAGGCCCCTAATAATGAGAAATCATTTGTTACCGAAAACTTAGAAATAGTAGAAGCCAGGGGCGTAGCTATAGCCCGGGGGCCCACACTCTTGGGGGGCCCGCTCCCCCCCCCCCCTATATCTGTCGGCGGCTGATTGCAGGGTTCTACCAGTCGGTGTCTCCTTGGCACACATAGAAGAGCCACTGAGTGAATATCCGGTGCGAGGAGCCAGAGAGACCTGGATTTGGAGGTTATCCATAGACGCTGATGTCCTTTCCTTAAAGTATTGGATACTATTGGACGTTCCGGCTGCCTGTAGACGTACCATCAGATGACCAGTGAGAAGTTACAGTGTGTGTGGCCGGACGGGAGGTGTGCGGTTCCAGGAGAAGCCCCTCTACAGAGTTAACCCCGATGAGTTTTTACTCACACTGGCCCGTGTGAGTACTGTTAATAGTCTATTTGATTTCACTACCTCTTTTCCTCTACGTGGGTACCAGTAGTAGTGGACTTTCTTTATTAGAATATACACTGTGGATTATCATTTATATATCATTTGTTAGGGGTGTAAGAGAGAAATAGGGGAAGTCACTGCCTCTGTGTGTGTGTGTGTCACTGTCTCTGTGTGTGTGTCACTGTCTCTGTGTGTGTCACTGTTTCTGTGTATGTGTGTGTGTGTGTCACTGTCTCTGTGTGTGTGTGTGTGTCACTGTCTGACAAATAAGAGAAAATGGGGGGGGGGGGGGGTTCTCGCAAGGCCGCCGACATGTGGGAGGTGGGGGGAACGTTAGTCCTGGGTCCCGGGAAAGCTGTTTGCGGCCCTGGATACAGGAAGGGACACAAAGAGAAAATGAAATACATAAGAGGGGAAAAGAAAGACGAGCAGAGAGAGTGACAGACATAAGGAGGAGAAAAGAGAGAGACAGACATAAGGAGGAGAAAAGAGAGAGAGAGACAGACGAGGGGGTCGTGAATTTGTTTTTTTGCCCGGGGGGCCCGCACATGTCTAGCTACACTACTGGTAGAAGCTGAAGGATAAAGACACCTCGACAAACAACGGGAGCTCCAAAATATTGTTTTTTTTACTTACGGTGGTATGGTATATAACTTCGAAGTCTGAATAATCTAGGAAATCTAGGAGATATAAATGCATTATTCATTTCAATTGACGTCAGATAGACAAAGCAAATTGGATACAGTTGTGCAACCTAGAATAAATGACTCTGTTATACATTTATGTATTGTTTATTTTTACAAATCAAATACTATTCGTATAGTGAATATTATCCATCGATGATAGAAGCCCATATCTACTAAACGGTGCCATTCCATAAGACATTTTCCAGGCCAGAAGATTTCATATGTAATAGCAAGGACGTCACGCCATCGTCAAACCAGTCTGAAGATTCCACCACGGGCTTTTCATCCGGCAGGTGGTCTGGATCCCGGCTTGATGACCGGGTCCATCGGTTTGACTGCACCTAGCCCCGCACTTACACAGTCCCCTAGCTCTTCCCCACACCATTTAAACTGTGATTGTCGAGTGAGAGCACTGGGCCTCTGTAAGCGCTGGCATCTCCTCCTGCCATCATGTGACGACACGTCGCCATGACAACGCGACATCACATGGCGGCGCGTCTCCATGAAAACACCGCGTCACGTGATGCCGGGTCGCCACGACAACGCGACGTAGCAGGAGGAGATGACGGCTCCTGATATGGTGAGAGACGCCGCCATATTCCCAGTGCACCGGACCACAAATAATGCACCACAATAAATGGTGTTTTGATGATCCTACTTTGACCAGCTTTGCGTTCTCCCTGTAAGGAATCTTCAGACAGTTATTTGTTAGCACTGCTACTTCTTACTCATTTTTATTCTCAAACTCCTTCGCCATGATAGGAGCAAGCACCTATTGACATTTGATCTTAATGTTTTTTGACTTTTTGTATCATATTTGTCTTTGATATGGAATAGCATCAGTTAGTAGACGTGGCCTGGCACTCCAGGAGCCCCCAAGGCATAGTATCTGTCATATGCTATTTGCTCGGGGGGGGGGGGGGGTGATTGCGTTCTGCGTGAAACGCGATACGGCCGGCTGAGGAACAGAAGAGGAGGAGTCCTTTTGTGTTCTCCCATCAGTGATGCAGCGATCACGTGATCGGAAAGTGGCACTCTGGTACCTCTACCCTCCTGGCACTTCAAAGGTTAAGCAGTTTTTTTCCTGCCACAATTAAACTCACAGTATCGTTGTCTGGTTCAGTGCAGGGGGTGGCCAACTCCAGTCCTCAAGGGCCACCAACAGGTCAGTTTTTCAGGATATCTCTGCTTCAGCACAGTCTTTGACTGAGCCACCTGTGCTGAAGCAGGGATATCCTACAAACCTAACCTGTTGGTGGCCCTTGAGGACTGGAGTTGTCCCACCCCTGGTTCAGTGAATATTTAAGTGTGAGCAGCTCCTTTACAAGCTTGTGTTCTGTGCTGGTTGTAATGAGGAATTAATGAATAGGTTACCTGTAGAATCGAAATACCATGTGGTGGTGGTTTCCTCATTTTCACAGGTCGCTGCAGAAGAATTACAAACATTTTAGTGAACATCAAGGTCTACCAGATAATGAAGGATAAGGATGGGCATTAACTAAATGGCGATAGAAGTTGGCAAATCGTCAACGGACCTTTCACATAAACCCAACTCAATGAGAACCCAATGTCTCTCCAAATGATGTAGGCCTGAAACTAACAGAGGAGGGGTAGTCATGACTTGGGTTACCATCTTGTAAAAACAGGGTTTGAACCAGGGCTCCTCCGGAGATGAACCGCTCTATTTTCTGATTCCCCCCAGATTCTTACAGTTTTACGCACCGGTGTTTTCCTCTCACCCCCGGGGAAACAAAATGGCTGTCAAACTGTGGGCCAAAAGGAAATCGCAAGGGATAAAGTCTCTGCATTCTAATGGGTGATCACATGCATTATTTTTAAATAAACGGCAAGTTCACTGGCATCTAAAACTGTGAGTATGTTGGGTACCAGAGCTGAAAAAAGTGGGGTTCTGCTCTGGAGGAACCCCCCAGGTCTGAATCCTGTTGCAAAAAAATTTGGGGCAGGATTGCTGCATTCATAGATCATATTTGTATCCAACTTCCCAATTCAACAGAGCTTAACAATTAATTATCTGCAAGAAATGCAACCTCCATTGCTGCTGTAAGGATTTGTTCTATATCCGCTGAAGGGCCGATCTGGCCATTTTTCGGACGTAATTCCCAGTTGATTTCAATGAGGAACTTCTGTTAAAAATGGCTCACTTGGCCCTTCAGCGGATATAGAAAAAGCCCCTTTCGACCCTTATTGAGTATGCCATAAAGTTGCTTCCTAGTGCTGGAGAAGACTTCAGATCCATTCCAAAGAACAAGACTAAAATCTTGGGGGATGGAAACCGTCTGTGTGGCCAACACAACATACATAGAAAAAAGAACAAGTGACCGTAATTAGGGTGCCAGGTGTCCAGTATTGAACATGACAGTTCGGTATTAGGACACTGTCCAGTAAAAAAATGAGAGGTAATACTGGACATGTATGTGTCCGGTATTACCTCTCCGGACATAGTGACCTGACCGGCTTGGGTGGTCGCAGGATTTCCCCGAGCTGGGAGAGCAGGGCTACTGCTTGGGGGATTGGCAGCTTCCTCCATCCTGATTGGCTACGTTACTGAGCAGCAGCCAATCAGGAGGTGGCAGGATCCTGGGGGTGGGGCCAAGGTGAGGAGGAAACAGCATGGAGAGTTGAGAAGTGTGTGTATGTATGTGTCTCGAGCAGTATTTTTGGAGAAGCCACCTGGCAACCCTAACCGTAATCCCCATGTAAAGTAGATCACTCCCAAACCGCAACATTTCCGGTCCTGTATGGACCTTCCTCCCTCACCTGAAGAAAGGTCCGTGCGGGACCTGAAACGTTGGTGCGGTTTTTCCGCTGCTTTCTGCAATAAATCTACTTTTTATTTTTCCCACAAGCAGTTTGTAAGCAGTGATCTATTTTAACAGGAGGGATCACTTGTTCCTTCACAATCCCAGCATATTGAATGCGAGTCTATGTTTATGGGAAAGAAGGCAACAGCTCGAGCCGAGCGCACGGCTAACAGGAATTCCCCACATGTCTCTGCAATAAACATTACAAGTTGGTCAGTTCTTGAGACTTGTTATAAGGAGGAAGCACTAAGTCTGAGTGTGGGAACTCGCCATGCTTTACAACATTCATTGTTTCAGATCCATTTCCCACTAGCTTAGCTGCAGATGGCTGGAAATGTGGTAAACCCCTGTATTAGTGCATTAGGTACATGCATGGACATTAGAGGAGAGCAGTGTCTGTTCTATGGGGTATTTCCTTCTATTTGTAGTCAGCAAAGGGGAATTGTCCTGTCTCTCTGTGGAAGAGAGACTGTGTGCTCATGTGCATGTCATTACCCAGAATCCCTGGTGGCAGTGGAAGCATTGTATGCTGAGGGATAATGGGGGGAAGGCAGGGTTGCAGACCTGTCTGAGACATGTGCATGTGCTCACAAGTGGTATTTGTATTTGCTGTACACTGTACGGTAGATGGTTTTGTAACTTTTTACCCACCATAACTTATATAATGTGTGGTTGAAACCTATCCCAGCTTCAAATCACATTCCAAGTATAACCATTCTCACACTGATGAGATACTAAAGATGGAGGTTAACTGACCATACAATTAACCTACCTGGTGCTGAAAAGTTGTGTTATGCGGCAGACATATGTTTAAAGGGCTCCATGATAAAATGGATATAAAGCAAAAGGGGCACAGTGCTTATTTGCATGTCATTTTCCAGAATCCCTGGCTGCAGTGGAAGTGCTGTATGCTAAGCAATAATTGGGACAGACAGGATTGTAGACCTGCCTGAGATATTCCTCACAAGGGGTGTTTTTTATTTGCTGTGTGAGATTACAATCTTGTTTGTTTTAGTAATTGAAGCATATTAAGTAACTGATAGAAATAACACTAATCCCAAGGACGACGCTCCTGTGCAAAATAAGCAGCAAAGGAGATGTGAAGGAAAAAAAATCTTTATGTAACTAGTATAGTGAGCAGAGGTACAGTATGTGCACAGGGGATAATGGGAACCTTTCATGCTCACACAATATTCCAAATAGTATTCAATGTATAACCTGGCGAAACGCGTTGAGTTCATAGACAAACTCCAAGCTATTTTCAGAGACAGTACAGTATGTGTCTCTGATACGCCTTAAAATTTTGGGGGAAATGTGAGTATCTATTTCCTTTTTCTACCAACATATCCTTATCACCATCTGAACATATGGCACTATTTGTGTTATTCTCCCTCTCTCTCTTTTTTCAAACGTGGACCTGCGCTCCCCTTCATTGAAGACTCCACTACCTCCAAAAATGGACACACTGAAATCTAAATCAATCCGGATTGATTATACTAACCGATACGTAGTCAAAGCTGAAAGATTTTGAACTTCTAAAACTTACAGAAACAATTATTATCACCGCTCCTGATTGCTTGCCTCTGCTGCTGCTGCTCTTTCGCACCCATCAATCCATACACCATACTATTTTATTACCATTTATTTATAACGTGCCGACATATTCCGTAGCGAAGCACAATACGGATGGAGGATGAAAACAGTAAAATATTAAACATTAACATATATTGTTACAGTAGGTAAGGACGGGCCTGCCCCAAGAAGCTTACAATCTATGAGCAAGGGTAAGTTGATGAAAACCCCCCCATATATTTCTATATGTGTCAAGCTCTAGATGTCTGAATCTACTGTAGATGTTTGGATTTACTGTATTGTTATTTATTTTGTTTTATAAATATCTAGGCTTGTCACTTTTCTTGTAGCCTCCCCTCCTTTAACTTTTGTATACCTTTTATCAAATAAAAAAAATCTGTTTGGAAAAATAAAAGAGGGTAAGTGGAAACATGGTACAGAACCCTTCTTCAGGTGTCACTAATAGGGTGACAGCAGCAGGAAAGGAAGAAAAATAGAAATTCATTCATAGAAATGATGGTGTTGTTGACTTTTCTAACTGTCAAAATGACATTTTCTCTACGGAGGAGTTTTGTGGGAATTTCTCCGCATCATACACTGCATCTTGTTCAATGGGTGATACAACTTAAACCTACGCATGACAAGATATTGCAAAAAAGTAAAGCGATTAAATAGGATTACCTGTGAAGATCTGGAGAAGCAGAGACGCTAGCAGCAGAATACGATGCATTTGTCACAGGGTGATTACTGAGCAGATGTAGGCGATATCGCAATGTGAAACCGAATGTGCTGGCTCTTCTCTTAAGTATGGGTTTCCTATGCTTCTCAGTACAAGAGGAAGCAGCTGATACTTTGCCAAGTAAAGCAGCAAGCTTTTACATATCTCAAACTATTCCTCTTTGGAAAAATGTATTTCCCAAGGGAAATCCACATTGCAAAGCGAGTCACTGCTTTAGTTTATGAAAGTAAGAAAGTGCGTGTCCTGGTAATCACGTTTATACACACCAGGAGTGTAACATTCTAGAATCATTCACCTGTGTCTCATCCAGGGTTATGTACCTGATAATGTGCACACAACAGGAACTTGTAGCAAAGATCTTGCACTGTTGGGGAAGTGTGCTAATTCCTGCAATAGAAATCAAAGGACCTATTTCTGCTCTGAGTAACAGAACTAACAGACACCTGCAGGATGTGGGGTATCCTGATCATCTATCTGAGCCACTGGTGGATCGGGGCTATTTGTGTGTGTGTGTGTGTCTGGCTGTGTGTGTGTGTGTGTGTGCATTGACTGCTGCTGAGCGCGGTTCAAAGTCAATTTTATTTGTCTCCCCAAGCGTCAAGCTTGGGAGAGCGTACGTGCACAAAGGCAATCCTTTTGGGGGGCATTCATCCACCTCTTTGCTACCTCCCTTCTCTCTCTCCCCCCGTTTTTTTCCCCTTCTCCTCCCTTTTTTCCTTCTCCCATTTGCCTTTTTATTCTCCCTGCCCTTTGGCTTGCTGTCCCCAGTGTTATCCACATTCCTACCTACAGTATTATGTATTATTTATTTATTTCCGTTTTCAATGTTGTGTTTTCCCTTTTTTATAAATTATTTCTGTACATTCATAGTATGATTGATATAGGTGCAGCCTACCCTTTCACTTGCAGAGGATCGCAGCGAAGCAGGGTGCCAGCGGAGGAGAGCAGGACCCCAGCGCTATTGCAGGGCAGACACCGGAAGGAGGGGCGTTTTAAATCCCAGCGCTGGGTCGTGCTCCTCCCCCGTACCTCCGTAGCCCCCACACGCGCGCACACCATCACGTGGCCGCCACCTGCACTATACTGTTCGGCTGCCCGCACATATCTTCTTCGGCTGCCCGCCCGCGCACAACTCCTTGGCCGCCCGCGCACAGCTTTTTCGCCCTCCCGTGCACAGTGTCTGTCAGCCCGCGCACACCAGGTTTTGCCGCATGCCACTTGTGCCCCCTAAATAATCGCGCCCCCCAGTTTACGCACCGCTGCATTCAATCACAATACACACAACACAGACACAGCACACATACTCAATCAAAACACACACAATCACAACACACACACTCAATCACAAACTACACAGACAACACACAACACACTAAATTACAACACACACACACAACACACACACAATCAATCACAACACACACAATCACAACACACACAGACACAACACACAATCATAACAGTCACACACTTTCTCCTGGGAGGGAAGTACTAAGCATGTTCCGGTCCCCTGTGTGCTGCTGCAAACTGGGGCGGGGAAACAGACAGGAGGAGGAGGGGCTGTCTGTGTGCAGTGAAGGCCCCGCCCCTACAACAAGGCCCCGCCCCCACAGCAAGCAGAGAGCACAGAGAAGCCCCGCCCCCACAGCAAGAAGAGAGCACAGAGAAGCCCCGCCCCGCAGCAAGCAGACAGCACAGAGAAGCCCCGCCCCCGCAGCAAGAAGAGAGCACAGAGAAGCCCCGCCCCCGCAGCAAGCAGAGAGCACAGAGAAACCCCGCCCCCGCAGCAAGAAGAGAGCACAGAGAAGCCCCGCCCCCACAGCAAGCAGACAGCACAGAGAAGCCCCGCCCCCGCAGCAAGCAGAGGGCACAGAGAAGCCCCGCCCCCACAGCAAGCAGACAGCACAGAGAAGCCCCGCCCCCGCAGCAAGCAGAGGGTACAGAGAAGCCCCGCCCCCGCAGCAAGCAGACAGCACAGAGAAGCCCCGCCCCCGCAGCAAGCAGAGGGCACAGAGAAGCCCCGCCCCCGCAGCAAGCAGACAGCACAGAGAAGCCCCGCCCCCACAGCAAGCAGACAGCACAGAGAAGCCCCGCCCCCGCAGCAAGCAGAGAGCATAGAGAAACCCCGCCCCTGCAGAGGGCACAGAGAAGCCCCGCCCCCGCAGAGGGCACAGAGAAACCCTGCCCCCGCAGCAAGCAGAGAGCACAGAGAAACCCCGCCCCCGCAGAGGGCACAGAGAAGCCCCGCCCCCGCAGAGGGCACAGAGAAACCCCGCCCCCGCAGCAAGCAGACAGCACAGAGAAGCAGCCAGCACGGCTCTGGAGCTTCTTACCCTCCCGCGCACAGCGTCCGCTGGCCCGCGCCTCCCCTAAATAATCTTGCGCCCCCCCAGTTTGCGCACCGCTGTTAAATAAGGTATCACATTATAGAGTTATCCTCTCTTCCTTAGCCCAAGCTCCTCAGTATTTTTTTCTGAATGTGGACATGCTTCAACCGTTTCTTACGCCAGTGTGAGGAAATATTATCAGCATCTTCAAAAATCTGTGGCACAACTTTGAATGCCCTTTGTTTGTCACCCAATGAGGGCGAACCAGCTCTGTGACGTCACTGACACGCCCACCGATGGCGTGTCTAAAATGGCCGAAAAACGCACCGCTTCACGCGAGTTACTTCAAGGCCGCGCACGCCTCCGTATGGGCGAAGGCACTATGGACCTGGCCTAAGAATCATGATGATGCTGAATTGTTTTGGCTGGTGGATGCCATGCTCCACATCATGAAAAATGATCCCTGCGTAGTATCTGTGAAATGAAGATTGATGCCACCACCTACTGTACCCAACAACACCAGTGTCCTACCCTCAACCCCATCATGACACATAGTACCAATTCATAACCAGGGAATGTCCGAGAGGTAACTCTGAGCAAACTGATGCTACAAATCGTGCACATGTAGTATCCGCAATAGATCCAAAATCAAAGTATATGTATAAATCCTTAAATGCACTCCCGATCAGTGTCCCAATAAAACATTCGTGGTGAATGTATAAGTGAGTGACACTGTGTATATATTTAACTGACCCACGGGAAGGGGCTAGAGTGTGGTAGGGGGAGCCCAAATACGCGGTCCAGCCGTGTCCCCTGCAAGGGAATTCCACGCGGCTAATCCCCGCGGCCCTCCGCCACTGCCCTCACACACCCGGCGTCTATACACAGCTGCAGATCCCCAGCACAAGAGGAGTACTCACGGTCTTGACTCGCCGGGCTCAAGCTCCCGAATGATGATGCGGTGTTGCTGATCAGGTATGCAAAGCAGCGTGCTCCAGCCAATGGTAATAGTAGATGAAGAGAGATAGTCAGGCGGTTCACAGCTACCGCCGGGGCCCGACCGTAGCTGTGAACCGCCTGAATATCTCTCTCCAATTCATAACCAATATATGTACTATGAAGAAATGTAATATTAGACCGCTAAAAGGTATCACAATCAGGGCCACCGACAGGGGGGGGACAGGTGTCTTGTGCCCGGTGGCTGCAAGTTGGCCCCAGCCTCTGGCCACACCTGGTGGCTGGTCGTGGCTGCCAGGCCCTGGCTCTCCATCAGCTGCAGGCCTCTTCCTAACTCTGTGTCCCACGCCGAGCTTCCAATGCTTGCGGCGTGCGATGGGTCTCTCTGATGTCATTACGCCGGATGAAAGCTGGGCCTCAGCTTCAAGTGCGCGCTGAATTTGGAAGCTCCGCGTGGGACAGAGTGAGGAATAGGCCTGCGGCTGATGGAGAGCCGGGGCCTGGCCGTGACCAGCCGCTATGTGTGGCCAGAGGTCGGGGTCAATTTGCAGCGCTGACCGCCACGCCCCCCACAGCTACCAGGCTGGGGGCGGGGGTCTTCTTATAATGTATTATGGGCAGGGGGAGATTTTTATTATATATTGGGGGGTTGGGTGGGGGTCTTTTTATTAGGTATTGGGGAGTGGGGTTTTTTGGTAAGCATTGTGTGGGGGGGGGGATTGAGTGAGAGTGGGGTAATTGACGGAAGGTGGGGACAAGTGAAAGGAGAGAGGGAGTGAGTGAGGAAAAGAGGGAGTAAGAGTGAGACGCAGGGGAGAAATATACATGTGAGGCGGGGGGAGAGTGAGGGAGTGAGTGAGGAAGGGGGAGTGAGACGGAGGGGAGAGAAATACATGGGAAGGGGGAAATAGAGGGGGCTCGTCAGGTGTGAAATTGGGGGGGGGGGGCTCGCAATTCTACCGGGGGGTGGGGGGGGGGAGGGGCCAGATGTAACTCGAGTCCTGAGCCCCGGGAAATGTTTGATAAAGCGCCGTCCGGCAAGAAACACGCGTCAGAGTGCCTTCTAGCTCTCCCATGGGCTTTTTTTGCTAATAAATATTTTTTCACAATTGATCCTGCCTCCAGTTCTTTTGTTGCAATGCTCCATGTTTTTTTCTATCTACTACTTTGAATTTCGCTGACGGGATGCACGCAAGGATGAAGCACACGGCTCCAAACTACGGAAGCTGTCCCCGAGTAAAGTGAATATTTCCTCTGGTTGGCTCACTGCCTATGGAATTTGCACGGATTTGACCTAGAGTGACTGGTTGCTATTTGACTCCATGGGTTGTCCCGCCTCCCTGTGAGACTGCTATTGGTTTCTATTCCAGAAACTCTTTATTCGGTCTGATACTACAGCCTTTAAATGGACTTCATCATAATCATTATATAAAGGATTCAGGTGATACTTTTGAATGCAATTGGGCTGTAAAAGATTCCTGTAGCACCACACGGAGATTCGTTTCTCCCATACACGTCCCGGGAAAACTGCAGCCCTGATCACAATCTATAATCCGTGTCAACAACTAAAAATTGATTTAGTATATATAATCTTAAAGGATTTATGGCTTTCCATCCAAATCGTACTGATATATTTTGTTATAGTGAAAGTTGGGTAGAGCCGGAAAAAGGAATTGAAACTGTGGGGATGATGTGTCATAGCCTTCAGGCAGCAAAACTGGAACAAAAAACGACACCAGATTTACCAAAGTTTTGCAGCCCGGGGATACATAGTCCACTGAAAAAAGATCCAGAACGTTGGCAAATTGGGGTAAAAAGAAGGGCACCGGGTTTATTACAGGGAGTATTCCCATTGCTTTTAATGGTGAATAAACTATGTGTGATACAACTCACATACCCCCTAAGAAGGGGTGACGCAGCTATAGCGAAACGCATAGGGTGAAGGAGCCACAAAAGGAAGGAGAGACTGATTACCGGTCAGAGTTCTGAAGCACAGGAGGTCTGATGTCACTTTGAGGGCGGGTCCTGGTGACTGCAAGTGAATGATCCTGCACCCGTGCATCTGAAGCCCTTTTATGGAGTATTCGGCTAGGAATAAAATTGGCATTACATTTATTAGTGAAATTCTACATTTTGGACCTAAGTCTTATAGCAAAACAGTCGTTTTGTTGCATTTTTGTTATTAAAAAAAAAAAATGATTCAAACCTGCGTCAAGGTAAACTCCATTTCAGCAGGTCACCTACACTAAATGCATAATATGTCTTACTGTCTTGTGGACTGAACTTAGTGAAACATGTGAAAGTGTCTAAAGGGATAAATTAAGGAGGCGTAATGCTTTCTGTATCATTAAAACTTGCTGAAGAGACCAGCAAGGTTACCTTAGCACAGGAGGGGCCAACTCCAGTCCTCAAGGGCCACACACAGGTCAAATTTTAAAGATATCCCTGCTTCAGCACAGGTGGCTGAGTCAAAGACTGAGCCACTGATTGAGCCACCTGTGCTGAAGCATTGATATCTTTAAAATTTGACCTGTGGGAGGCCCTTGAGGACTGACAAAACGAAGGGGTTCTCCTACCACGCATTTCTCCTTGTGAAAGCGCTGTAAGCGTGAAACGCGTGGGGAGGAGAACCCCTTCGTTTTGTCCCCAGTATGTCTTTTGTTTTTAATCATGTACTTTAATAAACATTTTTTTTTTTTTTGCCATTACCCGGTGGAGCTGTGAGTGCTTTCCCTGTGTTCGAGTTGTCAGCCAATCCACTGCAGTCTTTCTATGTTTTGCCATCTGATAGGACGGACAAGCAGCAGCAGTGCAGGACTGGAGATCAAGGACATTTGCTGAATCCTACGTTGGAAGATGGCGCACCATATCGAGCAGCTTCATGCAGCACCGGGACCACAACAAAACAGAGAAAGGACTTGTAAGGAATACGGTTCTGCTTTTGCTTACAGCTTTGCAGAACTGTGCAGTTTCCAATTACTCCCTCTGGCAATCTATAAGCACCTGTGCTAGCTATCTCTGCTGCCCTAGCCGGTGCTCTGTCATTGGAGGAATTCTCACACACCTCCCTCCTGTGATTGGTCCACTGCCCTTTATATGCTGGGCTTTGGCACTTAGTCAGTGCCGAGCATAATCCTTCTCTGGACGTTACTGTGTTCAGCCACAAGCCTCCTGGCTTGTCTCGTTTGTGTACTAACCTATCTAGTTCTCGTTATTAGTATCCTGAGGTCTGCTGTTACACGCTACACAGAGGTCTGAGTTCCTGTGTTCCTGAGGTCTGCTGCTACACTCCACGCAGAGGCCTGTCCCGGACTCCTGCGCTGAAGCGTTGGTTTGCCAGCACTGGTTCCTGGTACCTGCTGGATTCTCCCCTAGCAGAGGTTTCCTTTCGTTTCCTGAGATCTGCTGCTATTCTCAACGCGGAGGGCTGTTTTGGACCCCTGTGCTGAAGCGCCAGTTTCCCCCAGCGCTGCCCTGCGGTGTTCCTCGGCCAGCCTGCTATCTTCTCCTACTGACACCGGCGTCATGGGCCGAAGCCGCTCCTCGCGCAGAGATCACTCCCGCGCTCACGCTCCTACACTGAAGCGGGGAGCTCCTGTCTACCCGTTGCCGAACTCCTGCTTGAATAACGACGATGCTGCCTTCTCCAATCCTGACCCTGCGATGTACGACTATGGATTTCGCACTCCGGATCAGTCTGCGCGGACTAAGGTCGGTGATTAAATAACCCCACCTCAGCCTCGCGGTCCGGTCTCGGTTTCTGGCGAGCACAACCGTAACAGGACTTCAACATAGATTGGGGCTATAGAGGTAATTCAATACTTTCCTCTATTTAGTTACCCTTGCCATTAGTCCACATAGAGCAGAAGGGCTCACTCTGTTGGTATATTGCAACGGTCTGCATCTTCTACATTAGTGTATCAGCTGTTCCACCAGGCACTGTGTATTCCTGCATCTTCTACATTAGTGTATCAGCTGTTCCACCAGGCACTGTGTATTCCTGCATCTTCTACATTAGTGTATCAGCTGTTCCACCAGGCACTGTGTATTCCTGCATCTTCCACATGAGTGTATCAGCTGTTCCACCAGGCACTGTGTATTCCTGCATCTTCCACATTAGTGTATCAGCTGTTCCACCAGACACTGTGTATTCCTGCATCTTCTACATTAGTGTATCAGCTGTTCCACCAGACACTGTGTATTCCTGCATCTTGTACATTAGTGTATCAGCTGTTCCACCAGACACTGTGTATTCCTGCATCTTGTACATTAGTGTATCAGCTGTTCCACCAGGCACTGTGTATTCCTGCATCTTCCACATTAGTGTATCAGCTGTTCCACCAGACACTGTGTATTCCTGCATCTTCTACATTAGTGTATCAGCTGTTCCACCAGGCACTGTGTATTCCTGCATCTTCTACATTAGTGTATCAGCTGTTCCACCAGGCACTGTGTATTCCTGCATCTTCTACATTAGTGTATCAGCTGTTCCACCAGACACTGTGTATTCCTGCATCTTCTACATTAGTGTATCAGCTGTTCCACCAGACACTGTGTATTCCTGCATCCTAACGCTGCTGAACACACTTACTATTTGCTTCTACAACTCATTGAGCTTTTCACTGGTTCTAATATAACTGGTTGCCTTTGTGAGCTATGAGTTCAGGTCCGCAGACAGATTTCCCGGGGCCCAGGACTAGAGTTACATCCGGGCCCGCGCCCTGCGTCAGCAGTCTTGCAAGCCTCCCCCCCCCCATTTCACACCACACGAGCCCCCTATATTTCCCCCCTCTTCCCATGTATTTCTCTCCCTTCAGTCTCACTCCCTCTCACTCTCCATCAATTACCCCCCTCTCACTCAATCCCCCCTCCCGCCTCGCATGTATTTCTCTCCCCTGCGTGTCATTCTTACTCCCTCTTTTCCTCACTCACTCCCTCACCTTCTCTTACACTCCATCTCTCCTCTCACTCGCCCCCACCTTCTGTCAATTACCCCACTCTCACTCAATCCCACTTCCCCACACATAATCCCCTCACAAAATACATTCCAAACCCCCCCCCCCCAAATACAAAAAACATTCACCCCCCCTTTAAATACATAACAAATAGGGGAACTAGGGTCCCATGCTCGAGCACGAGCTTCCAACCACATCCTTGGAGAACTTACAAAACTTGGGCTCAAATCGGAGGGGAAACACAGCAGTGTCACAATGTCATATACAGTAGAACATGTAATGAATAATGCCGTTGTGTAAGTATAGAATCATGAATGTGTGAGGCAGTACTGTGAGAGTGAGGTTTTAGGCAGGAGAGGGTTTTAGATGCAAAAGGAGTACACAAGAGACAGCCGTGAGCAGAACGCAAGAGGCGAGCCGGTGTATAGTGAGAAATTAGGGCTGAGATGTAAGGAGGGGCAGAACTATGTACAGCCTTCAAAGTGAGGGGGAGAATTGTGTGTGTGTGATACAGGATTTAATGGGAAGCCTGGAAAGGGATTTCCGCAGGGGAGAGACGTTGAGACAGATTTAGGAAAATATTTGGATATATTATGTGGGTGTGTTTATATATTTATATATCTATATATTATTGTAATATTTATAATTGTATATATGTCATTATATGCTTATGTCTCCATCATTGGTTAACTAATTAACACATCAGTGGTGTTGATCACTTATATATGCGTTGTATAGCTGGAGCATAATTTATACCTCTGATGAAGTCCTTTGTGGTAGGATGAAACGCGTAAGGTTAAGGCTGTTCGTTATAACATTATTGCCTTCTTTTTAAACTCCTATACCGGCATTTTGCACTATATCTACATTGCGCCCCACTACCAGTCACCTCTCCCCTAATATCCCCCGGTGTCAGACTAAACAGCATTGTCTGACGTCACCACCGTGATCTCACGGGACTTGGACGATTGAGAGCAGGAGATCGGAGGCAGCCGCGGCCTTGTCTGATGCAGATCCGGCGTTCCAGTGTTCCACGTGGAGACCGGACAGGACACAGACTGAAACGGCAGCTAGGAGAGGGTTATATCTCCTATATGCCTGTGTCATCTGCTACTTTGTAAGTAGCTGTCTTTCTTTGCGCTGTACACAATACAAACATACTTCACCATATTCTGTTTCTCTTTTTTTAACTTTTTCAGATTCAACGTCCCCCTTGGTGGCTCAATTCACAATTGTAATTTAAGACTTGTCCCTGTTACTCTGACCCAGTTAACGCGAGTGGTTTTTTTCATTAATTGCGCCTGTGTTTCTTTTTTTCCCTTCTATATTTGTGGCTATTGTGTGTAGCTAATACACTGTGGCAGCATTCATTGTTACATTTTAGTTACTATTTGATACAATCTGCGCACCCAATTCATCTTCTTTATATATCTATATATATTTATTTATTTACACATATTTTTCAATCATGCACACTGGGAAACACATGCTAAATATACACCAAGTGCACGTGCACACGCATGCGTAGTCAGGACTTGCCTATGGTAGGTAATTTCGGTGCGTCGCAGAGGTGACCTGGTATACTCCATATCAGTGTATAGTGCAGTCAGGATATACGCAGTGTCAGTGTATACACTAACTCAGAGTATAACTTGACCGCACTATACAGGGAGTATAAGAGCACTGCACTATTCACAGACACGGAGTATGACCTGCCTGCGATGTCAGGTTTTTCTCCGTGTTCAGTGTATAGAGAATTCAGAGACAACGCTACATACTAAGTGCAACCGGACTGCACTGGCCCGGGGGGTCCTTCTCTCCCTCTTTGAGGGTGACAAACGGAGAGGGAGGGCTTATGAGAAAGGTGGACACAAGGGGAAGCAGTGGGTGGCATGTAGGGGATTTTGCGGCAGGGGTTGACATGGGGGGGGGGGGTGAAGCAGCCAGGGTGTGACACTTGGAGGGCTGGGAGGGGCCATGCTGACATATAGGGGGCTGCCTGGGTTACATCTCTTCTAGGGGGGAGCCTCTTTGCACATGTCCTGCTTCTTCTGAGGCTGGGGCGCCTCTGCACCTGCAGCATGCTTCTTCTGTCTCGCACTTCCTCTGCTGCTTCCTTTCCCCCCACACAGCTGCGTTCAGCAGTGTTGGGCGGGAATGACAGCGCGGTGTGTGGGACTAACAGGGGGAATTTTTATGTTGGGAATTTTACAGCGGACCTTCCCTGCGAAGGCTATGGCCCAGTCCTCCCCCCTGCACGCGCGTCTGGTGGCGTGGCGGAGTGTGCAGAGACTACAGTCGTGACCAGCGGTCTGTAGGGGAGCGCGGGGGGGGGGGGGCATGATGAGGGGTGTGGTCATGACGGGGCATATCTGCCCTGCCATTGGCTGCGCACCGACCATGTGACCACGTTGGGGCACGAGAAGACAAAGTTCTTGTCGTCACTGCTAGCGTACGCGTCACAGCGCTTTGCGCGCCCACACACACAGCCACTGGGGCCTGCCCCATAGAGGGCTTTGCTGTGGTGTGTGGCACGCACCACCACCAGGGTCTCAGCCTAAGACCCCACCCTTCTGTAGCTGTGCCCCAGCCCAGAGTTCTGCTACCTGCACAGAAGCGCAGAACCACGATGGGGGAGAAGTGAAACTGAAAAGTAAACACTGCTCTAATCCTTCACTTGAAAAATTGAGGGGAACATTGGAGGTTGTCTTTAAAGCAGCAGTTCTATCTGCCGTTTTTTTAAATCTAATTTATTTTTTCCCCTTTAATATGTGCATCAATACAATCCACACAATGATAAGTGATTCGCTAAGTTGCCGATTGATCCGTTCTCCTGTGATCGATTGGCAAAGATTCGGGGGTTCACTAAATGGCTGTCAGTGCAGCAGAAGAGGAACAAAGAAGCAAAGTTCTGTGGGGAAGATCATGTGACCATGCAGTCTCTAGATACAATTGGTGCACTGCTAGAGAGAGGGCAGGGCTCAAAAAGGGGTGTGCCAGAGCCTGTTTCAGAAGAGGAAGGGGACGTGACGTTGTAAATGGTTGCTATAGAAACAAAAAATGCTTGTTACATTATAATACATTAAAAATGTAATTCAGAGTTGTTTAAAATAATGCTTCAAATATTTTCTCATAGTACAGAACTGATTAAAAAAACAAAAAAAACACATGTAGGGCATTGCTTAGTCTGCAGCTTTAACCGCTTTAATAACACATAAGAGGTTATTCTTAAAAGGAGTTATTCATTGCGATAGAGTTGATCAGGGCACTATTACATAGTTACATAGTTACATAGTTACATAGTAGATGAGGTTGAAAAAAGACGTAGGTCCATCAAGTTCAACCTATGCTAAATTTAGACAACAGATACTTTATCCTATATCTATTCTTACTTATTGATCCAGAGGAAGGCAAACAAAAAAACCCATTAAGGGGAAAAATTAATTCCTTCCTGACTCCAAGAATTGGCAATCGGATTAATCCCTGGATCAACATCCTTCCCATGTATACTTATTTGCTATATACCTGTATACCTTTCCCATCTAAAAAGATGTCCAACCTTTTTTTGAACAAATCTATTGTATCTGCCATCACAGTCTCCATGGGTAATGAATTCCACATTTTAACTGCCCTTACTGTAAAGAACCCTTTCCTTTGTTGCTGGTGAAATTTCCTTTCCTCCAACCTTAAGGGATGCCCCCCGAGTCCTTTGTACTGCCCGTGGGATGAATAGTTCTTTTGAAAGCTCCTTGTATTGCCCCTGAATATATTTGTATGTAGTTATCATATCCCCTCTTAGACGCCTCTTTTCTAATGTAAATAAATCTAATTTAGCTAGCCTCTCCTCATAAGTTAGAATGTCCATCCCCTTTATTAATTTGGTGGCTCTTCTCTGCACTCTCTCTAGTTCTATAATGTATTTTCTTAGGATTGGTGCCCAAAATTGTACTCCATATTCAAGATGTGGTCTTACTAATGCTTTGTAAAGGGGCATAATTATGTTTACTTCCCTTCCATTCATTGCCGTTTGATGCAAGATAAGATCTTGTTTGCCTTTGCAGCTACTGCATGACATTGGGAACTATTGCTAAGCCTGTTGTCTACAAGCACTCCTAAATCCTTCTCCATAAGGATTCCTCCAATATATCTCCATTTAATTTGTAAGTCGCCTTTTTATTCTTGCATCCCAAATGCATAACCTTACATTTATCTGTATTAAACCTCATCTGCCATTTACCTGCCCACGTTTCCAATCTCTCCAAGTCCTTCTGGAGAGAAATTACATCCTGCTCTGATTCTATTACCTTACACAATTTAGTATCATCAGCAAAGATGGAAACTTTGCTCTCGATCCCAACCTCAAGGTCCTTAATAAACAAGTTAAAAAGCAGGGGTCCCAGTACCGATCCCTGAGGTAGTCCACTCACGACTTTAGCCCAACCTGAAAAAGTTCCATTTATGACACTGTTGTCTGTCCTTTAATAGAAAAAAATATGTGATGCTCTAAAGACAAAAATGCAGTGTAAGGTAATTGTAGATGTAATAGGAAGACAACCTTGTAGCCTATTAATGTCCTAATGGATATGGTCTGGTAATACACTATCCCACATGGCACAGAGGTAAGGATAATTACCAGTAGGTGACCAATCAATAAACCATCCTTTGATTAGTGGACAATAAATGAGGTAAAGCTGGAACGGACTCACTTGGGAAACTTGATCCACGATAAGCAGCAAGTCCAATGGATCCAGCACCTCCAGGTTGAATGTGCATCCGTTCATAGAGAATCTTCAGAGGAAAAACAGGAGAGAAAAAACGAAGCACTGTATCCAATGCTGTAATAACAGCTAATGAAACCACCAGGTGAACGTTCCCAAAAATAAAGCTATTTATTGGATCCAAAATATATAGTACAAAACACAACAACGTGTTTCGGACTTAGACAGTCCTTGATAAATTCGCTTACTTGTCATTTATCCAGGTATATAGACATGTATTGATTGTAAAGAAGCTTAAATCCTATACTAAGGATACCATACAGATTAAATCTTCTGGATAATATTGTGTGGCAAGATAATTAGATTCTGGTGACGTTGCGATGCCACATTGCTTTACACTATAATTGATCACGATCAGGGGTGCCAGGCAGTAGACTCCTGACGACGCGTCACCATTACAACGCCGCAACGTGACGTCACATGACACAGCAGAGATGAGATGCCGAAGAGCAGGAAGGAGGCAGGTGGGGCGCGACTTAAAAAGTTTGCCCACCCCTGCTGTAGATAATGGGACTCAGAATGGGAGACAGCACCATGTAGAGAATGGACACAGCCCTGTCCCTCTCCGGGGAGTAACTGGGGCGGAAGGTGGGAGGTGCAAGTGCAGAAAGCTTTATACCTTCCCTGGGTAGAGCGTATCTTCAAGATTATTGTTCCCAAGTAAACAGAGGCAATTAAAAAAAATATATGATCTGACACAGGGTCATCCCTTAATGTTGGAGGAAAGGAGATTTCACCAGCAACAAAGGAAAGGGTTCTTTACAGTAAGGGCAGTTACAATGTGGGATTCATTACCCATGGAGACTGTGATGGCAGATACAATAGAGATCTTCCACGAAAGGTTGAACATCTTTCTAGAACACAAAAGGTATACAGGGATATACCAAATTAGTTAACATTATTATCTATTTCTAAAGTTCCAACATATTCTGTAGCGCAGTACAATAGGGTAGGAGGACGAAAAACAATAAAATAGCAAACATGAACATATACTGTTGCAGTAGCTAAGGAGGGTCCTGCTCCAAGATGCTTACAATCTATAAGGAAGGGTAAGTGGAAACCTAGGATGCAAGGGGATGAGAAGGTCGGTGTGTTTTAGATTGCATTGGATTGATAGAGTTCTGTAACATCTATCAGCAAGTGGCAGCAAACGTCTGACACCCTTTGGCTGCCGCCTACGGGGCGACGGAGATGAAGGCTGAAGAGGTTCTGAATGAATTCACCGGTGCTATGCAAGTCCTGTAGTCCAGAGCACTAAAAATTGCAGAGGGCGGGGCGGGGGCGGGGCGGGGCTGACGAAACACAGCAACATGGGATGGATGTCGATCCAGCGAGAAACCTGGTTGCCATTTTTTGGAGTCATTTACCCCCTTATGAGATGTCATTAGCTGATGTGTCACTGGGTTTTTTGTTTCGCCTTCCTCTGGATCAATAGACTGTAAGTGCAAATATAGAATACGTATCTGTTGTATAATTTTAACATAGGTTGAACTCGATGGACATACAGTATGTATTTTATCAACCTTATCCACTATGTAACTTGTTATGCAAACTTTATTTACAGTACGTCTTCCGTGACTGCTGTCTTTTCGTCATGCTGCAATTATTTCTCTGGGTTTCTATGTTTAATTAGAGACTTTTAAATACTTTATGGCATTTTTTTTTTTAGAAAATGAAGTACTAGGACAAGGACGTGATTGGGAGGGTGGTAATGTCAGAATGTACTTTTCCAAGAGCAGTGGGTGTATGGAACATAGGCAAAGAGAATTTGGGTAAGTTCACAGATCTCTAGTACTAGATCATTCTATGGTCACTAGATGTCTCCCCTCGCTACATAATGAATATGGTAAACATGGCTATGTATGACCCCCAACAAATCTGTGGATCGAAGAGTTAGAGCAATCCGGTCCTGTCAGTACGACTTGGACAACAGTAGTGCAAAGGAAATGCACCCAATTTAACACTGGTTCCAGTTCTACTTATTATAAGTATCTCACGCACAAGACGGGCGTCAGGATCCCAGATTTTAGTTTGTTTTATGGTGCGCTATTTGAGGAGATTTGGTGAATGTTTGAGAAGAGGGCTATGGATCTCAGCATCCTGCAGCAATAAACGTTTACAGCAAGCAGAACATCATTTGAACTTTTTCTCCTAGCTACAAAACTGATAAAACTGGTTCAACCTCCCCCCACCGCCCCACCCTCAATCCCCCACCCCCCAAAGATACAAGATTGTTTTCAACGATAAAAGCATAAGCACATCAATAAACATATTTAATATTCATAGAGCTAAAGGTATCTGAACAGCAAATATGTGTAATGTAATGAGACCCTTCGTGATGAGTAACGGTTGTTTCATTCAAAATGCATCGATGGGGCTCAAGATTGCCTGTGTCTTTTCCATTTCTCACAATGATAATCAGTACTTACAGTATATTCAGTAATAATGCAATAATATCCTACCTGCTGTACACATTCCTCCTGTTAAAAAAAAGATGCAAATGTTCATCGATGAACAGATACAGATTAGATTTCATTGCAAACCTATAGCCACAGTGAAGTTGGGCCATTCAAATAATAACTGCTATTCACGCAGGCTGTAAATATGCAGGGATATTATGTACAAATACAGCGCTGCACAAACTTTTTCAGCTGTGGCCCCCTTCCTGGGAGCCGCAGTGTTCGCGCCCCCCGTCCCCCGAAGGCACGGCTTCAAATTCCGTTGCATGTCACGTGACCCCACTGCATCATTTGACGCGGCAACGCGTCGCCGAAGACCCGGCTGCCAGTAGGTAAGTGAGGTTACAGAGGCCTCACGCCTCCCCCGGCATTAAATGCCTGGGGGAAGAGCGCGGGACCTCTGTAACAGCCCGCGCCCCCCCCTGCAAATTCTCCCGCCCCACCTGGGGGGCGCGCACCGCTGTACTAATACATGAGTGCAAAACACATGTGGTGCGCTCAAAATTACAATGTGAAGTGCTAGAAAGTGACTAATAATACACCAGTCACTTGAAACAAATTAAATAAAAAGTGTCAGCAAAACCACATCGTTATGGGAAGTGACTCAGGGAACTTCCCTTGTATGTGTGAGAGTTGCCGCTGATCAAGTAGATGGCTCCAACATCAGCAACTAAAGCTGCGCTTATAGTGCCGGCGCCGACGACGTCAGGCTGCGGTCGCTAGAAAAATCAAATTGAGATGACTTCCAGCGATCGCGACCAAGCAATGCATTTCTTTTGATGCGACGTCAATAAGCGCAGCCTAAGAAATAGTGCAGTATCAAAAATAATTTAGTGGTTTAAACAAAGGTAATATATACACATACTGTACAACATAAACATTCAATATAGGCAATTAGGTATGAAAACTGTCTAGGATCTCCAATGTAGCCGGACCCTCGCATGGATACCTGGTTGGGCTGGTGGCGGCGGTGTAGGTAGGCAATGGCACAACTGCTGTGGCAGTATAAACATCCACTACAATAGGGAAATCCCCCACTCCCGGTCCGAAGCGCACGCACCCTCACGCTCCACCTGACCAGGTAGGTGTAAATGGATCGCCTTCGATTGGGAACGCACATGGACAATCTCAATCAGGGTTGGATTATTGAGTCCCAGTGTAAGCCTTTAACCGCACACACGTAAGGGTGTGATAGAGGCAAGACAAATACACAATCATTCATCCAACGCGTTTTGCAGCAGGAGTTACTTCATCAGGTACAAAAAGTATGTGGATTGTGGAGACCTCCGATCCAAAGAAAAAACGGGTAGACTCGCCAGCAATAAGAATTAAAACCAATTTATTAGTCTACATAAAAAAAATGGACAAAACCAGAAAAACTCTTCTCCCACGCATTTCACGTCCCCTGTGCGCTTTCTCAATTAGTTTTTGCTACTTTATCAGGGACAGATGTTATTGTTTTTCATTCTCAAACCCTATTATACGGCGCTACAGAATATGTCAGCATGTTAGAAATAAATAATATCCTTAACGGTCTTTATACCACATTGCCTATATTGAATGTTTATGTTGTACATGGATACAGTACATTACCGCTGTTTGAACCCCTACATTATTTTTGATACTGCACTGTGAGCGTTTGCATTTTTCTCTTTTCTTCAATACACGAGTGCGCAACTCTCAGGCTCATGTGGAAAAACACATTAATAATATTAAAAAATATATTTATTTGCCTTTACAATAGAATTTATACATTAATTACCAGGTTGTAACATTTCCAATTTTAAGGTCATGGTTAAGGTGACATAAAAAAACAGAGGTTCTGTGTCTAATGTATCCATCATTGGGGCAAAGCTCTTGAACTGTATTTTAGAAAGATTTCTACTGTAGAAACATAACTTACTGTAAAGATAGAGACAGACTTCTGGAATATTTATCTGTCATCCCTTCCTATATCTGAGTGGAAGAAAATAACTCGAGCTATTAGGAATTCCCCAAATGTCTTTCACATAAAATATCAGAATTCTTGAAACTTGTTACAGTGTATCCAGGAAGGGACGGGCTGTGTTCCTGGGATCAGGACTCTCACTGATTTCCAATGTTTATTTTAGGGGTATTGTTTGAGAAACATTTCCTGGAAGATCAGAGAATTTAAATCTCCTAGGCGCAATAAAATTACTCATTGCTGAATGGTGTTCACGTTACCAAGCAGTAAAGTATACGATATATACTATGTGGCGTGAAGTTGGGTGTTCACTGCACTGCTGGCTGGGTATTAACTAGTCAGCGGGGTACAAAGTGTTAGTTTGGTGCTATCACTTAGATCAGGGGTGCTCAACTCCAGTCCTCAGGCCCCCCAAACAAGTCAGGTTATCAGGATATCCCAGCTTCAGCACAGGTGGCTCAATCAGAGGCTCACTGATTCAGCCACCTGTGCTAAGGCTGGGACTGATTAAACCCTCTGTGCTGAAGCAGGAACTAATTGAGTCACTTGTGCTGAAGCTGGGACTTATTGAGCCACTTGAGCTGAAGCAGGGATATCCTGAAAACCTGGTAAGTTGGAGGGGGGGGGGGGGGGAGATTGAGGACTGGAGTGGGGCACCCCTGGCTTAGATAACCCTTTCAATATTTTTATTCCTACTGAAAGTGACTGCAATTAAATGCTACAAAGGAATTTCCATATATATTGTAAATGTATACGAGAGGTCTGCAATGCCCTGCCTGCAAGTGGCCTGTTTGTAAGTGGCAAAGAGTTAGACAAGATGACATCTATCACAGATTCAAGAAGATACAGCTATCTGCATGTGAGCCAAGAACACTTCAACAAACATTCCAAAGCTTTCCATGTGACTTTTTGTAAACCCTTATACCCTGCTCTTTCATTCTACCCTTAAAATGTTACACTACCTATCCCTCAACAATCTCTCAACACTAACCTAGCTGTACTTCCACAACTGGTTTCTCTTACCTCACTTTCATCCAAACAGCAATTTTCTTTCTACCATCCTCAATATCCCTCTAACTCAGTGTTTCCCAACTCCAATCCTCAGGGAACCCCAGCAGGTCAGGTCTTATTGATATCCCTGCTCCAGCTCAGGTGGGTCAATCAGCAGCTCAGTCATTTTGACTGAGCCACCTGTGCTGGAGCAGGGATATCCTTAAGACCTGACTTGTTGGGGTTCCCTGAGGACTGGAGTTGGGAAACACTGCTCTAACTCTATTCATATATCCCAATCTCTCCATCCTTCTCCCCTTCTCTGTTCACATGAACTATTTTCCTATCTGTGCCCTACGGAGGCGTAGTGGGCCATCGGAAAACAGGGCAAATCCTCAGTGGGCCACTGAGTCCATAGGCTAGTGCCACCGTGGCTATTAAAGTTACCTACAGTGTATAAAGCTGTAAAGGTTTGTGTGTGTGCAGTGTAAGGGAGTCAATGGGTTAAACTCCCTTTACAGTGCAGGAGACTAAACTAGGTGTCGGGATTGAACAGGAGATAAAAGGCTGGAAATAAGAACCTGTCAGTGTCCCTGTTGGAGGCTCTGAGAGAGGATCACAAACAACAGAGCTCCAGCCTACAGGGATACAGGCTTGTTGACCAGAGGGTTTTGCCTGGCAACAGTGGGGAACTCAAAGTCCAACATAACAGAGAAGCCTGCACGAATCGGGCAAAAGAGTTAGTGGGAGCAGCAGGACTTCACCACCGGCATCTTAAAGTGCCAGGAGAAATCGGAGACGCCGGACCAGAACACACATATACGGCTTTCTATATTGTTCCCTGGTCTTGGTACTGTTTTATATGTTTTGGGCTTGGTAACTAGCTTAGCTGGCGTCCCAGTTAGAAAGGGCCGGGGTAATGTTTATTTAGTTTCCCTAAAAGGAATAGGGGTTTCTTTTATGATTTGGTTATGCTTAAAGGGACAATGCACCTAATGTTCAGTTGTTTTTGTGGAGAATAAAACCACTCATTATGGTTTACCCAGAAATGCATGTGTGGACTCTTCTCTGACCTCGCCTACAGGCCGCTCCATCACAGTGGGGCTTGTTGGCGATTACAGAGGCCCCACACTCTGCCCCACAACAATTAAACGGGTTGCCAGGGGAGAGCACAGGGCCTCTCTAAATGTCCCTTACTGCTCGGGTTGGAGGAGGAGCTGCTGAATGGTAGTTCAGCTGGGAGTGGGGCCTTTATTACCAGGAATTTCAGCTGGTCCAGTAGAGCAGAGAGCGGTGGTCCAGAGCCGGACAGCAGTGAGGAGCTGGGTCACCCAAGCACCAGGCCCACCCAAGTGTCGGAGGGGACATTGGTGGAAGTTGGGGCCGACTTCCTGTCTAAGCCAACCAGCCCTCCAGAACCACCGGGCCCAGGACACTTGTCCCAGCTCACCTTTCCTGTAGGTGGCCTTAATACAGTGTAGCCTTATACTGTGAAACATTTACTCACAGTCGTGAAACTGAATGGGGTCTATGTACGAAGCATCACAAATCACATTTCTGTCGTTGAATTCATGAAAAACACAAAATATGTAGGCACGCGCGTCGATGTAATAACCTATGCCAATTAAAATATTAAACTATTTCTTCATATATTTCTGGCGCAAACAGGTGTTAAGAGGCTTAGCAGTAGTGATATAAATGATGCGCAGATGTAAATAGTACGTACTAAAAAACTTTGTATATGTGCGTCAAAAAGTGAATGGAAACAGTGTCAAAATTGTAGGCCGAGTTAAACCTGGGGTAAGTCCTACACAGTTCATTTATATGAGTAGCGCTCAATTAGAAGCGCTTAAGTTGCTAAATCAATAAAATATTTTTTTACACTGGACGGATATTTGTATACATTAACAAAATGTTATATTTTTACAGTATGGCTATTATATAATATATGCAATTAATATTTACTAATACCAGTTATACATTAAAAAAACCCACATCGTTCTGTTTTTATTTAAATTGTATCAAATAGGTATGCGACGCAACACAACGTGTCATTTCCTCCATCTGCGCCATTACCCCCGGAGCGGCGATATCTGCCATTGACGCAATGGAACGGATCGGGCTTTGATGACCACACCTTCCCCGCCGGCCTACTCGTCATATGTAACAAGTCATACAATAACCCTCATACACTGTACAGACCAGGCACGTTATCAAGCTTTGCAACACTTTTTAGCACTGTAATCTTGACACAAAGAAATGGCAAAGATTCTATTACGTACAATGGTTTATGTGTCTTATGACCGACTCGAGCCCGTGAGCCTCCAGCCACTTCCTCATTAAACTTTATCCGCAGAAAAACACGATCGTGTTACAGTGCCACATAAAGATTGCCCTTATAGTTCTTCAACATTGAAAGTGTCAAAGTACAAGTGATCCATGACCTACATATACAGAGGAAGCGTTATATTGCATCTGGTCACATGGTTACCTCACGTGTAACTGGAATTTTCAGGCACTACTGCGGCTGGAGGTGGGGTTCATAGTCCTATTACTGTTTGGTAATGAGAAATACAGTACAATGTAAGAGATATGTAGGGATTACATATCAATGCTTTCCCATTGCAAAATGGGAGCAATTCTGGCAAACATAACCGTGTGAGATGTATCAGGGGAAAAAGTCTCATTGCTTTTAACTGGATTCTTTCCCATTCCACCTGATGCATTATTCCCCCCCCCCCCCCCACCAAAACTGCAGCAAAACATTGGTGTATATAGAGCGCTTTAAATATTTTCCTGACTAGTGTTGTTTTGTCTCTCCAACACTGAAGCACTGAAGTTAATACTTCCGAAGGACTTACCTTAAGGGAAGAACCGTGTCAGGAGATGAAATCACAGACTGCAGTGGTATAAATTATTACTGCCTGTTCCTTAAATTAAAACCATTTTAATGTCCCTTAAATTAATTTTGACTTCAGGAGTCAGCGCTTGTATTTTTAAATGATCCATTCATTCTCGAGTCCTCCATCTCTTTCTAACCATTACAGAGTCTCCCCAATGAGGGGGCTGTCCTGTAAATTAGAACAAATATATCGATGACGTGGTCTGAAATATAATAAAATAGAGATGGGCTGGTCAACTCCGGTCCTCAAGGGCCACCAACAGGTCAGGTTTTAAGGATATCTCTGCTTCAGCACAGGTGGCTCAGTTCACAATGACCACCTGTGCTGAATCAGGGATATCCCTAATACCCGGCCTGTTAGTGGCCCTTGAGGACTGGAGTTGACAACCCTAAAATAGTCATGCTGACTGGTCCCAGAGCAACAGGACAGCAGAAAATCCCAGATTCAAAGTCTTGAAGAGTTTTTCAAACTCCCAGCACAATTAACAGGCTCCAGATATCTGCTGGGAAGATTCCCGTCATTACCTCCAAGGTGCTGATATCACACTGTCTACACAAGACCTCCCTGTGCTTAAAGGGTTATCAATGCATTGCAGGAACATGTTATATTAACCCCTTCTTTGCTAAACACATTGCATAGGTTTTCAACGTCTCCTCAATAGAAACTCTGCAGAGAGAGGGTTCCAAGTCAAATTAACTGGCGCGCAAAGTAGTGCTAAAAATGGCACAGGCTTATCAAAAAGAAGAGAAATCCCATGGGAAGCGTCGTTCAGTTTGTGATCTGGGTCTCTAGGCTGCGGCCTGCGTTACCCCCGTTCTGTTTTATGGGTAAGTTGTGTATGTCTGAGACGTGCACATGGACTCAGAAGCGGTATTTTTAATTGCAATTTTTTTTATAGGGATGTACTGTTATACATCAGTTTGGTCACTAGATGGCGCCGTTTCCTACATAATGACAATGAGGAAACCGATGAGGTTTTGGAACGCTATGTTACAGGGGTGCGCAAACTGGGGGGGCGCAAGATTTGTCAGGGGGGGCGTGGCGGTTGCAGATGCACCGCACTCTTCCCCCAAGGCATTTAAATGAATGCTGGGGGATCGCGTGAGGCCTCTGCAACGTCACTTACCCTGTCTTCGGCAACGCAGCATCAAATGACGCCGAGAGATGCAGGTAAGTGGGGGGGGGGGGGGGAACGGGGGAGGGGGGAGGCGTGAGCAGGGAGGGAAACAGGAAGGGGGCGCAGCAGGGAAAGATTGCACCATAAAGAACTGTAATATTGGTTCACTAAATGGCATCACAACCTACAACGCAACCACATTCCTCCACCAGGACCGACACGGCTACAATAAAGAACAGAACTGAACTGGAGGACACGCTCACTCGTATAGTGAGCAGCATAACACGAAGACGCGACATATGATCAGCTTATCAGAGGCATAATAACATCATCAATAAACAAAAATAACACGGATAGAACAAAAGGAATCGAAATCTGCCCAGAAGCTGCAGGCCGGGCCGCCAACAGAAATCGTGGGTCCCGGCACAAACATTTTGAGCAGGCCCCCCCCCCGTGTCGGCGGTATTGCCCGCTGCCCCCCCATTTCACACCTCACGAGCCCCCTCTCTTCCTATGTATTTCTTTTCCCGTCTTACCCCCTCCCACACCTCGCATGTATTTCTCTCCCCGGCGTCTCACTCTTACCTCTTTTCCTCACTCAGCCCCTCTCTCCCTCCGTCAAGTGAATTACCCCCACGCTCACTCATTCATTCCCCCCTCAAAAAATTCCCCCACGCTCCCTCATTCCTTTCCCACTCACACAATTCCCCCACAAGATATACCAAAAAACTTCCAACCAACAAATACATACAAAAAAACCCCCACGCCCCCAAATAAATACAACCTCCCTCACCCCCCCAAATAAATACAAAAAACCCACCTACCCAATACATATTAAAAAAAACAATACATATAACGCCCCATACATACATATATAAATACACATACATATATAAATATAGACAATACACATTAAAAAAAACAATACATATAAAACCCACCCAAATACATATTAAAAAAATCCCGATGCATCGGGCTCAGGACAAATGAAAGGAGCAGGGCCGCCCCCCCGCCCCCATAGCGCACCCCGCCCCCATAGCGCCCCCCCCCGAACTCATAGCGCACCTACCACGAAAAAATATTTTTTAGCGCGCAACTTTTACTTAACTGTTTTCTTATTGTGATACAGAAAAAAACATTACAATGCAACCTGTTTATTTTATATTTCAACAAAAGATGGGTGACTGCGTGAGTGACTGGGTGACTGCGTGAGTGACTGCGTGACTGGGTGAGTTTGTGACTGGGTGGGTGAGTGACTGGATGGGTGAGTGACTGAGTGAGTGACTGGGTGGGTGAGTGACTAGGTGGGTGAGTGACTGGGTGGGTGAGTGACTGGGTGGGTGAGTGACTGGGTGGGTGAGTGACTGGGTGGGTGAGTGACTGGGTGAGTGAGTGACTGGGTGAGAATGTTGGTTGGTTGACTTACCTTTACCGGTGGGTGCTGCTTTTTTGCAGCCAGACGCTTCCCCCACCTGCCCCCGATATCCCCAGCAGCTGCCACGGGCGGGAGGGGGGTTCGTGGTAGGGGGGCGCGGGAGGTGGGCGGCAGGGGGGGGGGCGAGGCGGGCTGGGGCAGGAGGCGCGCGCGGGGGAAGCAGGGTTGGCACTTCCCCCTCCGTATCAAGTTGGTAGCGGATGAGGGAGAGCTGGGTTGCGCGCGGGGTGGGTTTTGGCGCTTCCCCCTCTGTCCCACGTGGGGAGCGGAGGGGCTGGGTTGCGCTCAGGGCGGTTTTTGGCGCTTCCCCCTTCGTCCCACGTGGGGAGCGGAGGGGCTGGGTTGCGCTCGGGGCGGTTTTTGGCGCTTCCCCCTTCGTCCCACGTGGGGAGCGGAGGGGCTTGGTTGCGCGTGGGATCTGGTTTTGGCTGGGTTGAGTTGCTGGGCGGAGCGGGCCCACAGGCAGCGGACCGGACACCCTGCTTGCCCTGTGCATGCACGCTGGGACCACGGGAATCGCCGCCATTTTTTCCAACTTTTTTTTTAATGTAATTAACTGGCGCCCAGCCGGGACGCCAGTACCCTTTGTGCCCCCCTGTTGGCGGCCCTGGCTGCAGGTGAATTCATTAAATATTGCAAGTAAAAGCTGTCTCTGTCTATACATCTCTACGGATTGTGCAGTATGTTTGTGTTCTCATAAGCAGTCACTTATTCTACAATACTAAATTATTTCCTACCTGTTACACACATTGCTTGGGTTACACAAATATACAAATGTCTATGGTCAAGCAGATGCAGATTTTTGTCATTATAATACAACGGCCACAGTAGATTGTAAGCTCTTTGGGGCAGGGACTCCTTTTAATAAATGTGACTTATGTCTGAAGCGCTTCTTCCCATTATGTGTTATCTGTATTATTTGTTATTTATATGATTGTCGCGTGTATTACTGCTGTGAAGCGCTATGTACATGAATGACCATACATACATACATACATACATACATGTTGGTCCATTCAAATTATAACTAATATTCCAGGAGCCTGTAAAGGTGCAGGGATATTATCACGGTTCATGTACAAATGCATTAACATGGGTTACTCTAAGGCCTCGTTCAGGGTGCCAGAGACAGGAGTTGGAGGGAGGGCGTTCGGGAGGGAGGGAGGGCGTTCGGGAGGGAGGGAGGGCGGCAGTCTGCTGGGCGATGTGTGTTCATCCCCAGCAGACGGTTTCAGGAGTTGAGGAGGGGGCGGGGCTACAGACCTGGGGTTAGGGATCGAGGCTGCAGTCTTGAAATCATTCTCAAGAATGATTTCATTGGCTGCCGAGGTCCCAGTGACGCAGCTGCAGCTTCAAAAAACGAATTGGTTTGTTTATTGAAACTGTAGCCAGCGTCAACTCCGGGCTTCGGAGACAGGGCAGCTGCTACCCTGACAACCCGTATTCAATTTGAATACTTTGTGTCCCACGGCAGCTTGCACGGCAGCACGCCCTCCCTCCGAAGCCAGCACCCTGAACGAGGCCTAAGGCTCAGATATAACATTGGTCTTGTTAAAAATATATATTTGTTTACAATACAACATGTTCATTAATCACAAGGTTACAAAATGTTCAATGTTAAAGGCAATAGTGGTAAAAGGGCCTTCAAAAAAAGTTAGTGTCGGTTTGCAACAAAAAGGTCTTTTGGACTGTCACGTAAGGCACACCTGTGAGCACGAGATCTGCATATGGGACAAAAGTTAATACACAGCTCTCTAGCTGGCCCACCTTTGCAAAGGTCCCTCAAATGAACAATATCTCCCCTCAATCAGTCCCCATATACCATCTGTCACGAACAGCACACACGTGAGCATGTGACTTAGATCTGCAATCAGGGTTAATACACACAGCTACTCTAGCCACCTTTCAAAAATCACCTTTTCTTCACAAAAAGGGATCCCATATGCCTGGACAGGCAGAATACGGTTCTATTTCACAGCTGCATAAACAACCTGAAAAAAAAGAGATACATAAGAAGTTAATATTTGCACATTGTAACACCACACAAATTAAAAAGGAACACACACCTGTCATCCAGCTGTTACTGAGCGACTATTACTGCTGTTTAGTAGATAAGGCATGTGTGTTCTTTAAAATAAAACTGGTTAATCTCAAACAACATGAAATTGCTGGGACCACAGGAATACAATCCAGTCACAGACAGAATAATACGCTTTGGGGAATCTTTTTATTTTGGAATAAGTTTGTCTCCCTCTAGAGGATCGATATGAGTAGCTCACTCAGTCTAGATTAAATAACAACTTGAACTTCATAGGCAAACTGTGTGTTTTTTGTAAACCTCAACTACTAAGTTATATCATTTATATCTCAGACATATAAATGCCGCTTTCTTCTCTGTATACAGTGGTTCTATGTCACAGAAGTGTTACTTAGTGATCAGAGCTCCGGAAAGTTAGGTTTGTTCTGCATGGGACAGAGGATAGAAGGAGGGAACGGGAAAAGGAAAAAGAACAGACGAGTAAAAGAACAGTGACTTAAGGGAGAAAAGTAGGGCCAAAAAAGTCAAAAGCGGACAAAAAAAGGTAAAATGCAGAAAAAATGAAGTATATACAACACAAGTATGATTATTTAATTATTCTATAAAGTAGTAGTGGGGGATAGAAAACCCTAGCTAACACCACCCCCCTGATGCATTTTGTAACATCATCTAACCTCAGAGGGGAGAGGAAGTAGCATGACATCACGAAACGCGTCGGGGAAGGGTGTTTTAACCCCGCCATATTTTTCGACTTTTTTTGGACTAAATCATTTTGCTACTCAAGGACTCCGCTTTTACATCACAGATCTTACGCCCTGGAGTCCCGGGTACCAGACAGCCTCTTATCATATTAGATTTACCCCCCTGCTGCCAGAGGAGCAGCCAACGCATTGTTTTGGTAATGAAGGGGGGTCTGGGTTATAACCAAACCAGTAAGTGATCACTGTATATTACTGAACCCATTTCACACATACTATGTCCGTCTCAGGTCTTTGTCTCACAACACGGCCTAGAAATGGGAAAAATACAAACAGAATGTAGAAATATCTCAGTAAAAACATGTTTTGTGTTAAACAGCCTCTGAAAGAAGCCAGCAGGAGTGTATAAAGCATTACAATTGATTATTACTTAGGCAGTAAAAGAGAATCTTCCTTAATATGTCAACGTTCTCATCGTTCTCCAGCAGACTCACTTCTAAGGGTGTTTACTATCCCACAGGACTTAGTGTTTCCCCTTGATCTAGATGTGTGTAATACAATGTATTATGTAAGTAAGAATTTGACACTTTAATGCATGGATTATCCACCTCCCGTCCATTAAAATCACTTTAATCTAACCCTGGAAAAATATTGCATTTATTCCGTGGGGGCTTTGTAGCAAAACCAGGGCAATGAAAGACATTTTCATTTTGCATCTCTTCGGGTCAGTGTAGGAAGATACTGTAACCAGATACATCGAACTGCGGTAACCAAAAAACGCGGTATTACCGCCCCAAAATAACGCTATTGTGCATCATTGCAGCACCGCCAGAAATAACGCAGTTTTTACCGGATCTGATTAAAAAGAGGCACAGAACCGCATATTTCTTTGACCCATCGTACCATTCATCACAATATTTATGGGAATGGGATTACGGGTACCCCTATTATATAATGGACCTCATCAAGTTTTGCGCTCCGTTGTGTTCAGGCCGGAGGTGCCATTAAACTGCTTCGCACAACTGTATCTGCACCAGATGTAAACAAAAATCCATTGCAAACAAGTATCTTACTTACGGACATCACTGATATATCTATATATATATATATATAATAGAATTAGGGAGTCTCCCGTATGAATGGGGAAAGTTGGCTGACATCCACAACTCTCCTGTTTGCTCACAGTGATGGCAAAATGAAGTAAACGTAGCAGTTTGCCTTGTTGGAACAACCACTTCCTACTGGAATGGGACATGTCGTCGCTGTCATCTTGTGGCGACCAAATGAATGCCGGCGTTTGGCCGCAGATGGACCCTCTGCTGCATTCGGTCCCCTGCAGGAATCCCCGCCGCCGGCCACTTCTAAGGTAAGCTTTACTGCTATGGGTAGGGGGTTAATTGAAGGGGTTTTAGCGGTTGGGGTAGGGGGTTAATTTAAGGGGGTTTAGTGTTTAGGGTTGGAGTTTTAGGGTAAGAGCTTAGGGTAGGGGTTTTAAATGTAAGGACTTAGGGTAGAGGGTTTAGGCACTTACCATAGCAGTGAAGGGCCAGCGGCAGGGTGAGTCATGGCAAAGCACCTGCGGACATTTGGTCATGGCGAAATGGCCGCAAACCAAATATCCTAGACCAGTTCCTACTACCCTCCTTTCTTATCCAGCAGGGAGGTCAGAGCTTGTCCCGTACGTATTAAGCTAACCTGGAAATGGATCTCAAAATTGTAATAAAATATCGCCCCTTACAGGGCCGCTTTAAGCATTTACCCGCCCATTGGCACTTACCTCCTTGCCGCCTCCTCTTGCAGCATCCCAACGCATTTCCATGACAACAGGACACCATGTGACATCACGTTGTTATGCATTGCCATGTGACGTCGCGGCGTCATTTGGTGACGCTGCAGGACGAGGTAAGACACCTTTTACAGAGGCCCCACGCTCTCCCCCCGTCAATCAGCTTAATTGTTGGTGGGGAAGACAGCGCAGGGGCCTCTGTAACCGCAGCACCGCCCCCCACCCCTGAAATTTTCCACCCTAGTAGGCTTATGACTAACTACAGAGCTGACCTTACTCATTGACAAACTAGAGATCGCAGCACAGTTATGCTGGACATGCAACTACAGTTTTTAGTAATGTCTTCAGCTGCAAACTGTCTCCCTGCTGGGGCTACAAACAGTATCAGCCTTATTCAATAAACAAAACCCTTTGCTTACAATGGACTTTAGTTTGTCAGACACATTTAATATGGATTATTGCACCAACGTTTGCCCCAGTGTTCCAGCCAGGAGACATCCGTAAATAAGCCCCCAAGCACGAGAAATCGTGCAATACTATTAGTTATCGGCATTTGCCAAATGAAGGCGTTTTCCTAGACTTGATGCATTCCAATCACTATTTTCCGTCTCATTAACCCTGTCCATGGAAGATCTTCACTGGTGCTGAAAAGCAGGATAAGACATCTGTGGGTAAGAAGTGGATCATATAATTACCTTTTACTAAAGCACGGCGCTTATGGATGAGGATGAGCCAGTGTATTAGCAGGAGACTGGGAATGAAGACTAGCCCCACGTATAACACAATGTAACAGTCTTTATTGGAGGCGGCACCTTAAGAAAGAGAGCAAAGATTTTCTAAGGCAATAAAGGAATCATTCTTCAAGGGACACCATCAGGTCAAGTTATCAGGATATCCCTGCTTCAGCACAGGTGGTTCAATCAGTGGCTTAGTGGTTGATTGAGGGCGGAGGGCGGAGGGGATTAGAACCGATGTTGAATTTACTGAACAGAAACAATTATAAAGTATATATAAGAAATTAGTTGTGATATAATGCTAAATGTTTTAGAACATACAAGAGATTATATAATAATAATAATTATTATTAAATGAACTGGTGAATACAAGAAACCTGCAGACATACGTTTTTAAGAACATTTATGGATTGTGATCATTCTCTAGCATCAAAGAATACAAGCGAATAATATTGTGCAGCTGCTTTAAAGCCCCTTACACTGTTGGTTGTGGCACTAAGCGCTGTTATAGTCTTCCTTCCACTATTTAGGTTAATCTGCCAGCAGACATCCCGGGAAAATACTGCGGCAAAATAACTTTTAATAAGATTTCGTTTTTCACATTGGCGAATCCAGTGCTGTGTTTTGCAGCTGGGAGGATTTGCTAAAGAAACTGCACGCTAACACCGTCCCCTCTTCCATGTTATTACTATTAAGTGTGCTCTGTTCTTACCTTCTCTGGCGGACTCCGTGTGACGGAAGACCGTTGCGTTGGTGGTTTTTCCGCTGTAGAGCTCTTGGATCGAACACGTGAATTGAGTACTCGGGCTCTCGTCTCTTTGTGGGATAACAATCAGACTTCTAATGCTACCAAAATGCAAACAAGAGCCGGGCGCTTACCTTACGTGTTGTGTCAGGGTGGGGGGTGCAGTATGATGCTTGAATAACAAACCAAATGGAGGTGGTCTCTCACAATGGAGTCTGTTGAGGATCCCTGTGCTCAACCCCAGAAAGGGGTTTCCAAAGCCCTTGTGGGATATAGAGAGAGAAAGAATAGGGGGAGCAAAAGGGTTTAGAGCATATTAACCAGCAATAACAATCTTAATACAGGTCACTGTCTCTGGAGTGTCAATGTACAGATGATAAATCAATACTCACACGGCCCTGTGTGAGCAAAGTTGCATAGGGGTGTCTTGATTATGGGGGTCTGGTCTGTCCACGTAGTTAGTGGGGTTAAGGGTATACATAAGTGAAGCAATAACCATAAACACTTACACGGCCATGTGTAAGCACAGTTGTTGAAAGGTATCTGTGGTATACACCTAGATTGCCCGTCCAAAGTAATCCCAGGGGTGCTGTGCACGCTGCTGCTGGCAGGCAGGGGGTTAAATACGGGTCTCCGTCACGGTTCTCCCATCCTGGGGTTCTTTCCCTCCCCGTTTCAGCAAGGGTAGTGAGTGGGCAAAATTACAGTGTGATATCAGCAATGATGTTTCGCTATGGCACAAGCTTTCTCAAGCCTTGAGAAAGCTTGTGCCATAGCGAAACATCATTGCTGATATCACACTGTAATTTTGCCTCACTCACTACCCTTGCTGAAACGGGGAGGGAAAGAACCCCAGGACGGGAGAACCGTGACGGAGACCCGTATTTAACCCCCTGCCTGCCAGCAGCAGCGTGCACAGCACCCCTGGGATTACTTTGGACGGGCAATCTAGGTGTATACCACAGATACCTTTCAACAACTGTGCTTACACATGGCCGTGTAAGTGTTTATGGTTATTGCTTCACTTATGTATACCCTTAACCCCACTAACTACGTGGACAGACCAGACCCCCATAATCAAGACACCCCTATGCAACTTTGCTCACACAGGGCCGTGTGAGTATTGATTTATCATCTGTACATTGACACTCCAGAGACAGTGACCTGTATTAAGATTGTTATTGCTGGTTAATATGCTCTAAACCCTTTTGCTCCCCCTATTCTTTCTCTTTCTAATGCTACCATCTGGGTCTTTGGTGATCTGACCTTCTGATGCATTCTCGGCAAAATGCCACTTTACTGAACTCCACTTATCTGACCAGCCAAGGACCACACACAGCAGCACAACTGTGCCACGCTCTGCCTCGTTCTCCTGCAGTGGTGCCAGCATGAAAAGACTGGGATCCGGAGGCAAAGGGTCTGAAAGGAGAGCCACATATGCACAGGTGCTTACATTTTTTCTTTATCTCTTACAGAGATAAATGGCTTAAAAGCATTTTATACTGGATACCTAACAAGCTCCTATTGAACCCCCAAAATAAATCATTCTTCCTGGTATTGCACAGGTTATTAAGAATTTATATTAGTGTTGGGGACCCTTGAGATGTGGTCTGCCGTGCAGTGGCTCAGGGGCTCACAACAATTTTGGCCAAAAATGTTAAACTAAAAGACCATTTTATTTAATAGATATTTATACATATATATTTAGGCACTGTACCGTGTATGAGTCTCACTGGATGTGCACCGCGCTCTGTCTGTGTTTTATGTTTTGTCTCTGGTTTTAAATAAAAAGCATTTTAGTAAGAATTATTTGGAACTTCTTTCGACAACGAAAAAACATCAGTTAATAAAAAGGTGTTTGAGGGTTCAAGGTGGTTTCTATTAAACCAGATGATAAAGTAGGAGGGGTGTACAGTATATACAAGCGGTAACATAGATAAGGGTGCTCATCCAGTCATGAAAGGGTTAAGATAGGAATTTATATTCGCTATATGTTACATGATGGGTGCTTCACATTTAATGGCAGTGATATGAACACTGCTTTTTCTATACGTGTATAATTTAAATTTGTATGATTTAATGTGGGGTAAAACAGTCGTTAGAAATGGAGATATACAGTGTTCGACAATCATATACATTTACACGCCCGGGGCGAGTGGATTTAACCTCCGGGCGAGTAAATATTGGCCCAAGCAGCACACGTGTTTGTTTTTTAAAATTTTCCCTGCTCGTGCTGAAAAAACAAAAACCTCCCCCTACCTGACAGCTGATTGGCGCGAGCTCCCAGGCTTTGTGGGCACGGCCAGGCCCTATATGAGCCCGCCCCCAATGAGCAGCCATTCTTTTCCCTTGGGGGACATAGTAAGTACCATCTGTGCCTTCCCCCACCTCCCTCCTCTCCCCGGCGCTCCTGCTGCCCGCAGTTATGGAGATGGGAGAGGAGATGCCCCCTCATGTCCCCGCTTCCCTCCGGTCCCGTGTCAGAGAGCGCGGCGGGAGATGGGAGCGGGGATGCCCCCTTATGTCCCTGCTTCCCTCCCTGCCCCCGCTTCCCCCCGGTCCCACGTCAGAGAGCGCGGCGGGTGATGGGAGCGAGGATGCCCCCTCATGTCCCTGCTTCCCCCCCCCCCGCTTCCCCCCGGTCCTGTGTCAGAGAGCGCGGCAGGTGATGGGAGCGGGGATGCCCCCTCATGTCCCTGCTTCCCCCTCCGGTCCCGCGTCAGAGAGAGCGGCGGGAGATGGGAGCGGGGATGTCCCCTCATATCCCTGCTTCCCCCCCACCGCTTCTCCCCGGTCCCACGTCAGAGAGCGCGGCGGGAGATGGGAGCGGGGATGTCCCCTCAGGTCCCCGTGGAGCAGGAGATTTAGCGTGGTGGAGCTGGTCGCAGCCTTTCCAAAAGGTGTGTAGAGAGAGAGTGAGTGTGTGTGTGTGTTTGCATGGGAGAATGTGTGTGTGTGTGTGTGTGTGTATATATATGGGAGTGTGTGTGTCTGTGTCTATATGGGAGTGTGTGTGTATATATATATATATATATATATATATATATATATATATGTGTGTGTGTGTCTGTGTATATATATATATATATATATATATACCGGTATATATATATATATATATATATATATATATATATATATATATATATATATATATATATATATATATGTAGAGGTATCAGTACCGTGTTAGCCGAGCTTCAATAATCAAAAAATAAATAGATGATACCGTTCTGTGGCTAACGAAATGCTTTTATTTGTGCGAGCTTTCGAGATACACTGATCTCTTCTTCCGGCGATGTTACAATGAATGAAGCAAGGATTACTTAAAAACAGTGTCTCTTGGAATGTTATCTGTGCTTGTCCTTCCCCTGTGTGGATGTGTTTTATGGCTAGAGGTGTCAAAGGGTAACTGAAAGCAAGTGAAGAAAGAGTGTGTATGTGTATCAGTGTGAATAAAAATGAATGGAGAGCCCACAGTATAAACAGTGCTCTACACAAGGTGTGTGTGGAGTGAAAGGGGATATAAATGGTGTGGGTGGGTGTGGAAATGTGAGAGTTTGTAGCACAACTAAAAGTGTGTGTGGATACTATGTGGTCCCTATTGGTGTATAGGGATGGAAAAATAAGGAATAATAGTATGTGTGAGAGACAGCTGTGTGTGCATACATATAGCACAGTATGTACAGACATGGCCTTTAGCGCTCATGGGAAGAGAGTTCGCTAGTGTCAGTAATGACTCATAAAATTTCGATCTCTGTTTAGGCCACTGCTAAGTGTCCTGAACAGTTGCATAAATTTGTATTCATTCATTCGAGCGGGGAGTACGAGCGGGCAAGGTCAGTTATCCATGACCTCGAGAGCCCGCTCGCGTAGGGGACACGAGGTCAGCGGTTCGAGGGCCATATATATATATATATGGGAGAATGTGTATGTGTGTATGGGAGTATGTGTGTGACACCAAAGGTACCCCCCCCAATCAGTCACCCCCCCTGCCCCAATCAGTCACCCCCCCTGCCCCAATCAGTCACCCCCCCTGCCCCAATCAGTCACCCGCCCCTGTCCCAATCAGTCACCCCCCCTGCCCCAGTCAGTCACCCCCCCCTACCCCAGTCAGTCACCCCACCCCTGCCCCAGTCAGTCACCCCTCCTGCCCCAGTCAGTCACCCCCCCTGTCCCAGTCAGTCACCCCCCCTGCCCCAGTCAGTCACCCCCCCTGCCCCAGTCAGTCACCCCCCCTGCCCCAGTTAGTCACCCCCCCCTGCCCCAGTCAGTCACCCCCCCTGCCCCGGTCAGTCAGTCACCCCTGCCCCAGTCAGTCTCCCCCGTCTCCCCTCTCTCTGGTCTCCACCGTCTCCCTTCTCTCTGGTCTCCCCCATCTCCCCTCTCTCTGGTCTCCCCTCTCTCTGGTCTCCCCTGTCTCCCCTCTCTCTGGTCTCCCCCATCTCCCCTCTCTCTGGTCTACCCCGCTTCCCCTCTCTCTGGTCTCCCCCGTCTCTGGTCCCTCTCTCTTTCTCTCCCCTCTCTCTGTCTCTTTCTCTCCCCTCTCTCTTTCTGTCCCCCCTCTCTTTCTGTCCCCCCTCTCTTTCTCTCCCCCCTCTCTTTCTCTCCCCTCTCTCTTTCTCTCCCCTCTCTTTCTCTCCCCCTGTCTCTGTCTCTCCCCCTGTCTCTGTCTCTCCCCTGTCTCTGTATCTGTCTCTCCCCCTGTCTCTGTCTCTCCCCCTGTCTCTGTCTCTCCCCCTGTCTCTGTCTCTCCCCCTGTCTTTGTCTCCCTCTCACTCCCCCCTCTCCCCCTCTCTCTCTCCCCCTCTCTCTCCCCCCTTCTCTCTCCCCCCTCTCTCTCCCCCTCTCTCTCTCCCATCTCTCTCTCCCCCCTCTCTCTCTCTCCCCCTCTCTCTCTCTCCCCCTCTCTCTCTCTCTCCCCCCTCTCTCTCTCCCCCCCCCCTCTCTCTCCCCTCTTTCTCTCTCCCCTCTTTCTCTCTCCCCCCTCTCTCTCTCCCCCTCTCTCTCTCCCCCCTCTCTCTCTCTTCCCTTCTCTCTTCCTCTCTCTCTTCCCCTCTCTCTTCCCCTCTATCTCCCCTCTCTGTATCAGGATATCTTATTTACCCTATATATCTTAACTGTCCTATACTACAGTACACCAAAATAACTTATACTGCTTTCTTCCAGATCTGTCCATTTGTTAACCATGTAATTAGTTGGCAGAGATATATTGATGACGTTTTATGCATTTGGAGGGTGATGAGATTACTCTAGATTCATTTAAAATTTATCTCAATTCAAACGATTTAAATCTGAGGTTCACTGCAGAGACCCATAAAAGTGAAATTAACTTTTTGGACCTCAACTTGGAATCTAAAATTGGTTTAAATATAAACACCAAAACCTTCTTTAAAAAAGTGGACACGAACAGTTTTCTACTGTCATCCAGTAACCATAAAAGGTCCTGGATAGACAATATACCTGTGAGTCAATTTATGCAAATAAAACGCAATTGTAGTCAACAAATTGACTTTGAAAATCAATCCATTGTTCTATTTGATAAATTTATTGAACGAGGATATGATAGAGCTCTTCTAATAAAATCATTGGACAGGGTCTGCAATATGGATAGGGAATCCCTTTTGCTTCAAAAAGATTCCAAAAAAGATTCCAAACAATTAATAGATGACAATATAGAAGGTGATAAAATTAAAGTCCCTTTTATAACAGAATACAATTCAGTGAGTACACAAATTCAGAAAATTGTCAAGAAAAATTGGAACATTTTGTGCAATGACCCCATCCTTGGATCTTTTCTTCTTCCACAGCCAAGTTTTATTTACCGCAAAGCTAAAAGCCTAAAACATTATCTGGCACCTAGCGACATTGGACCTCCAAGTATCTCTGCACTTGAGATTCCATGGTTGCCAAAAAAACCAAGCGGTAATTACAGCTGTGGAAGATGCAAAGCTTGTACAATGCTCAGCTTAGAACGTAAACAATTTACCTCGAATACTACAAAAGAGAGCTTTGTGGTAAAAGATTGCATATCGTGTAAATCCACGCATGTAGTATACCTCCTCCAATGTCCATGCAGATACCAGTATGTCGGACGAACTAAACGTTATCTTAGAGTTAGAATTCTGGAACATGCTAGAAACATAGGATTGGGATTAGAGAATCATAGTGTTTCCAGACACTTTAAGATGAAACACAATAGTGATGTTGGTTGTCTCCGATATATTGGTATCCAAACTGTTCCGGTAGGATGGTGTGGTGACGATAGAGAGAAAATGCTCTCCAAACAGGAGAGCTTATGGATCTATAAGCTGCAAACATTGTCCCCATTGGGACTAAACGAGGAAATGGATGTCTGGTCTTTATATTAACATCAATTTTTATTTTGCATAAGAATCCTTTAAGCGTTATTAAATTGTTCTTTGGTATATTGTGAAGCATAATTTGGATTTACAATTACCTGAATTTAGTATGATTCCTGGTTCCTTTACTACAATTCATTATAAATATATCTCTGTAAAAAGGGTTAGATCTGTCCTTTCTATTCTATTCCTTCTTTTTCTTTCTGTTAGTCCATATATCATGTTTAACATTTAATACATAGCATTATATTGTGTTTTATTAATACATGTTTCTTTATTTTTTAGTATGTTCTATTTGGAGTATCCAGTGTTTAATAAAGTTTTGTAATATGTAAATGTGTATGTAGAGGGCTAAACATTAGCCTATCCCTTTAAATCTTCCTTTCATTGTTGAGAGGCTGGACTCAAAATCAACAGCCAATCACAGGAGGAGGATAGGTATATGAAGCGCCCCACCAGAGACCTCCGATATCCCTGACGAAGTACACCACATGTACGTAACGTGTTGGATAAAGAGGGCGCATTCCTAGCACTAACCGCTGTGGATTTACCCTATCTGCCATTCGTTTTTATCTCCGCTGTCCCCGGTTGCTCCTTTGGCTGGCCGGGACTGCATAACCACCGGCGCTACTTGATGACGTCACTGATGCGCGCACCTAGTGGACGCCGTGCACGCTAACTGACGCAGAGAGCCAGGGAGAGAGAGTCTGCTTCCCCGCAACAGTTGCTGTGTCCACGCCGTGCGGGCAGCTGACTTCCATCTGGTTGCTGTGTCCACGCCATGCGGCAGCTGACTTCCACCTGGTTACTGTGTCCACGCCGTGCGGGCAGCTGACTTCCACCTGGTTACTGTGTCCACGCCATGCAGCAGCTGACTTCCATCTGGGCGAGTGGTGCGGTGCTGGGACTACTCACGGGAGACGCGAGAGGAGATTCCATCTGGTGATCGTTACTAACCCACCATCTGTTGCTGATTGGTAACATGTCCATATACATGTCCTGCTAGTAATTTTTTAATCTGATGTACGTGCAATACTCACCTGTTTTATCACAATATAATTTTATATACTACACTATGAGGTTTTTTGCGCTGTTTCTTTTGTCGTTTTTTACCGGCCACTAGTGTAAGTTAATTTAAGTAAGTTAAGGGGTTTTAGCGGTTAGGGTACAGGGTTAAGGATTGGGGTATTAGGGTAAGGGGTTAAGGTTTTAAGAAAAGGGGTTAAGGTTTTTAGGGTAAGGTGTTTTATGGTAAGGGGTTAAGGTTTTTAGGGTAGGGGGGTAGTGTTAGTATTAAATGGTTTTAGGGTAAGATTAGGGACTTACCCTGGCGGCAAAGCAGCCGGTGGAGAGATGTCCCATGGACGAGAAGGGATCCCAGGTAGCTTCTCAAAAAATACTGGTCACAGCAGTGAAAGGTGCGACACGCTTTCGACACACCCCCCTCTGACCTATTTTCGCTCAATGCTGTTTCCTCTTCTCCTTGGCCCCACCACCAGGATCCTGACACCTCGTCTTGATTGGCTGCTAGCTATTGTAGAAAGCTGCCCAGCCCCCTAGCCACAGCCCTGCTCGGGGAAATTCTGCAGCCCCCCCCCCCCAAGCTGGAGAGATCACTATGTCCAGAGAGGTAATACCGGTATATACATACATGTCCAGTATTACCTCTCATTTCCTACTGGACAAATACAGACAGGGCTGCCAACACGGGGGGATAGAGGGCACTGGCGTCCCGGGCCCCGTGAGTCAGGGGGGCCATTCCCGTTAAGGTTTAAAAAAAAAAGTTTTTTTTAAAATTAAAAATGGCGGCGATTTTTCTGCGTGCATGCGCAAGCAGGGTATCCGTTCTGCTGCCTGTGGGCCCACCCGCCCGTTTCCCCCCCTGCCCCCACCCCTCGACGACGGGGATGTGCCATGGGATTCCACTGCGCGCGCCAACTTAACATCCCCCGCGAGCGACAACCAGGGGGCCCCACAGCATAAGGCTTGACCTGAAGAAGAGAGGATAACTCTCGAAAGCTTGTCCTATGACATAAACTGTCCACAGCCAGTCACAACCATAGAACATTCAATGTTAAAGGATCATACAGCTGCACATCCAGGAATATAGTATATATGATTCAGTGCAACAGATGTGACCAAGGCTGCTACATTGGGGAAACCAGCCAAAAACTACAAGGAAGAATGAATATGCACAGACACTCTATACTCCATCACGAAGAAGGAAGATACGGCTCACCTGTGGGACATCACTTCTCACAACCAGACTATTCCATAAATGATTTAAAAATCAAAATCCTCAATTTACCTGTATGATATATTAATATCTTAAGAAGCAACCTATGATCAGCTCATTAGAGGCATAATAACACCATCAATAAACAAAAGTAACAATGATAGAACAAAAAGTATCGAAATCTGTACGTGAAAGTTTGCAAGTAAAAGCTGTTTTTGGCGATGCGTTTTCTATGCATTGTTCAGTGTTTTTCATTTTCTCATATATGTATTCAATGATATTTAATATTCATATTCATTCCACAATACTACATTATTTCCGACTTGTTTTACACATTCCCCTGGTTTAAAAATATACAAACAATGTCGGTCCATTAATATAATAACTAATATTCCAGGAGCCTGCAAAGGTGCAGGGATATTATCAGGGTTCACGTACAAATGCAGTAACATCGGTGACTCTGAGGCTCAGGTCAAAACATTTGTCATGTTCAAAATATATATTTATTTGTAATAAAACAAGCATATTAAATCACAAGGTGGCAAAATGTTTCATTTGAAGGCCGTGGTAGAAGCAGCTAAAACAGTCAAACAGAGTTGGGGGAAAATGGAAATGTATGAAACACCGGTGGGAAAAAGCATTGGGACGGTATTTACAAAGGATTTCTACATCACACAGGCACAGTGTCTTTCTAAAACAAAATCCTGTTTTCTTCACAATGAAAGCTAAACTACACATAGGTAAATAAAGAAACAGTGGTACCCCTGGGATGGTCACATTTGGACCCCTGTTGGGAGGGATCCCACATGCCTGGACAGGCAGAATACGGTTCTATTTCACTGCTGCATAAACAACCTGAAAGTAAAGAGATATAGAAGAAATGTTAATATTTGCACATTGTAACCAGGGCTCCCACCTACTACTGAAGGCCAACCCGGGGGAGAAAATCCCTTACTCGATGGCGTGGTGCCACTGTGTCTCCCGGCATCCTGCTGCAATTCTCCCTCCAACTGCAGTGAACATGGCTGCCTGGTGTCATATGACACCACGCTGCTATGGCAACCGGACACTATGTGATGTCATGACGCGGCAATAACAACGTGACGCCACGTAGCGTCATGATGTCACATGGCGTCTGGTTGCCATGTCATTTGATGCCGCACAGCCATATTCACTGCAGTTGGAGGGGGAATTGCAGGAGAATGCCGGAGTTGCCACCGCCGCTGCACCACAACCCTAAAAATCGTCCCGCCACACGGAGATTGACAGCGGCAACCCGTAGCCCGGAGGTAAGAGCCCGAAACCCGGAGTCTCCAGGTCAAACCCGGAGAGGTGGCAACCACACAAATTCAAGGAACACACAGACCCATCATCCAGCTGTTACTGAGTGACTATTACTGCTGTTTAAGAGATAAGGCTTGTGGGCTCTTTAATACAGAACTGGTTAATCTCAAACTACATGAAATGGCTGGGACCACAGGAATACAATCCAGTCACAGACAGAATACGCGGTTATGGGAGTGTTTTGGTTTTGGAGGATCAATACGAGTAACTCACCCAGTCTAGAATGTAACAAAAGATGAACTTCATAGGCAAACTGTATGTTTTTTGTAAAACTCAACTACTAAGTTATATCACTTATATCTCAGCATATAAATGCCGCTTTCTTCTCTGTATACAGTAGTTCTATGTCACATACAGTAAGTGCTACTTAGTGATTGATCAGAGCTCCCAAAAGTTAGGTTTGTTCTGCACGGGACAGAGGGTAGAAGGAGGGAACGGGAAAAGGAACAGGTAACAGAACAGGCGGTGGCTTAAGGGAGAAAAGAAAGGGACAAAATTGTCAGAAGTGGACCAAAAAAAGTAAAATGTTTATTATTGTTTTATTGTAGCCTGATTTATAATGTGTATAAGATTAGAAGTACCGTCCGATTATGTGAAATACTGTAAGTGCATCATGTTAATGGCGTTTTAGGAAATCAGAAGGACTATGTTTTTACGCCCTGGAGTCCCGGGTACCAGACACCCTCTTATCATATTAGATTTACGTTATTAACCCCTTTGCTCCCAGAGGGCCATCCAACGCATTGTTTTGGTAATGAAGGGGTCTGGGTTATAACCAAACCAGTAAGTGATGACTGTATATTACTGAAGCCATTTCACACATACCATTTCCGTCTCGGGCATTCTGCTCACAACGCAGCCTAGAAATGGGAAAAAGACAGAAAAAAACATGTAGAAATCTCGGTAAAACATATTTTGTGTATAACAGTTTCGGAAAGAAGCCAGCAGAGCGTATACATCCTTACAATGTATTCTATGTCGAGTTAGGCCAGGGATGGCCAACTCCACTCCTCAAGAGCCACCAAAAGCTCAGGTTTTCAGGATATCCCTGCTTCAGCACAGGTATCTCAATTAGTGGCTGTCATTGACTGAGCCATTGATTATCCCTGCTTCAGTGCAGGTGGCTCAATCAATGGCTCAGTCAATGACAGTCACTGATTGAGATACCTGTGCTGAAGCAGGGATGTCCTGAAAACCTGACCTGTTGGTAGCCCTTGAGGATTGGAGTTGGCCACCCCTGGGTTAGGCTGTAAATGATTATTCTCCTCCTGACACAGCCTAAACCCCGGCCTAAAAGGGCTTCAAATAGAATGCCTCTATTTGGCTAATAAATCCAGCAAGTAGCTGGTTAATTGCAGCTGCAGACCATTAGCCAGTCTCCCCCTGGCCCATCAGAAAGGTAGACAAGCCTTATGATTACACTACAGGGGATTTCTCTAGCACTGGAGAAGCGTGCGCTGCCCCAGAGAGATCCCAGCGAACCAGATCCTCTCTGGTCCAGGATGCAGCAGACCCTGGAACCTACCAGAGGGATCACCCTGGAACACCAACCCAGACTTTGGCCTGCGGGAAAGAGAACCCTGATAACAGGTACCTCTTTAGTCTTTGGGGTCAGAGGTTGGTAAGGGGCCTCGCCTGCCAGCCCTGCAGATAGGGACTAGGAAGTGTGAGTTAGCCCTTACAATGGGATAGGCCGGGTTTGTTTATTTGTATGTTGTCTTAAAGCTGTACTACTTTGAGGCTACGAGATAAATAAAAGCCAATGTTTATTTTCCCCAGTCTATGTCTCCCTGGTCGCACCTCTGCACTTGTCTCCTACACTCCTCAACATGGTGTGTTGTGAAGTTGCTTCTACATTTTAGCAAAGCCCTGGAAGGGAACAAAGAGGCATTCCAGCCATGGAAAAGCATCTTGACAGCACATTGAATTAGAGCCTAAGACATCTTACTGGACAGGCACTAGCACCACGTGAACATTAGTAGAATAACCCTTGTATTTGATCTCATTTATTTACATGTATCCCTTTCCTTTGAGTAGCATTCTTAAAGGCAGTGGTTTTTAACCTTCTTTTGTTTAAGGAACCACAGAATTCATTTGTGAAATTCTGGGGAACCCCAACCCTAGCCCTCTGTCTCTCGCCCCGTATCTCGCCTCCATCTCTCTCGTGTCTCTCCCACCTCTCTCACTCCCCCTGACGCTCCCTCTCGCCTTCTCTCTTCTATACACAAACACACTCTCTCGCCCTCTCACTTACACACACTCCCCCTCTCACACAGACACATACACGCACACACACTCCCCCTCTCATTTTACACACACACACACACACACACACACACACACACACACACACACACACACACACACACTTACTCTCCCCCTCTCACACACACACACACTTACTCTCCCCCTCTTGCTTACACACACACACGCACACTACCTCTCTCACTTAGGTTGAGTCCATGGTGACTCAGCCCATGCGGAGGCGCGCTGAGGCTGAGGGAAAGCTTTCCCTGGCCTTGGTTAGCGCGCCATCCGGGGGCGTGTCGGGGGGCGGGACAGTGACGTCACGGAGCTGGTTCGCCCTCATTGGGCAAACCGCTCACGTGACCGGCCCTGCGCTCCCGTGAGCGCGCAAATGTAAAATTTTCTAAAGACCTGCGCTTCCGCACGCTTGCGGAAGCGTGCGCGAGCCCCTGCTAAAGCCGCTCTCATTGCGGCTGCAGGGGCTCACTGGTAAGTGAGAGCGTGCCTCAGCGCCTAAGCGCTGACCATGCCCGAGGCCTTACACACACACACACACTTACTCTCCCCCTCTTACACACACACACACACACACACACACACACACACACACCCCCCCTCTCATTTTATACACACACACACACTTACACATACAAAAACTCTCTCCCCCTCTCACTTACACACACACACACTCCCCCTCTCATTTTATACACACACACACACTTACACATACACAAACTCTCTCCCCCTCTCACTTACACACACACACACTTACTCTCCCCCTCTTGCTTACACACACACACACACACACACACACACACACACACACACACACACTCCCCCTCTCATTTTATACACACACACACACTTACACATACACAAACTGTCTCCCCCTCTCACTTACACACACACACACACACACACACACTCCCCCTCTCATTTTATACACACACACACTTACACATACACAAACTCTCTCCCCCTCTCACTTACACACACACACACACACACACACACACACACACACACTTACTCTCCCCCTCTTGCTTACACACACACACACAAACTCACGCTCACACTGTCTCTCACTTTGAGGGAGCTGCCGGCGCTGAGAGCGTGCTCTTACCTGATCCCTCCTCTCCCTCCTCTCAGCCGGGAGATGACTTCACTTTCGGAGCTTATCGGAGCAGGGAGAGCAAGGATAGCAGTGATCAGGCGGCTGCTGAGCCAGGGAGTCATCGGGTCACTGCTACGTGGGGTGCCGCCCTGCCGCCGGGCCTGGGACAGCTGGGAGAGTTGTCCCAGCCCCCCCTCCCTGGCGGCCGCGGAACCTCTGAGGGGCGCTTGTGCAACCCCAGTTGAAAATCTCTGCTTTAAAGGCTAAGCATACTACTGTACATGTTCCCTGCGCTTAAAAGCAAGGAGAAAAAAATAGCTGGATAAGAACTATATTACCTTTTAATAAAGCCCGACGTCTGCTGATAAAGATGATCCCGTGTATCAGCACAAAAATGGGAATTAAGACCAGTCCCACGTATAACACAATGTAACAGTCTTTATAAGTGGTGTCACCTTTAAAAAAAAAGTGCAATGTTTATCAGAGGTTTCGGAGGCAATAATAGAATAATGATTAAAACCCATATGATACAACAGGGGCCAGCTAATCCATTGAAAATCAATGCGTTGTGGGAAGTATTAATACTGAAATTGACAAAATGTAGTGAAGTACTGTTAATCTAAGCAAAGGAAAATATATTAATATCTACACTAGCATAAATAATTCCACTTTATTATAAAAGTCACCCGAAACTGTCGCTAAAGTCTGCAGCAAATTTATCAAAGTATCAGTAAAAATAGATTTGTCGTCAATAAATCTAGGGCAATTTCTTTTACGTTACTTTGATAACTCCCAATAATCCCTAAAATACACCCCTTTAAAACAGAAAAAAGACTGTGATCAATATATTGGCTCAGTTTAGACATTACCTCTGGTGGCTTCCGTGGCCAGCGTGGCATTGATAGTTTTGCCGGTGAAGCGCTCTTGGATAGAACACGTGTAAGGAGGATCCAAGCTCTCTCTTTTTTCTGGGATAATTATCAAGCTCCTGATGCTCCCATCTGGGTCTATTGTAGTGAAACTTTCTAATACATTCCCGGCTAAATGCCACTGCACCGAACTCCATTTATCAGTCCAGCCAAGGACCACACAAAGCAGCACAACGGGGCCATGCTCTGCTTTCTGCTCCTGCATGGGCGCCAGGATGGACAGGCTGGGGTCAGAATACAAAGGGTCTGAGAAAAAGAGATTCAAAGATGTTTACACTCGACTTAAAGCAGCCATACTACAGTACGTCCTACCACCCTCCACCCCCCCCCCCCACACCTTTTCCCCTTTTTCCTTATTTGTATATGTAAAGCACGTGACAAGGTATAATTCTATATTCTTACCTAAGCTGGCAAGCGTTTGGTGCTCCTGTTATAAATCTGTCAAAATCCTAACATAATGGCTGCCTTTTCAGTTTCATTCAATCCTTCAGTCAGGGTAACTCAGCAGCTACAATGTATTCTTATATTACTAAGGTAACATTATCTATTGTTACAGTTTGCAGCTCAAGCTGCTGGGAACATTGGCAACAAATGATCACAAACAGGAAAGTGTTGCAAAGATCTTGCACTGCTGGGGAGGTGTGTTAAACCTGCTATAGAAATAAAAGGATGCATTAAATCGAATTTAAAATGGTATTAAGAGTTAAATAATAATAAAAAATAAATAATGTAGTAAATATTATATAATTCTATTTTATTTAAAAAATACACATTTAGGATATTGCATGGATTGCTCTTTTAATGTCCCTCAGAGACAAACATTTGTATCTATATTAAAGCCGCAGTCCAAGCTGGCATTTGTATTTATTTATTCACTTTAATATGTGCATTAATACAATCCACACAATAATAAGTAATTTTCATGTGATCAATCAGCGAAGATTCAGCTCAGGGGTTCACTAAATGGCTGATAGTGCAGCAGAAGAGGACCAAAGATGCAAAGTTCTGTGGGGAAGATCATGTGACCAGGCAGTCACTAGATACAATTGTCACGAATGTATTAGCCGACGGCACACGCGCGAAGAGTGCTTTCCGACCGCGCACGCGCAATCGGCACCTGCTGACTGCGAATGCATGATCGGTGTTTGCCAGTCACTCATGCGCGATCGGAGTTTGACGGTTGCGCATGCGCATTAGCAGCCAGCAAGTGCCGATTGTGCGTGCGCGGTCGGCAAGTGCTCTTCACGCATGCGCAGTTGGCGATTTCCAGGGGGATACAAAACCGGGACAGTACCCCAAAAAGTCGGGACAGAGCCCTAAAAACCGGGACATCTGCTCACCCTAAATATATGAGATATTCAACACACTTCCAGACTAGAGAGACGCAAATCTTTTGCATTAAGTCGCAGCATTCAAAATTGGGCCTTGTTGATTTTTTTTAGTCACCAACAAAGCGCAGCGGCTCAGCAGAAAAAAGGAAATGTTCTTTAACCACATAATACTATGACATTATGGTACGCATCGTAGCCATCACAATTTGGCAGAGTGCACCATGGAAGACCAACTGGGAAATAACCAGAAATTCCCCCCCAGAGCAAAGTAAATCTTCCACTCACAGATGTGTCAAAAAGGAAAGCATCATTGTATTAGACAATAGATAACAACCCAATATAAGATTTAAAACCATCTAAAAACCACACACACACACACACACACACACACACACACACACACACACACACACACACACACACACACACACACACACATAGTGATAAGGAGAACGAAGCACAAATATCTAAATTTAATGTACACAGAGGGAAAACGGAGAGTTGAAACTCATGGAGGGAAGCCTATCTGGATCCACTCATGAGATATATACATATGTGTGTGTGTGTGTATATATGTATATTATATATATATATATATATATATATATATATATATATATATATATATATATATATATAATATATACATATATATAGACAAAGAAGCAGAGACCACATACACACCATTTATAACGGGTATTTATAAGACCATAAATAATATTCTAAAGATAGAAAAAAATGGCAGTTGCTCCGAGACAAAGATAAATGTAACACAAGTAAGACAAAAGGTCTCAGAAAAGAGCACTCAAAATATTCCCAACAAATGAACAAACTTTAATGTTTTCAATTTATAACACGCTAAAACATATTTAAAACCAAAAGAGACAGGACCCTAAATAAACAGTGTGCACACATTCCACAGTGACAGGATAGGCTCCCTGCACCTACACACAATAAGAAGCAATGCACAGAAAATGTGAGAGGTGCAGACATCGGGAAAAAATATTCTCCTTGTCAGCAAGACCGGCCGGTTATATGTATTGTTATCGACCTGAGGAACACATAAAACTGGCTACACAACACATTTGCCTACAAGAAAAAAAATAGGTGAGCTTATCACAAAAGGCGGATGTTCAAACGTGTTACAGGAAATTCTACAATATGCCCAAGCAGTTCCTGCTATCATAAATAACTCCAGAAGAAAACAAACAAACAAACAAAAAAAAAAAATATATATATATATATATATATATATATATCAAATGGAAATATTACTGTATGCTCATTTGCATGTCTTAGACATTGGGTGACCATTTGTCCCGGTTTTGCCGGGACAGTCCCGTTTTTTTCTGTCCTGTCCCGGTTTCAGGTCCGTCCCGGAAATGTCCCGGTTTTTGTCCCTGGTCCCAGTATTGCGGGGCAGCGGTGGTGAGAAGAATGCGGCGGCCGGTAAGTATTTTCTATGTGTGTGTGTGAATGAATGCTGCCGGGGGATTGAATGAAGGAGAATGCCGGGGGCGGGACTTAGAATGTCGGCTGGCCCGCAGGGGATTGGTCGCAGGCAGGTCAGAGGAAGCCGGGGGCTCCCACCTTTGTCCCCTGGCGCTCCCACCTTTGCTCCCCCGGCGCTCCCACCTTTGCCCCCCCCGGCGCTCCCACCTTTGCCCCCCGGCGCTCCCACCTTTGCCCCCCGGCGCTCCCACCTTTGTCCCCCGGCGCTCCCACCTTTGCCCCCCAGCGCTACCACCTTTGTCCCCCGGCGCTCCCACCTTTGTCCTCTGACGCTCACTTCCCCCCATCCCCTTGGTGCGGGAGATGGGCTCGGGCAGTGGTGGCTGCGCGGTCGCTGGCGGGTGGTGCAGGGGGAGGCGGGGTGTATCAGTGTGTGTGTGTATCAGTGTGTGTGTGTATCAGTGTGTGTGTGTGTGTATCAGTGTGTGTGTATCAGTGTGTGTGTATCAGTGTGTGTGTATCAGTGTGTGTGTGTGTGTGTATCAGTGTGTGTATCAGTGTGTCTATGTATCAGTGTGTGTGTATCAGTGTGTGTATCAGTATGTGTGTATCAGTGGGTGGGTGTATCAGTGGGTATGTGGGTGTGTGTATCAGTGGGTGTGTGGGTGTGTGTATCAGTGGGTGTGTGTGTATCAGTGGGTGTGTGTGTATCAGTGGGTGTGTTTGTGTATCAGTGTGTGTATCAGTGTGTATCACCCTCCCTCTCTCCCTCACCCCCTCTTCTTCCCTCTCCCCCTCACCCTCCCCCACCCTCCCTCTCCCCCTCACGCTCCCTCACCCTCCCTCTCCCCCTCACCCTCCCTCTCTCCCTCACCCTCCCTCACCCTCCCTCTCTCCCTCACCCTCCCTCACCCTCCCTCTTCCTCCCTCACCCTCCCTCTCTTCCTCACCCTCCCTCACCCTCCCTCACCCTCCCTCACCCTCCCTCTTCCTCCCCCTTCCCTTGTCCCTCTCCGTCTCCCTCTCTGTCTCCCTCTCTGTCTCCCTCTCTGTCTCCCTCTCTCTCCCTCCCTGTCTCTCTCCCTCCCTGTCTCCCTCTCCCTCCCTGTCTCCCTCTCCCTGTCTCCCTCCCTGTCTCCCTCCCTCCCTGTCTCCCTCCCTCCCCATCCCATCCCCCTCTCCCTCCCTGTCTCCCCCTCCCTCTCTGTCTCCTCCCTTTCTGTCTCCCTCTCCCTCCCTGTCTCCCTCTCCCTCCCTGTCTCCCTCCCTGTCTCCCTCTCCCTCCCTGTCTCTCTCCCTCCCTGTCTCTCTCCCTCCCTGTCTCTCTCCCTCCCTGTCTCTCTCCCTCCCTGTCTCTCTCCCTCCCTGTCTCCCTCTCCCTGTCTCCCTCTCCCTCCCTGTCCCCCTCCCTGTCTCCCTCTCCTTCCCTGTCTCCCTCTCCGTCTCCCTCTCCGTCTCCCTCTCCGTCTCCCTCTCCGTCTCCCTCTCCGTCTCCCTCTCCGTCTCCCTCTCCGTCTCCCTCTCCCTCTCCGTCTCCCTCTCCGTCTCCCTCTCCGTCTCCCTCTCCATCTCCCTCTCCGTCTCCCTCTCCCTCTCCGTCTCCGTCTCTGTCTCCCTCTCCCTCCCTGTCTCACTCTCCCTCCCTGTCTCCCTCTCCCTCCCTGTCTCCCTCTCCCTCCCTGTCTCCCTATCCCTCCCTGTCTCCCTCTCCCTCCCTGTCTCCCTCTTCCTCCCTGTCTCCCTCTTCCTCCCTCTCTCCCTCTCTCTCCCTGTCTCCCTCTTCCTCCCTCTCTCCCTCACCCTCCCTCACCCTCCCTCACCCTCCCTCTTCCTCCCTCACCCTCCCTCTCTTCCTCACCCTCCCTGTCTCTCTCCCTCCATGTCTCCCTCCCTCCCTGTCTCCCTCCCTCCCCATCCCATCCCCCTCTCCCTCCTTGTCTCCGTCTCCCTCTCCGTCTCCCTCTCCGTCTCCCTCTCCGTCTCCCTCTCCGTCTCCCTCTCCGTCTCCCTCTCCGTCTCCGTCTCCCTCTCCCTCTCCGTCTCCCTCTCCCTCTCTGTCTCCCTCTCCCTCTCTGTCTCCCTCTCCCTCTCTGTCTCCCTCTCCCTCTCTGTCTCCCTCTCCCTCTCTGTCGCCCTCTCCCTCTCCGTCTCCCTCTCCGTCTCCCTCTCCGTCTCCCTCTCCGTCTCCGTCTCCCTCTCCGTCTCCCTCTCCGTCTCCCTCTCCGTCTCCCTCTCCGTCTCTGTCTCTGTCTCCCTCTCCCTCCCTGTCTCCCTCTCCCTCCCTGTCTCCCTCTCCCTCCCTGTCTCCCTCTCCCTCCCTGTCTCCCTCTCCCTCCCTGTCTCCCTTTCCCTCTCCCTCCCTGTCTCCCTCTTCCTCCCTCTCTCCCTCTTCCTCCCTCTCTCCCTCTCCCTCTCCCTCTCCGTCTCCCTCTCCGTCTCCCTCTCCGTCTCCCTCTCCGTCTCCGTCTCCCTCTCCGTCTCCCTCTCCGTCTCCCTCTCCCTCTCCGTCTCCCTCTCCGTCTCTGTCTCCCTCTCCCTCCCTGTCTCCCTCTCCCTCCCTGTCTCCCTCTCCCTCCCTGTCTCCCTCTCCCTCCCTGTCTCCCTTTCCCTCTCCCTCCCTGTCTCCCTCTTCCTCCCTCTCTCCCTCTTCCTCCCTCCCTCCCTCTCCCTCCCTGTCTCCCTCTCCCTCCCTGTCTCCCTATCCCTCCCTGTCTCCCTCTCCCTCCCTGTCTCCCTCTCCCTCCCTGTCTCCCTTTCCCTCTCCCTCCCTGTCTCCCTCTTCCTCCCTCTCTCCCTCTTCCTCCCTCTCTCCCTCTCCCTCTCCCTCTCCGTCTCCCTCTCCGTCTCCCTCTCCCTCTCCGTCTCCCTCTCCGTCTCCCTCTCCGTCTCCCTCTCCGTCTCCGTCTCCCTCTCCGTCTCCCTCTCCGTCTCCCTCTCCGTCTCCCTCTCCGTCTCCCTCTCCGTCTCTGTCTCCCTCTCCCTCCCTGTCTCCCTCTCCCTCCCTGTCTCCCTCTCCCTCCCTGTCTCCCTCTCCCTCCCTGTCTCTCTTTCCCTCTCCCTCCCTGTCTCCCTCTCCCTCCCTGTCTCCCTCTCCCTCCCTGTCTCCCTCTCCCTCCCTGTCTCCCTTTCCCTCTCCCTCCCTGTCTCCCTCTTCCTCCCTCTCTCCCTCTTCCTCCCTCTCTCCCTCTCCCTCTCCCTCTCCCTCTCCGTCTCCCTCTCCGTCTCCCTCTCCGTCTCCCTCTCCGTCTCCCTCTCCGTCTCCCTCTCCGTCTCCGTCTCCCTCTCCCTCTCCGTCTCCCTCTCCGTCTCCCTCTCCGTCTCCCTCTCCGTCTCCCTCTCCGTCTCTGTCTCCCTCTCCCTCCCTGTCTCCCTCTCCCTCCCTGTCTCCCTCTCCCTCCCTGTCTCCCTCTCCCTCCCTGTCTCCCTTTCCCTCTCCCTCCCTGTCTCCCTCTCCCTCCCTCTCTCCCTCTTCCTCCCTCTCTCCCTCTTCCTCCCTCTCTCCCTCTCCCTCCCTGTCTCCCTCTCCCTCCCTGTCTCCCTTTCCCTCTTCCTCCCTCTCTCCCTCTTCCTCCCTCTCTCCCTCTCCCTCTCTGTCTCCCTCTCCGTCTCCCTCTCCGTCTCCGTCTCCCTCTCCGTCTCCCTCTCCGTCTCCGTCTCCCTCTCCGTCTCCCTCTCCGTCTCCCTCTCCGTCTCTGTCTCTGTCTCCCTCTCCCTGCCTGTCTCCCTCTCCCTCCCTGTCTCCCTCTCCCTCCCTGTCTCCCTCTCCCTCCCTGTCTCCCTTTCCCTCTCCCTCCCTGTCTCCCTCTTCCTCCCTCTCTCCCTCTTCCTCCCTCTCTCCCTTTCTCTCCCTGTCTCCCTCACCCTCCCTCACCCTCCCTCTCCCCCTCACGCTCCCTCACCCTCCCTCTCCCCCTCAACCTCCCTCACCCTCCCTCTCTCCCTCACCCTCCCTCACCCTCCCTCTCCCCCTCACGCTCCCTCACCCTCCCTCTCCCCCTCAACCTCCCTCACCCTCCCTCTCTCCCTCACCCTCCCTCACCCTCCCTCTTCCTCCCTCTTCCTCCCTCACCCTCCCTCTCTTCCTCA